>NC_134483.1:175432164-176032164 GCF_040206685.1 Ascaphus truei
GACCCCGCCTACTATGCCCACAGTTGTCTGAAAAGATGCAGAGGCAAGAAAATGTAATGAGCACAGCATTTTAACAAGGTCAGGGACTGCACGACCTCTGCCTGTTACGGAATCTAAATATTCTCTTAATTTTGCATAAAGAGCTAAGATTGTTGCTGAACTCAACCGATAACGACTAATAATTTCCTCCTCAGTAAGCTCCTCCAAAAGTGTTCATTCATGGTATAAGCGTTGGCGGGGCACCACCTCTCTCCTCTCCCCTCTCCTCCCTCCTCTCCTCTCTACCCCGACTCTCCCTCTCGTCTCCTGTCCCTCTCCCTCTCCTGTCCCTCTCCTCCCTCCCCTCCTCTCTCCTCTCCTCTCTCCCTCCTCTCCTCTCTCTTCTCCTCTGTCCCTTCTCATCTCTCTCCCCTCTCCTCTCTCCCCTCTCCCTCTCCTCTATTGTCTTCTCTATCGTCTCCTCTCATCTCCTCTCTCCTCTGTCTCTCTTCCAAAGCCAGGGTTTTCCCTCTCATCATAATGTGTTTCAACCCTATCTCCATCTCTCTGCATCTGCCATTTCTACCACAAGTAAGTGTGACATTGGCTTCATTTAAGTTGGTATGTCAGGAAGCCACGTGACTTGAAATTATGAAAGCTGTTACCAATTTTTTTTTAGAAACAATAGCCTTGATGTGTTTGTTCATTTGCATGCCCTAATCGTTATAACCTGATGTTTATTGAAGATGTGACGTACCTATTTGTATACCTTGGTTAGACAAATAAAAACAGATGTTTCTAATGCCTGGAATTGTCACGTACACAACAATCAGAAACTGGAGTGGAAAATTGCGGTTAAGGAATAATTATTACTAAATCATTGAAGCATTTTGACTTTTAAATTCGCACATACCCACAATTTAAAAAAAAAAAACCATGTCAAACAATTATAAAGAAATTGAAGAATTGATTGAAAGGCAAAAAAAATAATGGTATTGACCATAGTAATACAAACATTGTCGATTGATGACAGAAGAAAACATGAATTGAATAGGGTAGCCATGTTTGTGAAACGTTTAAATGTATGTAACCTGTGAGACCACTGTCACAATAATTTTCTTTATATGTTAAAGCTGCAGTTCAAAGTGACAATTTGACAAAATGAAATGTATTTTCTCTGATTAAATATGTGCATCAATGCAATCTGCACACTGACAAGTGATTAGCTACATTGCAGATCGATCAGTTCTCCTGTAATCGAACGCTTGGTCAAGTTATTTAATTATTTTCTTGCCCAGCATTGTGGGAAATTTAGTCCCTCAATATAATATAGTGAAGAAAAAAATCAAGCGCAAATAACACCACTTAAAACCAATAACATTAAATAATATACTGTCCTTAGAGAATGCAGCTCCTGACACAGGATTCAGACCAAATCCAATCAGCAATCGAAGAAGAAACAGGTGCGCAAATCACATCAGGGCGTAGAAAAGAAGCAGAAACACCAAATAGTGCAATATTGTCAACCCCAACAATGAAATCAATGTTGATAGCTCTATAAAATTTGCACTCACGTGTACAACGTGATAGTAAGGCGTTGTGATTATTAGAAGTTACCATCTTTAGTTTCCAGATAGGTACTCCAGATCCATAGATAAGGAAGCGAAATCCATATACAAAAAAGGAAAAAGCAAAATAGTATAATACTGCTTTTAATACTAAAAACACAAAGTATTCCACTTACATAAGTGCCTTTGTGGTGAGCATTCAGACAACCCTGGGTCATATGGACAGACAGTTGTCTTTCACAGCAACAGCATCTGCTCCGCGGCCGTCACAGCATACACTGGGCTGATAAAGTAGTCCTCCACTCTGGATGTCACCAACAAAGTGCCACTCTGTAGTCAATGATTCACCCAACGTGCGTTTCCACATAAATGTCTTCCTCAGGGGATAATCTCTCGTAGTCGCAGTGGAGCAGAGGCAGAGAGAGACGAATACCGAGAGTTGCGGGATGGTGAGCCAGCTGGCTGCTGATACCCTCCGATACACTTATTAAGTGTGACATGCCCGTTTTTAATTTTCATATTGTGAGTGTATACTTTTATACTTAGATTAACTTTTTATAACTTGGTTGATCTGTGCTATGCCAGTTTGTTCTCTCTTTTTGGGCCATATCCTCCTGAGTACCAGAACCTCCTTGATGACAACTATATCACACACCCACCACTGACTATTAGTCAACCCTGCTGTTTTGACTCTTACATCTTGTATGTAGTCATTTCAAAAGAGCCAAGATTGTGAAAAAATCTTATTTAACCCATTGCCATTCTGCTGCACTTAGATAACATCAGTAGCACACAAAGAGTGTTAGGCCAGTTAAATACTGCAGGCGCGTGCTACGCCGTGCGATCGCGGCAGATTTAGTTGGCTGATGTTAGTCAGCCATTCTATAATGTTGCCACGCGTGCGCACGACGGGGAGCGTGGAAACGGCCGACATGGGGAAGATGGAGAAAATAAAGAATTTGCGCCGCTACCGCCACTGAAATGTATGTATATGTGTGTATATGTGTGTGTGTGTATGTATGTATGTATGTGTGTGTGTATGTATGTACAATGTTATTAAAAAAAATATTAAAGTATTCATTTATTTATTTCAAAACTTACACACACACACGCACGCACGCACGCACGCACGCACGCACACACACAGTATCTCACTCGCACAGAGTATACACATAAAAGTGTGTGGCAGGAGCACGCGCCTTCAAACAGGCACGCGCGCGCACACGGCCACACACAGTATATAACGAGCCTTAGGCAGAGGATATAGTAGGCGTGCGCGTGCAACGGAGTGCGTGGCATCACACGCGCCTGCCCCAGTGGTGATCATTGGCCTTTGGGATGGGGAGGGGGAGATGCGACAGGGAGGCGTGTCGGAGGCATGCCCGTAATGTCATGTGAGCGATTCAGCTGAACCACTCACATGACCCGGCTGTCGAGTGACAAAATTGAAATTTGCTGTTGGCTGAAAAGGCGCGGGCTCTATTGCCTTCCTCATAGAGGTATGGCCTTTTATTGGCGCCGTCGCGCTGTGTATGGACGCGGCCTCACTTTGATGTTCTTATTGATTTTGAACATTGAACTTTCCCTACAATCTTTGCCTGCGGCATTACAGTTTGTAACTTTGTGCATAACTTGCAATGCGGAATCAATGGCCATACTCAAACTGACAAGTCAAAAAGGGTGAAAAACTATATTTGAATGGGTTACCGAAATCTGCACTTTATTCTCATATTCAGGAACATGTCTGACTTCGCTGCACAAGCTTTGAGAAATTAATTGAGACAAAGGTTCTAACAGTTTGAAAATGGCCAATGTTTATTGCATCTGCCATGTTTTCAACATATTTAAGCATCAAAGTAATGCATTGAATAAAATTACATTGAAGAATATTTTTTAAACAGTTTACATTTTTCAATGAATCATATATATTTGTTTTATAAATGTGGAGAATTTACAGAATACTTTGTGCCAATATTGTACACTAGCTTTTAAAATATCTCAGCTTTGAGTGAGTTGTTTCTTTGTGTAAAGAGCTTTTTCCACCTTTGAACTTTTGCCATTGTTAAAATGCCTACCAAGCCTTCAGCTTCTACTGGGAATATGACTTTTTCCTTTTCATCTTCCTCTCATGTCTTTTAGTGCATGCAAATAAGTACTGCTCCATAAAAGGTCCCCTTGAAATGCTGTAAACTTGCACATCATATCCAGCATTAATTTAGCTCACTGCTATATGAAAGATAAAGATAAAGTTTAAATGCAATTAGGGTGCCATTTATAAAAAAGGGGATGGTGGCATTCCGAGTCTAAAGCTTATGTAACATAAAATATAAGTGCAGATGATACATCAGAAAATATACAACAATATGTTTAATGAACTGTTGTAGGAAGCATACTGAGAATTTGGGAAAGTATAAATGAGAGATTTTTGGCATTTTGTTCAAGTTAAGAGTTGCGTTTAAGAAACTACGATTGTATGTACTGTATAGCACAAATTGTGGGCATGTTTGGCAAAATTATAAGTAGCAGTTATGTTAAATACACATATACACAAGGATGTAAATAAATAGTTGTTAACATTATTCTCCTGTTGGTCTGTCATCACATTAATAAGATTGTTCCTATGGCTGGCTTAGTGAGGCTTGTATCAGAGTTCTACAGTAGTTCTAAAATTCCAGTAGCTGCACTGAACCTGGAGAAGTATAGGTTTATTGCAGTCTTTCACAACATTGTTATATGAGTTTTCAAGATCTCACAAATACCTTCTGTAGTTCTGTACATTTCAAAACCAAAGGACATTAATTATGTATTTTTGACACTGTGAAGACACTGTAAGAGTTTCAGTATCACAAATAACACCACACACCAAAGTAAAGATATTGTTTCATACTACCATTTGACCATTTCTTAGGGCCATGTAAACCTTCAAAAAAATGTGTTGCCTGTCTGCTTTTAACATTATTTTAACACATTTTAATTAAAAGTCGGACTGTTACTTCTTTCTTTTTAGTACTGGATACAGCATTGTAATTACTTACACAGGAATAAAATCAGCTTGCTCTCTTAGAAAATAGACATACTGTAACTGATTACAAATCTTGTACTAAAGGAATTCTCAATATGGAATGTTTTCCAAATCTCTTTCGTACTCTTATCATTTTTCAATGCAAATGTATTACTGAAGTACCAGGGTTCCCTTGATGATTGTAATTGTAAAAGTAGCGCCTTGTGCTTTATTACCCCTAGGCTACCATTGTGTTTCACATCTCTTTGAGTATTGTAACAGCTACGGAATAAATCTTGCACGCAATATCAAGAAGTGTTACCTCTTTAGACTGGACGTGTTAATGAAATATATATATTTAATCTTCCGCCAGGTGAGGAGAGATTGTTTCTTACATAAAGCAAAATAAATTAACCATACTATAACTAGATAAGACCACTCATCCCATATGTACTTTATACAGTGAAAATGAATTTAAACAGGTGCTCAGAGGGAAAAAGGAACTATATTAACAGAGTTGATCCCAGAAGAATCAAAAAAGGTTCCCTCTATTTTTAGCACTCTATGTTGGAGTTCAATAGACGGACTACAGTGGTCCAACAGAGAATTACTGTGATTAGGTCTATTGACCTATAGGAACCGGGAAGATCAGGAAAATAATAAAGTTTTATTCAAATATTGGTTAAAAAACACATATATAACATTCACACATTAAAATAACCCCATAATTTAGTGGCTAAACATGCAATCTATAAAGGTAAGTATCCTTTTCCATTCATAGGTTCAGATTGCTGTCTAAGCGTCTAATTTAAATTCATCCAAATATCATACAAGTCAGCAGGATAGTAATAGCATAATATGGCTATATACAATGAAGATTAATCTCAGAATAGGACCAATCTAATCCATCAATACAGATTGAATGTCAGAGTTCTCAGGTACTGTCCTCCCTGTATCACATGCATAAGTATACTGGTATATAGCAGTAATATCTCAGTATAGTATTACCTATAAGTATCAGATATATGTACTCGATATCTGCTCTTAATGCATAAAGTACGCCTGTATTATAACCATGAATATATCTGTATATAGTAAGTCTTTGGTGGAAAAACGGTTTCAATACCATCTCATAAGTTGGAACAACCACCGTTACTAAATGCATATGTATACATGCGGCATGGTGGATTCCCTATGTGGATCTTATCAATATTCTCACATAAGGAAAACAGAGCACACCCGTCACAAAACAGTGATAAATAGGACCACAGCGGGTCAAAGGTAACATGGAGGGCTCCGTCACTGATACAAGCCTGACTGTAGAGGTGTCTCTCTGCTGCATGAATCGAAAGACGCCACCATTTATGATGACGTCACAAATGACGTCACACGTCCCGACGATCGTTTCACGTGGGCTACACGCTTCTTCAGGGGGAGGAGTCTATTCCCTGACCTAGCCCTAAGGTATTTATACTCTTTTACATATCATAATCCCGCCTCCTATGACTCATGGAGGCGGTGTCTATGCCCGTGATCCAATCGGGTTCATAGTATATAGTAATTTACTTCAATATCGTGTGTCATTGGATATTATATATCTGCGTTGCAAGAGCTGTATTAACAGCATAGTAAATATGATGTGAGCCTATCTAACTGTCTGACTATAGCATGTTACAATGTCTCTGTGAAAGCCATTTCGATATGAGAGAAGATGATTACGATTCAACCCAAAATAATAGGTAAGTATATTAATGCCTAGTGTGCTTTAACGCATTATATCTCAATTCATTCACTTTCCAGACCCTTAATAAATCAATAAATACATATAGGTATACGTCTGAATTCATTTTGTGTGGTTTTTGTAATTCTTCAAACTTGTAGTATACTGTCAAAGAGATTTTCTCCCATAAATAACAAGATATAATATATAATATGATCCACGTGGTTTCGTACGCAACCATGTTTTCTGTTGTGTTTGAGTAAAATGACTGTGTACTAATCTGTCTTTAATGTTAGCGTTACGTCTGCAACCTATAATTCGATTGTCTTTCAAATGCTTGAGTAAATCTATGTCTTCCAATAGAACATGCCAATGTTTGCGAAGAATGTTCCTCACATCCTGATATTGGTTATTGTAGGTAGAAATGAATCTAATAGTTTCATCATTTGGTTCCCTTTTGTTGTTCACTAGTAGACTCGATCTGGGTGATGTCAAGGCCCTGTAGTATGCCCTCTTAATAAGCTTATTGTTATAACCTCTCATTTTGAACCTTAGTGACATTTCCTTAGACTGTTTGGTGAACTCAGACGTGGATCATTTCCATGCTCTAGATGTAAAGCCTGTCGTTTTATGCATGCTACAAAGCAGTTCTCCCTCAGCCAATACTGCCACTTTCCAAATTAAAGACTTTATTAACTGTCTGACGTATGGTACAATTTATTTAATGACCTGTGATTGCAGCCTAAAATATGTTGGTAAGACTCATAGACAATTAAAAACGAGAGTCTTAGAGCATATAGGGAATGTACGGAGTATCACAGATACACCTGTAGCTAGACATATCATTCAATATCATAAAGGAGACTCAAGGGCTATGAATTTCTGTGGTATCGAACATGTCCCTAGAGATCCCAGATGCTGTGATTGGGATAAACTGCTCCTACAAAAATAGTGCCGTTGGATTTTCCAACTTCAAACCCTCTCCCCCTTGGGACTCAATGAGGGATTCATTTATTCTTCTTTCCTGTACTTCGGGAGTATATAATTTGTAGTGTAATATCATTAATTTAAATTGGATTGATAGGGGCAACTTAATGTATATGTATATCTACATTTGGATTATTATCAAGAGTTGGTCTATGGGAATCCAGGTATATAGTTATTAATCACAATTAGACCTGTATTGACCATTAGGGGCAGGTCACATAAGCATGTCACACCATGCACACACTTCCCTCCCTCCTCCTGTTCCCCCCTTAATGTTTATATTTCACCTTTTATTGATCTATCTGTTTAAGTGTAGATCATCTTTTTTGTTTAGAAGCTCACAATGTATTAATTTATTAACTCTTTTAATATTAATTTATGTTCACCCACCAAGTGTATTCATACATAGACTAACAATAACTCTTATATGTATTATATTATATCTTGTTATTTATGGGAGAAAATCTCTTTGACAGTACACTACAAGTTTGAAGAATTACAAAAACCACACAAAATGAATTCAGACGTATACCTATAAAAATTTATTGATTTATTAAGGGTCTGGAAAGTGAATGAATTGCGATATACTGTAATGCGTTATAGCACACTAGGCATTAATATACTTACCTATTATTTTGGGTTGAATCGTAATCATCTTCTCTCATATCGAAATGGCTTTCACAGAGACAGGCTCCTCAAACCCACCTTAGCAAACTTGACACCCTCTACAATTCAATTTGTCGTTTTGTTCTCCAATGCAACTACAACACACATCACTGCGAAATGCTCAAAGAACTAGATTGGTCATCACTAGAGTCTAGGCGCAAAGTTCACCTTTCCTGTCTCACCCTCAAATACTTTCTGGGCAAGCTACCCAGCTACCTGAACAAGCTCCTCACCCCTACCACATGCAGTACCTATCACCTGAGATCAGACTCCAAAAGACTATTCATGGTCCCAAGACTCAACAAAGTATCCGGACGTTCCTCCTTCTCCTTCCGTGCACCCCAAAACTGGAACAACCTACCAGAGACTCTCATATCCACCACCAGCTTAAGTTCTTTCAAATCTAAGGCTGTCTCACACTTTAATCTGGTCTGTAACTGTTTCATACGCTCATAATATATATTTTCTTTAACTGTGCATGCAATGTCTTGTATATAATGTATACCTTGTTCATTTATGTAACTGTATTTGTAACCATGTATTATTTTGTTTTACTCTGTGCCCAGGACATACTTGAAAACGAGAGGTAACCCTCAATGTATTACTTCCTGGTAAAATATTTTATAAATAAATAAATAAATTGTAACCTGCTATAGTCAGACAGTTAGATAGGCTCACATCATATTTACTATGCTGTTAATACAGCTCTTGCAACGCAGATATATGATATCCAATGACACACGATATTGGAGTAAATTACTATATACTATGTACCCGAATGGATCATGGGCATAGACTCCGCCTCCATGAGTCACAGGAGGCGGGATTCTGATATGTAGAAGAGTTTAAATACCTACCGGCTAGGTCAGGGAATAGACCCCTCCCCCTGAAGAAGCGTGTAGCCTACGCGCAACAATCGTCGGGACGTGTGACGTAATTCGTGACGTCATCAGAAGTGACGGCGTCTTTCGATTCAGGCAGCAGATAGACACCTCTACAGTCAGGCTTGTATCAGTGACGGAGCCCTCCGTGTTACCATTGACCCGCTGTGGTCCTATCTATTACTGTTTTGTGACGGGTGTGCTCTGTTTTCCTTATGTGAGAATATTGATAAGATCCACATAGGGAATCCACCATGTAGCATGTATACATATGCATTTAGTAACGGTGGTTGTTCCAACTTATGAGATGGTATTGAAACCGCTTTTCCACCAAAGATTTACTATATACAGATATATTCATGGTTATAATACAGGAGTACTTTATGCATTAAGAGCAGATATCGAGTACATATATCTGATACTTATAGGTGATACTATACTGAGATATTAATGCTATATACCAGTATACTTATGCATGTGATACAGGGAGGACAGTACCTGAGAACTCTGACATTCAATCTGTATTGATGGATTAGATTGGTCTTATTCTGAGATTAATCTTCATTGTATATAGCCATATTATGCTATTACTATCCTGCTGACTTGTATGATATTTGGATGAATTTAAATTAGACGCTTAGACAGCAATCTGAACCTACTGTATGAATGGAAAAGGATACTTACCTTTATAGATTGCATGTTTAGCCACTAAATTATGGGGTTATTTTAATGTGTGAATGTTATATATGTGTTTTTTAACCAATATTTGAATAAAACGTTATTATTTTCCTGATCTTCCCGGTTCCTATAGGTCAATAGACCTAATCACAGTAATTATCTGTTGGACTACTGTAGTCCGTCTATTGAACTCCAACATAGAGTGCTAATAATAGAGGGAACCTTTTTTGATTCTTCTGGGATCAACTCTGTTAATACCATACTATAACTAGTAAGAAAATCCACGTGGAAGTTTAGTTCTAACTTTGGAGCTTTAAGATGGTACAAGCCCTAGGGGAAAAAAAAAAAAAAACTTACACCATTGTCTGCAAGTAGGAAAATTAACTGCAGGTTTAGTAGAATAAAAAAACAAAACAGGCAAGTACATATAAAAGTAATATACATGAAAGTAAAAATATTGAGTATATTAATAATATATGTGAAATATTAAATTGCTCATAATTCATGGCTAAAAACTCATGCAGATATAGGAAGTCTTACTCTCTTCTGTACTTTGTGTACCGCGGTGCAACCGCAGGCAGCCAATAGATTCACATCCCACGGATTTGTGGGGTTTATTTATTTACTTGAAATTCAGTATGTGTCGGGCAGATGGCTCAGTGAATATCTTTGTGCATTCCCACGGTGAGCCTATTGAACGGCACAAGAAATGAACAGGTGTTTTTATACACTACAGTATTTTAACTGTAGTTTAGTAGTGTAATATTTATTTTCCATTTGGAATACCTTAGTTGAGTTAGTTACTTCAGAAGACTATTTTATATGAATTCCACATTACATGAAAAGCAGGTTGCAGACCAGTCTGAGACGTGAATGTTGCTCACAGGGGTATTTTTATTTGCTGCACACTGTACGGTGGAAAGTTTTTGTTACTTTTTGTTTGTCACCATAACTTTCTTTGTGTCTGGTTGTAGCCACTTCCGACTTCACATTGCAAAACCAGTACCCAACCTCGCCACTGATGAGACACAAAAGGTTGAAACAGCTGTCTATGAGTTGATTTACTGGCTATACACTCCTTTAAGCTAGGCTGCTTTTAAAAAGCTGTGTAATACAGCCAGCATACTCTTATGGGAGTCCATGTGAAAATGGGCAGGAAGTAAAAGGTGACTCAATGTGAGAGCTCATTTGCATGTCCATTATCTATGGCTGCAATGGAAGCATTGTATGCTACAGTACGAGATAATGGGTAAGGCAAGGTTGCAGACCTCTCTGAGATTTGAATGTGTTCACAAGTGGTATATTTAATTCCTGTGCATGACATACAATTAGAAATAAATATTGACATTTCAGGGCTTATTTTATATCAGCTAAAGTGGCTGATCAGGTAGTTTTGGGGGGTTTAAGTCAATGGGGAATACTAGACAAAAAAACTTCATTGACTACTTATAAAATAAGCCCCTTAGGTTGATATTTACTAAGCGTTACAAAGCTATGAGACATGTTAGAGCGCATTCACTGCGAATTTAGTTTAAGCAGCTATATAGCTTTAGCAGTAAGGTATCTTATACCTTAGCACTTCTAAGGCTCTTTATTTTTCACCTATGTACTGTAGTTTTTTGTGTGTATAATTACAGTTATATACTGCACTTTCCTTAGGAAGGTCCTCTTGCTGGGACTGAAACGTTGGTTTGGGTGTCTTTTGTGTGTTTTAATACACCTATTTGATTGGTGATTTCTATCTTGGTGGGGATCGCAGTATTATATACTTTATGCGTACTGTATGATGCGAGCACCGGACCATATTGTTTCTATTGGAGTGCTAGCTGGCTTCTATTATGTGCTTGCGTATATATTGGATTGGGGAAAGGGTAAGAGAAGGGAGGAGAAGAAAAAGTGAGAAAGAAGGGATGGGGAATAGTGAGAGAAAAGGGAGGAGGGAAGAGTGAGAGAGAAGGGAGGAGGGAAGAGTGAGAGAAAAGGTGGAAAAGTGAGAGAGCAGGGGGGAGACTGAGGCAAAGGGAGGGGGAAAGAGTGAGAGAAGGGAGGGGAGAAAAAGTGAGATAGAAGGGAGGGGAGAAAAAGTGAGAGAGAAGGGAGGGGAGAAAAAGTGAGATAAAAGGGAGGGGAGAAAAAGGGAGATAGAAGGGAGGGGGGAAAGAGTGAGAGAGAAGGGAAGTTCGATGGAAAGAGTGAGAGGAGAGAAGGGGGAAAGAGGGAGAGAGAATAGAGGAGGAGGAAGAGTGAGAAAGAAGGGAGGAGTGGGGGGAAAGAATGAGAGAGAAGGGGGAAGAGTGAGAGAGAAGGGGGAAGATGGAGAGAGCAGAGAGGAGTGGGAGGGAAAGAGTGAGAGAGAAGGGAGGCATGGGAAGGGAGAGAGTCAGTGAGAAGGGGGAGAGTGAGAGAAGGGGGAGAGAATGAAAGGAGGACTGAGAGAAAGATGGGGAGGATAGTTAGAGAAAGGAGGAGGGAGAGTAAGAAAGGAGGGGTAAAAATGAGAGAAAGGCAGGGTGAGAGATAATGGAGGAAGAGTTAGAGAGAAGGAGGAAGAGTGAGGGAGTGAAAGGGTGGCATGTCAGAAACGTTTTGGGATAGTGAAAGAAAGGACAGGGAGTGAGAGTGAAAAGGGGAAGTGAGAGAAAGGAGGGGGGAGAGTGGGAGAGGGAAAATGGGTAGTGAGAGAAAGGATGGCTAGTGAGTAAAATCAGGGGGATAGTGAGACAAAGTAGAGAGATAATGACGGAAAGAAGGGGTGAGATAATGTAGGGGGCAGAGTGAGAGAAGGGGAGAGTGAGAGAAGGAAGGAGGTGAAGTGAGAGAGAAGTGGGGAGTCAGAAAGAAAAGAAGGGGTAAGGAGGGAGGGAGAAGGGACGGGAAAGAGCGATAGAGAAGGGAGGAGGAAGGAATGAGAAAGAAGGGAGGAGGGTAAGAAGGGAGGTGGAAGAGTGAGAGAGGAGGGGGAAGAGTGAGAGAGGAGGGGGAAGAGTGAAAGAGAAGGGGGAAATAGTGAGAGAGAAGGGAGGGTCAGGGGAAGAGCAAGATAGAAGGGGAGGGGGCTGAAATATGATGGGGAGACAGTGAGAGAGAAGGGGAGAAGAGAGAAGGGAAGAATGGGATGGGGCGAGTGAGAGATATGGGTGGGGGAAGAGTCAGTGGGAAGAGGGAGAGAATGGGAAGAGTGAGAGTTAAGGGGGAAATAGTGAGAGAGAAGGGAGGGTCAGGGGGAAGAGCAAGATAGAAAGGGAGGAGGCTGAGATATGATGGGGAGACAGTGAGAGAGAAGGGGAGAAGAGAGAAGGGAGGAGTGGGATGGGGCGAGTGAGAGATGTGGGAGGGGGAAAGGTCAGTGGGAAGAGGGAGAGAATGGGAAGAGTGAGAGATGGGGGATGAGTGAGAGTGAAACGGGGGCCTGAGAGAAAGGTGGGGAGGATAGTTAGAGAAAGAGAAAGGGGGGCCGAATGAGAGATAGAAGAGAAAGAGAGAGAAGGAGAGGATGAGTGAGAAAGAAGGGGGAAGAGTGAGAGAGGAGGGTAGAAAAGTGAGAGGGTAGGGGGTGAGTGAGAGAGAAGGGGGAAGAGTGAGAGAGTGAAAGGGGGTAGAGTTTTTTTTACAATGTCAAATTACTTTCCAGCAAGCACACTGTGTTGTATGGTGCACCAAGAATTCCATAAGAATTGTGCAGTCCCAGGTAGACCAAAGTGAAATATAGGTAGGGTGACCAGACATACCGGTTTAGCCAGGACAGTCCTGGTTATCCAGGCCCTGTCCCAACTTTTTCAGGTGCTGTCCCGGTTTTAGGAGCCCACTGGCGAGGGCTGACTGCGCATGTGCAAAGAGTACACGCTGAGCGCACATGCGTGATCTGCACTTTCCCACTGCTCATGCGCATGCACAACTGGCAAGCTCCAATCGTGAATGCGCGAAGAGCACGCACCGACCGCACATGCGCGATCGACCCTTGCCTTGTTGGCTGCTCGTGCGCATGCATGACCGGCAAGCACCGATCGCGCATGCGCAGCCAGCAAGTGCCGATCGCGCATGCGCAGTTGGTGCGTGCGCTTTGTGCATGCACAGTCGGTGCTTGCCGTTAGCACATGCGCAGCATTTTTCCCTTTTTTCTCTCCTCTACCCCCAATAAACCAGGTATTCTGGTTTAACCCCTTTATTGCCTTAGCGGATAACTGCTAAGGTAATTAAGCTGTTTAATTTTGATGACACTATATTGAAGCAGGGGGTCTCCGGAGCTGAACAGCATTAATTTCAGCCTTGGAGACACCCTGCTTCCTGAGTTACATGCCTCGTTATGGGGTGCCGGCCTCCCCTTGCATTGTTTAAATATCCGTCATTTAAACATTCCATAACTGGTAAATACAAAAAAGACACAGCGCACAACGCTCATAGTGCATTAAAAAGTTTCGGGATATGTTACCCAACGCCTCCGGAGACCGGATTAGGTGTCCTCGCAGTGGTGAAAATGCTGTCCTCGATGGTGCAGGGTCCTATTGGGGTAGATGCACAACCTCTGCTGGTCCTTGCTCCCCTGAGCACGAGTGGACCGGGAGCTGCTGATCCCTGCAGTGCTTCAGCAAGGCAAATCTGGGCATCAGCTGGGCGCTAGCACTCTCCTCCGTGTGGAGCGCTTCCTGGTTGGTGACGTCACCACGGGGATTCGGCGCCGTTCGAACACGATCAAATCGCGCAGTAGGGTGCTAATAGAGAGCTAGAGCACTTGTACAAACATGTCCTACGCGTTTCGAAACAGAAAGTTTCTTCATCAGGGACTGACTACTGCTGACTATGTTGACTTTTTCAGTGGTAACGTGTTATTAAAAACTTCACTGCACTTTGCATTACCAGTCCCTGATGAAGAAACTTTCTGTTTCGAAACGCGTAGGACATGTTTGTACAAGTGCTCTAGCTCTCTATTAGCACCCTACTGCGCGATTTGATCGTGTTCGAACGGCGCCGAATCCCAGTGGTGACTAGCGCCCAGCTGATGCCCAGATTTGCCTTGCTGAAGCACTGCAGGGATCAGCAGCTCCCGGTCCACTCGTGCTCAGGGGAGCAAGGACCAGCAGAGGTTGTGCATCTACCCCAATAGGACCCTGCACCATCGAGGACAGCATTTTCACCCCTGCGAGGACACCTAATCCGGTCTCCGGAGGCGTTGGGTAACATATCCCGAAACTGCTTGTTAATACTGCAATTAATGTACGCACATTACTCACCCTTTTATTGTTTATGTGAATAATACTTTTTAATGCACTATGAGCGTTGTGCGCTGTGTCTTTTTTGTATTTATCTGTTAGCTCCAGGGGGATCCTGAGCCCCCCCTTCATCGCAGCTGCAGACGCTCAATTCTAGGTTAAGTTATTTAATTCACTTTATTTTCACCTTATCACGTCACGTTCCAATTAGTTGCGCACTGTTATCTCTTCTTTTTTCACTTAATTCCATAACTGGGCCTGTAACTCAGGAAGCAAGGGGTCCCCAGACCTGAAATTAATGCAATTCAGCCCCAGAGATGCCATGCTTCAATACTGTCTTATTAAAATAAAATAAAAGCCATGCAATCGCATATTAGAGGCACGCAGGTAGAGTGACTTATTCAGTCTCAATCTTAGTGTGCGTCTCTTACAGACATCTGCAGCCCAGTAGGATTTACACAGCGCGAGTCCCATTCAGACGCAGGGACCCCCATTGTGTTTTTCCCAATGGGCCATTACCACCTGCAAGGTGGGGTGCCACTGACTGTCAAGGCATTGCACATGGTTGACCAGTCCATTCTTGCAGCCAAGCGACCGACCATAGCACTACATCTGTATAGGCAGTTATAGGTTTAACGGATTAAGATTTACTAAGCAATCTTCTGCCATATGGCACCTCCCAGCACTGTAAGACACTTTACAGCCCATTGATGTTGTTTGGCTGTAAAGTGTATTCCAGCACCATAAGGTGTCTTATGGCAGAAAACTTCTTGGTAAATACAGTATGGGCCAAAAGCTTAGTCATAGGGATGCCTAGAAGAAAAGGGTTAATATTTGAATAATTTCAAAAGTTGCATTGGAAATGGTTATAAACATTGTGAGAATAAGTTGTTTGAATTGCATGTTGCAGTTCTACAAAGAAATACAGTACAAACAATTAAAAGCAAATAATGCATGCTTCGTAAAGAAAAACAGCAAACTAGTGAACGCCTCATTCTCACACTGCATATAGATCACTCAGTGACTTCTCTCTTGTAACCATTAGCCATGTCTGCTGACGGATCACACATCTGTTACCTGTGGGCTGATTTCAGTGAGATATGACACTTCCACCTGACTTGTTTTCTTATCAACTTGTTATCTCTCTAACAGCCTTGAAATCCTTTGATCTCAATTATTGCCACTGGACTCAAATGTTATTGAGCCACAATTTGATAAGACTGTATGTATTTTAGATGTATGAAATGAGAAATAAAATAATCATATTGAAAACAAATATAATAATAAAAACAAGAAACAATGACATTAATTCAAGCATATTTTTTTTTTTTTTAGAAAAAAGCATTTTTTTTTCTCTAAATGCACAGCTAATAAAAATACCACTTTGTATCTTTATTTTTTTGTACACTTGTCAGGAATCGGCGTTCTCCGCGCTTCCCACACAGAGCACTCTCTCCCCCTAGGGAGTCCCTGGACACACAGCACAATCCTGCCTTACCGGCCTCCGCGGCTCCCCGCCCCTGCCGCTGTCGTGGGATCACTCCCCTTGGCGATTCCTCTGCTCAGTGCCGGGCGCGCCCGCGCCCTCCAACGCGCACACCTGCACCCTCCTCTGGCGCGGTCCATGCGCGTACACGCGTTACGGAGCTCGCTTATTCTGCACACTCTTCTTCCTGTCCCACGGACCTCAGGCTCCGCCCCCGCACGCCGTATGGGCATACTCAGGTTACCAACAAGACTCACCTGGCCTGTTATGCCTGCACCAATCTGCAGTGTCTCCCTGAAGCTCTTCCTGTCCCGCCTCCGTTCCTAATTGGACCTTCCTGCTTTATCTAGCTTCTCTCTGCTCTCAGTCTTTGCTCGACATAGTCTCTGCATGGAAGTTCTCCTGGATTCTCTTAGTGTTTTCTCAGGTTCATAAGGGGCTCGTATGACTACCCCCTCTGGCTCTCGATCTCGGCACTCCTTGGACAACGCACACCCCTTGAACACGGCTTGGACTACAACCTACCTCAGCTCTCCACTCCCTGACCTTGGCAAGGCATTCTTCACTCTATCTCTACAACCGGTACCGGCAAGTATTGTCTACTTTACTACACCTGGCCTGGCAACACTTTAGACCACACTCCGGACATGCTCCCTTTGCTGCGGGTGCGTGTATTACCACTTTCCCCTTCAGCTCAGGGGACGGGTCTGGTCTGCGGGCAGCACTGGCGTAACAACACTGTATGGCGGAGGCACTTTTTTACCCATCATACTGCAGCTTGTTTTGGGTTTTTCTAAATGGAAACAAACACAAAGTAGAACATTTGTATATTACTTTTGTGTATAAATGGAATGCAAATGTACAAAATATTTCTAACCCGTGAGGCATTGATCAAGGATTCATTGATGCAATTCTACAAAAAAAAAATGTGTAAAATAAAAACTCATTGCTTTCAAATCTATTATTTTTTTTGACACATTTAGTGAACATATTTGACTAAGATCTTTGACAGTATTGTAATTTGAAAAGATTGTTAATGGTTTCATAGATACAAAAGTATCCCACAATGCCACCCTGTACTAGGCACCACTGAGAAGCTATAGTTTAGCTGCGCAGATTGTACTACCTAATGGATACAACCTGCAAATCACTTTCCTCAATATATGGTTGTACAGTATAAATACATTACAGAATAAAAAAATATTCTTAAATGCTTCCTGTCCAAGTAGACTGCTCCAATTGCTGTGAGAAAACATCTTTAAGTTTAAGATTTTGTATCCTTGTTAAATGGTTTATTTCAGTTAATGCTAATTAGTCAACACTTAATGCTAGTAAAAGACTATTCCCATGATACAAATAAAAAGAATCTGGAGCGTAGACAAGTGTATTGTGAAGTGTTAGGCTGCGGTCCCAGTGCTCCCTGCTGCATGCGCGCCTGGTGACGTGGCGGCACGTGCACACACTACAGCCGCGATCTGCGGTCTATTGAAGAGCTATGGGATGCGGGAGGGCGCATGGCCATGATGGGGGGGCATACTTGCCTTTCCATTGGACGTTTGTGCAAGGAAAAGGGAAAAGGGAGGTGGACCGGGTGCTTCCAAAACGTGAATAAGAAAACTGTGTATGTGAAAAATCTATTATAACACAAATGTGAAACACCTAAAAACAATTAGTAACCTTCACCAACCAGTGACAATAGGTAAATACAAAATGTATACAAATGGTGATATGCAGCTCAACTTCCTCAAAAGGGACTGTTCCAGGTCCCCAGATGATAAGTAACTTTTCTTCTTGGAGAGGAGGAGCGCAAGATAGCTCAATATAATATGTGAATAAAAAGAAAAAGGCAAATATAGTGCAGAGTGTAATTAATTATAATAGTCCATCATATAGCCTTGGGTAGTTGCACTCACAAAACTTCTAGTATATGTAACGGGTATTCCCCCACCCAACCGAATATAGAGTATGTGTGAGGGGGAACCTATGTGTTACCAGGTGTGGTGCGTATACCTGCAGGTTCACCAGGGGCCTGAGCCTCCGCTTGCTGGGAACCTGGGGTGCTCTCTGGAACGTCTCTTGATCAGCGACTCCACCTGTGCAGGATTCTAGGAGTATAGAATGTACCCTACACAGGACCCGCATATAGTAATCACATACACTGGAGTATAGGTATAACCATTTACTATATGCAACATCAATAACACAACACATAACCATATATTTTAGCAACTCAGTAACGGTACCAAAGTCTCAAGTGTCAGTCACTCCGGCTAGGAGCATGTACCCCGTGCCCACCACTGTGTACCCCCACACCGTGTCCACAGTATAACCCCCTTGTCCCGTGGTCAGCGCTGCCACTATGTGTGAGTACTTTGTTGGTGCACTTATAACGATACCTGCCTGGTGCGGCGGCACCTGGCTTTAAAGGATCTTCTCAAAGGATCAGACGAGTTCCTGCACGACATCCAGGATCTACCCGCATGGTGATTCGTCAATGGCGACCCCACCCTGAAGATAGTCCAGCTCTCTTTAATGGCGGAGACTTGAGCCCAAGTCTCTCAGCAGGAAACGCAGCGTCCGCTGTGTCCCTAACTAGCAAACAGCTAATGAGGCAGGGTCCCTAACCTAGGGCCTGTCCCTATAGCACCACAAGCTATTGGAGGGGCTCAGGATCTATCTGGGGCCTAGGGGGCTGCTGGCCTAATGCAGCGGGTCACAGACCCCTGCACGCACCTCCTATCCCTTACTCTTCCTGGTCCTGACTAACGTGCAGGGCCTGCGAAATGTATCTAAATCTCCTCCACTAGGGAGGCTCATGGGACCTGTAGTCCCGTTCTCAGAGCCTCCCTGGTTGGCTAGTGTTCGCGCACTCTCCTCGCGCTCTCCTCGTGCATGCGCAACTCGTCCGGCCGCCCGAGCACTCGCTACGCATGCGCGAACTCTGGCAAGATGGCGGCGCCCTGCACGGGAGCCACCGGAACGCTGAAGCTCTTCCTGCATAGCCCCCACCCTCCAGAAGTGCCGACCGGTCTGTCGAGTGACCCCCGGCAGCGGAGGTAACGAGGGGGGCGGTCGCGGGGCACAGGGGACATGGCTACATCCTCCCCCTGGTAAAAATCCCAACGTCCTCGCTTGGAACACAACTGAATATAACTATGTACAGAAGTTATATAATGAAAATGCAACCATAAAATACAATCTTAACACATCAATCGACTTTAAACGATATTGCATAGTTCTATGAGCATCACAATCACAGATTGGATTTTGCTCCGAGACCACTGCTGAACCTCATAACGGGGTGCCCCAATTTGATCATAGGTTACCCGATTTGGAGGGTACCTGACTCTTTGGCTCCTTCAGAGCGGTTCTTCTGCAACTCCCTCGGGGGAGAAGTAACACAGTCCTGAGGCTCAGCCTCTTCCCTTGAGGGGAGAAATGTCTCTGAACAGTCTCTGTTAGGCACAAAGCACGGGCACTGTGGATCCAAAGGCTGGCCTGTTGGTGCCACCTTAGTAGGCATTGGCATTCGGGGCCCTTTACCCATAGCTCCTCCGGGAGATGCCCCTTCTGTGGAGTAGTCCCTTTGAGAGGGTCCTTCCATAGGATCTTCAGGAGTTTCAGAGTGGTTTTCGTTTTTGACAGTCTCTTGACCCATCTCTGATAAGTCGGACTCACCGGTGAGTGGTGTGGCCAGTAATTCCGTTTCCTCATCTCCCACTTGTGGCATGGGGAGGAGGTGGTTACGGTGCCATACCTTTACCCGGCCTTCAGTGTCTTTGATGCGATAAACTGGGAGGCCAGGCATCTGAGATTCTATTTCATATACACCGTCTCTCCATTGGTCGGCCAATTTGTGTTTCCCGGGACTCCCAGATTGCGAAGTAATACAGCGTCTCCAGGACGAAGCTCCCGATATTTGACCTAATGGTCATATCACCTTTTATTGTCAGCATTCAACTTAGCTGTAGATTTCTCAGCCTGCTGGTACGCCTGTTGCAAGCTGTCTTTGAGTCGTTGCACATATTTGAAATGGGTAGTGTTGGGTATCCCATTCGTCGATACGCGAAGGCGTATATCTACTGGTAGTCTTGCCTTTCGTCTGAACATGAGGAAGTAGGGAGAGAATCCAGTTGACTCGTGTCGGGTACAGTTGTATGCGTGAACCAAGGCCTCTACATGTCGACTCCATTCAGTCTTCTGGGCACCCTATAGAGTTCCGGGCATGTCCAGTACAGTTCTATTAAATCGTTCTGGCAACGCATCTCCCTCAGGATTTATTTATTTATAAAATATTTTACCAGGAAGTAATACATTGAGAGTTACCTCTCGTTTTCAAGTATGTCCTGGGCACAGAGTAAAACAAATAATACATGGTTACAAGTACAGTTACATAAATAAACAAGGTATACATTATATACAGAGACATTGCGTGCACAGTTAAAGAAAATATATATTATGAGCGTATGAAACAGTTACAGACCAGATTAAAGTGAGAGACAGACTTAGATTTGAAATCTTTAAGCTGGTGGTGGATATGAGAGTCTCTGGTAGGTTGTTCCAGTTTTGGGGTGCACGGAAGGAGAAGGAGGAACGTCCGGATACTTTGTTGAGCCTTGGGACCATGAATAGTCTTTTGGAGTCTGATCTCAGGTGATAGGTGCTGTATGTGGTAGGGGTGAGGAGCTTGTTCAGGTAGCTGGGTAGCTTGCCCAGAAAGTATTTGAGGGTGAGACAGGAAAGGTGAACTTTGCGCCTAGACTCTAGTGATGACCAATCTAGTTCTTTGAGCATTTCGCAGTGATGTGTGTTGTAGTTGCATTGGAGAACAAAACGACAAATTGAATTGTAGAGGGTGTCAAGTTTGCTAAGGTGGGTTTGAGGAGCCGAGCCATATACTATGTCTCCATAGTCAATAATTGGCATTAGCATCTGCTGTGCAATACGCTTTCTGACCAGGAGACTTAGGGAGGATTTGTTCCTGTAAAGTACCCCTAGTTTGGCATAGGTCTTGGTTGTCAGGGTATCAATGTGCATCCCGAATGTTAAGTGGGAGTCAAACCATAAGCCCAGGTATTTAAAACTAGTGACAGGTGTTAGGGTGGTGTTAGCGTTGGTTCTAATCAGGAGCTCAGTCACTGGAATCTTTACAAATTTAGTCTTGGTCCCAAATACCATTGTTACAGTCTTGTCAGTGTTTAAAAACAGTTTGTTTTGGGAAATCCAGTTTTCGAGTCTCAAAAAGTCAGACTGAAGTATGTGTTGAAGGTCAGAGAGGCTATGGCTGTGTGCATATAGGATTTTGTCATCTGCATACATGTGTATTGAGGCTTCCTTACAAGCTGTGGGAAGTTCATTAATGAACACTGAGAAGAGTAGGGGCCCCAGAACAGAGCCTTGCGGGACACCACAGGTGATATCCAGGGGGTTGGAGTTAGAGCCTGAGATGGACACATGTTGGGATCTTCCTGATACAGTAGGTAGGACTGAAACCAGTTTAAAGCATGTTTCCCTATTCCAGAGCTCTGGAGTTTGTTAAGCAGGATAACATGATCAACTGTATCAAAAGCCCTTCCAAAATCTAGGAATACTGCACCAGTGAGTTGTCCCCGTTCCATTCCACACTGGATTTCATTGCAAACTTTTAGCAGGGTAGTTACGGTGGAGTGTCTGGGACGAAACCCAGACTGGAATTGGCTAGGGAAATTTGTCTTGGTGTAGAAATCGCTTAATTGGGAGTGGACACATTTTTCCATTACTTTGGATAGAATTGGGAGAAGTAAGATTGGCCTGTAGTTTGAGACAGTGTTTTTGTCCCCACTTTTGAAGATTGGGACAACTCTGGCAGTTTTCCAGGTCTTAGGGATATGGTCTGCAGACAGGATAGAGTTGACTATGGACGCAATTGGTTTGGCAATGGCTGGGGCACCAAGTCGTAGGAACCTAAATTGTAGTAAGTCGGGTCCACATTGGCTGCTTAGTTTTAGTTTGAGGAGCGCTTGTGTAATCTCCTCTTCAGATACTGGGCTAAATTGAAAATTGTGGGCAGTGTTGGGAGGGGGTGGGACTGTAGGGATACTCCCAGGATGAGATTCATGTTTGGGGTTTGTGCTGCGTTTCGCTAATAAGTTTGTGGCACACCCCACAAAGTAATCATTTAATGCATTTGCAATGTCAGTGGGGTTTGTCAGAGTAATATCCCCCTTAGTGATATTACTTGGTTGTTGATGGTTAGGAGGCTGGAATATATTGTTGATAACCTTCCAGAAGTTAGCTGGGTTTGATGTATATTGGTGGAGATTGTCAGCGTAATATTGTGCTTTTGCATGCCTTGTTTGCCTTGTGCACATGTTCCGCATGCATCTGTAGTGATTGAGATCCTTGGTAGTGCCAGTTACTTTGTAGCTTTTCCACAAGGCATCCCTGAACTGGTAGAGTGCTATAAGGTCAGGTGTAACCCATGGAAGGTGGGACCCCCGTACCCTTATTTTGCGTAGTGGAGCATGGGTATCGCAGAGTTTTAAGAACTCGGATTGGAAATAGTCGAGCGCAGAATCGGGGTCGGGAATTAAATCGATTCTGTGCCATGGGCAGTTGGTAAGGTCATCCAGAAACTGTTGTGGGTTAAAGTTTTTAAATGTTCTAGTGAGGAGAACTTTAGGGCTTGAATGCGGCGGTTTAATTTTCCTTACACAGTACACTATTGCATGGTCACTGAAAATATCAGGAAGGATGCCAGAGGATTGGATTCTGCTGGGGTTTGAGGAGAGAATCCAGTCTAGCAAGGAATGGTTGTGCGATTTCAGATTTATCCGTGTGGGTTGGGAAATGAGTTGCGATAGGTTAAGTGACTTGAGTTGTATCTGGATTTTGTGGTTTTTAGGGTCAAGCCAATTGAAGTTGAAATCCCCAAGAACTAGCAGCTCACTCTTCTCATTCAGAGAGGAAATGGAGCCAAGAAATTGGGTGATATCAGTCAAGGATTGTAGAGGGGCTTTAGGGGGGCGGTAGATGCCAGCAAGCAAAATGGGCTTAGAAAAGGGGAGGCAGATTTTGCCAACTAGAGTTTCAAAAGAGGGTGGACTTTTTGGGCAATTTAACAGTGTAAATTGTAAGGTGTCTGCAATATAAAATAACACCCCTCCTCCTCTCTTTGACCTATCTCTCCTAAAAATGGAGTATCCCTGAATGGCGATATTTGCATCAGGGGTTTTAGGGGATAGCCATGATTCTGTAAGAATGATGGCTTTGGTTTTATGCATAAGGCACCATGCCCTTAGTTCGTCCAGTTTGGGAAGCAGGCTCCGGATGTTTATATGGGCGACAGATAGCCCTTTTTGGAATTTAAAGGTGGAATTCTCAGGGGCATGGGACAGAGCTGAAATGGGAGGACCTGGGTTAGGTTCAATATCACCTGCTAAAGAGAGTAATAGTACTGCACCGACACACTTTATTCGAGCAAATACCCAGTATGTACCTGTCAGATACCTGGAATGCGCCGCTCCTCACCTCTGACAAGCCCCGTTGCGTTTGCCTTCCCAGCCTGAGTTCATGCCTGGCTGACGGGCGGCTGATCTGTTAAATGATAATGATTAGTATTTAATAGGCTGCAATGCTTCGCGTGTCTACCAGATGGCATAAATTCATGAATTGTAATGCATTATATATATATATATACTGTGCAGTTTTGCAGCCAGCGGGAATAAAATGCTTCAATCCCTGCTTGGAAAATACCTCAATGCACTCGGGCAGAAAACAGTCACAAACCTCAATACACCCGGGTATACCCGAATTCGTGGGACTAGCCGAGCTCGAATAAAGTGTGTCGCCAGTGTATGAGTAGAAATTTGGGTAGTTGTTTGCAAGTTGTAGATTTGTGATGTTTGCCATTTGAGTGAGCAGTGGTTGGTGTGCTGGTTTTTAGAGTTCTCCACCAACATTCAGTAGATAGTGCAAGGCTTTTGAGTAGTCCAGGGTGTATGGTGATGTTGGGTGTGGGCCAGGATGCAGGAGTTTGTTGTGGATAGAGGGAGTAACATCTCTATGAGACCAGGAGAAAGAAAAAAATTAAAATACATAGCAGGTTCATGATGCCAGAGGTAGGCAGTGCAAGGAGCTGTTGTGAGCAGAGTGAGTGTGTGCAGACTAAACAGCAGGGGTGTGCCTGTTCCTTGTCAAATGTTTAGCTGTATTGCAATGCTAGAGTCAGTTCAGGGTTTCAGTGTATTGTGCAATCATTTTTGGGAGAGACTGCAGTAAATAAGTTGGAAAGGGGTGGGGGGTTGAAATAGGCAGGTTAGCAAGCATGGGATCATAGTGTGATCTGAATAGCTTATCGTTTGTTGTCTTGAGTAAAAGAGTCTGCAGAAAGAAGCAGTTCCCAGTCACCTCTAGTCAAACTGTAGTCTAACTGTATTTATCACTTAAAAACCTCACTTTAAATGCCTCACTGTCTAATGCCTAATGCAGTTCCTGCAAAGATGCAGGAAAGGTGTTGGTATTATACAGATAAAAGCAGTCACATGACCCTCCTCCTCCCCAATCAATCAGCTTGTTCCATTTGGTCAATTAACAGCACAGAGTTAAGAGGGAAAAAAAAAAAACTTTTTACATTCAAACATACTAACTTATATCAATTCTACAAGCCCAGGTTCAGTCTTTTACACAGGGTTTCAGCATCAGGAACATACCTGTGAAGAGAATGCAATTAGATCCATGTCATATCAGCTGAGGTTATTGGTTATTGGTCTTGCATGAAGAAAGTGAGTAAAATAACTATATATATATATTAACTGTAGTCTAACTTTATTTATCACTTTAAAACCTCACTTTAAATGCCTCACTGTCTAATGCCTAATGCAGTTCCTCCAAAGATGGTATGGGGTTGTTCGTGATTTGGCAATGTTCAGTATTTTGAGCAATTCTCGGATCAGAGTGCTCTCAAAATCCCGACCTTGGTCTGAGTGGAGGTGGTTTGGAAGACCGTAGTGAACGAAGTACTTCTCCCATAATATCTTCACCACTGTGATAGCTTTCTGGTCTTTAGTGGGGAAGGCCTGGGCATACCGGGTGTAATGATCCGTGATGACCAGCACGTTGGATATTCCTCGGCTATCAGGCTCAATGCACAGAAAGTCCATACACACAAGGTCCATGGGGCCAGAACTTTTCAGATGGCCCATAGGCGCTGATCCAGTAGGCAGGGTCTTGCGTTGGACACACCGAGTACAATGGCGACAGTGTTGTTCTACGGCCTCTCACATCTTGGGCCAGAAAAGCGGTCTCTGACCAACCCAAAGGTCTTCTCTACACCGAGATGTCCATGCTCATCATGTAGGGACTTCAACACCATGTATTGCAAGTTCTTAGGGAGGACTAGTTGTCGTCTATCGGGGTGGTTGTGGTATTGCACCACCCTATAGAGTAAGCAGTTGTCGATCTCAAATTTGTCTTCTTCCCGCATGAGCAAAGCAACCAAGTCTTTGGGAGCACGCTTCAAGAGAGCTGGGTTCCTCTTTTCAATGGCTTGCCTAATAATACTAACTACATGGTCCTGTACTTGATAGTCTACTAGATCTTTCCACCGTAGCACTTTGTCACGAGTTATGTGCATTCCTTTCGGGTCGCAGTAGGCTGCAGGGACGGCCTGTGACTGGCATCCCAAGGAATCTGCAACCCGTAATTCGGAGAAGGCCACTTGATCGTTGATGATGGCGGCAGTGCAACACATAGCGCGCACCCCTGGTCCTGGGAGTTGTTCCCATTCCTCATCATCTGGAGTAGCACTTAGCCCTGGTCGTCTGGATAGAGCATCAGCCCCTACATTCAAAGCTCCCGGCTTATACTTCAGGGAGAAGCGGTAATTGTTTAGGGCTGCCAGCCATCGGTGTCCTGCGGCATCCAATTTGGCCGAAGTATTGACGTACGCGAGGGGATTGTTATCCGTCCTTACCTCAAACATAACACCGTACAGGTAATCGTGGAGCTTTTCCGTGATGGCCCATTTGAGAGCCAGGAACTCCAACATGTGGACGGGGTATTTCTAATCACTTGGTGTCAGACTATGGCTGATGTAGGCTACAGGCCGAAGGCCCTCGGGGTGCTTCTGGTGCATGACGGCACCCAGTCCATTGAGGCTGGCATCCACATGCAGCACGTATGGTTGTTCGGGATCAGCATACACCAGCATCGGGGCTTCGGTCAGACATTTCTTCAATTTTAGGAAGGCCTGTTCACACAGACGTCCATTTATCGCCAAACGGTTGGCGGGCCGATGCGGCCTTCCTTCCGGTATCTTCGGGGTATCTTTTCAACAGATTATTCAGGGGTTTAGCTCTACTAGAGTACCCTTCCACGAAGCAACGGTAATACCCACAGAACCCCAGGAAGGATCGAAGTTCCGTGACATTCTCGGGACGCGGCCAGTTAACGACGGCTTCTACACGGCTGGGTCGGTGGCGATTCCTTGAGCAGACACGATGTGTCCCACGTAGGTCACCGAGGTGTGACAAAACTGGCACTTGTCTAGGGACAATTTCAAACCTTCCTTCCCAAGACGGTGTATCACTTTAAGCAGACTCTCTTCGTGCTCTTCCAGAGTCCTTCCGAAGACAATGATGTCGTCCAATTGGACGAGACACTCCCGAGGGTTCATGTCCCCGATAGTCTTCTCCATCAGTCATTGGAAGGTAGCAGGGGCCCCACATATACCTTGGGGCATACGTGTAAATTGGTAGAACCCCAGGGGACAGACGAAGGCTGTTTTCTCCTGATCCTCTGCATTCATGGGTACCTGATAGTACCCGGATCGTAGATCGAGCACGCTGAACCATTGGCTTCCATTTAGAGCATTCAGGATCTCTTCAATGCGAGGAAGGTTGTACTGGTCCGGTATCGTACGATTGTTCAGGGTTCGATAGTCGACACACAGTCATACGGATCCGTTCTTTTTCTTCACCACCACTATGGGAGAGGCGTAAGGGCTCCGAGACTCCGTCAAAATCCCAGCGGTCTCCATTTCTTGCAAGACGTTCCTCACATCGTCCACATCCCTAGGGGCAATGCGACGAGAGAGTTCAGGACGACCCTTGTACGGAGAAGATGATTTCCCGGATGGTCTAGATTTGGAGACTGGGATCTTGGTTGAGGCCTCCTCTTCCTGACTTGGAGGTTTCTTGGCCATTGGCGCAGAAGCCCCCTGAGGTTCACTCTTTGGAGACTCCTTAGTCTTCTTGGAAGTATGCAACCGGGCGTAGACCTCATGTTCTTTTATCTCATCCATTAGCGCTTCCCAGGTAGGGGGTTTACCTCACATCAGAGAACGCCTCATCATGAGTACAATAGGATTAGTGGGAAGGGGTCCACTCAGGAATTGCATACGGTGATACTCATCCACCTCTGATGCGGTAATACGTTTATGCTTACGCAGTTCCCACAAGACCGATTGAATCCTCTGTAGGAAGTCAGATAGATCCTCTCCCTCTTTTTGGCAAAGGTTGTAGTATCTCTTCATCAATTGTCCTATGTCTTCGGTTCGCCCGTAGGCACGCACAAGAGTCTCCAGCATCTGCTGCGCAGTAACGTCCGCATGCTGATCTTACACATCTGTATTGTGGTGGATGCGGGAGGATGTAGGCATTCCATTATGCATTGCCGCTTCACCGACTCCGGGCATGTCCATTCTTCTAGGACCTGCGAGGTGTATTCCCTCCAGACTTCAAACGCTTCTTCGCCAGTCGGTGTCGGCTTGGTCCCGGAAAAGATCTTAAACTTGCGATACTGCTGATGGGCCGGGGATTCGGATTTGGACACCCCCATTTGTAGGATAGCCTGAGCTAGCACTCGGATATCATCCCCACGTTTAGAGGAAGAGCTGGCAATACTTAACGGTGGACTGTAGTCTGTGAGAGCAGTCTGGCGGCCTCCGCAATAACTTTCAGGGGGGGAAGGTGACGTATGCATAGCAACCTCTTGTAAGTTCGTGTGAGAGCTGCTCGGCTCGGATTTTATAGGCAGTTCAGGGTAGACAACAATACAGCAGGAACCTGTCGGCCTTGCGAGCCACAAACTGAACGGGCCCCGGTCTTCGGTTATATCTTGCCCTATTCTCACTAACACGGAGCAACACTCCTGGTAAGCATCCTTACGTCGTTCCAACACTTTTATTTTGGCGGCATCCCGGATATGTGGGTGCTGCCTCAAGGCCAGTTGTATTGCCGACGACAGAGTATCAGCAGGGACCTGGCTCTCCGCGAGTGTGTGAAGCGGCGGCACTTGCAGCTCCATGGCCCAGTCATACACTTCTGAGCATGACGGTGATGGTAATGGTAATGGTGCCATGATTAATAACTGAGTGGACACCCCAGGTCTGAGTATCTCAGAAGCGCCTCCAAATGTAACAGGTATTCCCCCACCCAACCGCATATAGAGTATGTGTGAGGGGGAACCTATGTGTTACCAGGTGTGGTGCGTATACCTGCAGGTTCACCAGGGGCCTGAGCCTCCGCTTGCTGGGAACCTGGGGTGCTCTCTGTAACATCTCTTGATCAGCGCCTCCACCTGTGCAGGATTCTAGGAGTATAGAATGTACCCTACACAGGACCCGTATATAGTAATCACATACACTGGAGTATAGGTATAACCATTTACTTTATGCAACATCAATAACACAACACATAACCATATATTTTAGCAACTCAGTAATGGTACCAAAGTCTCAAGTGTCAGTCACTCCGGCTAGGAGCGTGTACCCCGTGCTCACCCCCATGTACCCCCACACCGTGTCCACAGTATAACCCCCTTGTCCCGTGGTCAGCGCTGCCACTATGTGTGAGTACTTTGTTGGTGCACTTATAATGATACCTGCCTGGTGCGGCGGCACCTGGCTTTAAAGGATCTTCTCAAAGGATCAGACGAGTTCCTGCACGACATCCAGTATCCACCCGCGTGTTGATCCGTCAGTGGCGATCCCACCCTGAAGATAGTCCAGCCCTCTTTAATGGCGGAGACTTGAGCCCAAGTCTCTCAGCAGGAAACGCAGCGTCCGCTGTGTCCCTAACTAGCAAACAACTAATGGGGCAGGGTCCCTAACCTAGGGCCTGTCCCTATAGCACCACAAGCTATTGGAGGGGCTCAGGACCTATCTGGGGCCTAGGGGGCTGCTGGCCTAATGCAGCGGGTCACAGACCCCTGCACGCACCTCCTATCCCTTACTCTTCCTGGTCCTTCCTGACTAAAGTGCAGAGCCCGCGAAATGTATCTAAATCTCCTCCACCAGAGAGATTCTACAGCCCTATTGGCTCCCTGGCGTCATGTGGGGTGCTCCTGAGGCTCATGGGACTTGTAGTCCCGTTCTCAGAGCCTCCCTGGTTGGCTAGTGTTCGCGCGCTCTCCTCGCGCTCTCCTCATGCATGCGCAACTCGTCCGGCCGCCCGAGCACTCACTGCGCATGCGCGAACTCTGGCAAGATGGCGACGCCCTGCACGGGAGCCGCCGGAACGCTGAAACGCTCCCTGCATAGCCCCCACCCTCCAGAAGTGCCGGCGGGTCTGTCGAGTGACCCCCCGGCAGCGGAGGTAACGAGGGGGGAGGTCGCAGGGCACAGGGACCTGGCTACATCATATAAGCATGTCAGTGATCCTTCTCTCTCTGACTGGAGCCCTTTGATGATTGAGTAGAAAATTCTCAGGATATCCTCAAATGGTGAGTTGAACTGCTCTTATATTCTGTATTCAATACATGTTTGGTCAAATAGTATACACTATTGTGGCTTTCTTCTTTTCCATGCTATTACCATTTGAGGGATATCCTGAGAATTTTCTTCTCAACCATCAAAGGGCTCCAGTCAGAGAGGAGGATCTCTGACATGCTTATATATACTAGAAGTTTTGTGAGTGCAACTACCTAAGGCTATATGATTGACTATTATAATTAATTACACTCTGCACTATATTTGCCTTTTTCTTTTTATTCACATATTATATTGAGCTATCTTGCGCTCCTCCTCTCCAAGAAGAAAAGTTACATTCCATTGGACGCCTGCCGAGCACGTGACCACATCGCGGCACGGGAAGACACATTTCTTGTCTTCCCTGCCAGCGTATGCGTCACAGCGCTTTGCGCACCCACACCACATGGCCACTGGGGCCTGCCCCGTAGAGGGCTCTGCTGGGGTGTGTGGCGCGCACGCCACAGTACATGACACAGTGGCCACTGGGGACCTGGCCTTTTACCTATTAAAAGTGTATACCAAGTGATAACACAGACAACTTGTTCAGAAATACTACCGTATAATGTGAAGTGAATAAAGAGTGTAGGTAAATCACATGAAAAAGTGATATATTATTGAACGTGAATCAAAAATCAATATATAATACAAATAACCTCACTTTAGGATATATGAGAGTCTTCTGCTGTTTCATATTGAGGACTGGGCATTAGGTCTAGGAGGAATAAAAAGGAAAAGCGCAAAGAGCTCTCATAATATAATTGTATTGAGTACAATCTTGGAATAACAACATTTGTGAGATATGCAGGTACAGAAATGTATTGGGTTAAAAGCAAATAGGTAAAAACCGTATGATGGATCATGGGGAAGCAGCGAGTCGCCATGTCACCATCCGATCAGGGACACCGAGATAAGTTGGAACCGTCCTCTGTAGATCGTGATAGAGCTTCCCAGGTGAGACGTCCTTTAGGGGAACCACCCACAGCCTCGATCAGATGGTTCTCTGTGATCCACCGCTTAGCACTGCAGAGCCGGTGTTGCTCAATTAGGAAGGACTACCAGTAAGGCACGCATCAAATGACGTCACCGTCAGCCATGCAGGTTGTCCAGCAAATGCCACACAAATCAATAGTCCGTCCGAGAAAAAATACCCCCAAAAAGTGGACTAACGCAATGTTCTTCGCGTTTCGTGGCTACAGTACCACTTCATAAGGGTACTATTTCCATGAGCCTGCAGAGAAAAGTCAGGGAGGGAAGAAGGTGCATTGGGTAATGGAGATCTGGATGCCTACTGTAGCATATGTCTGAACAGAGCAACTTCAGGGCTGAATGTGTGTCCTCAGATGGCCCATTCTCTTCTCCCACTCAACAACACCCTGTTTGGTTCCCCACTTAAAAATTCAGCAGGAATCCAGTTCTAATATGGAATTCAGGGACCTGGCATTCCTCTTGGTTGGCCCTGTCTCTGAAGTTGTCAGATACAGAGGTGGCCAGGAAGCACACACATTGGAATTCCAAACATCATATGTCAGCTGGTAAAACTAGATCAGTAAGGTGCACAGATATTGCATGTTTCGGAGCAAGAGAATATAATCAATAAAGATGAGTGTTAGAGTCAAATACAGAGATCCTTGAGAAAAGGGAAATATTGACTTACAGTGTACTTCTCTCCTGAAAATTGTCTGAGTGGAATTTTGTTTTGTGTAAAAAACAGAATGATATATACAAAGGTGTTGCATAAACCCTGCCTGATTCACACTTCATTTTATCTGCTCAAATACCTACTGTACCTGTGATTCCTTCTGCTGGCTTTGTCTGTGTGTATAGAAAACCATGCTTATGTCCCTATTTGCTCTTTGATTAACCTCTGGGCTTCTGGGTTCTCTATAAACAACATAGATATAAGGACTATGCATTTCAACCCATATATTCTAAAGTTTCTGTTTGCAAGCGATTTTGTTACAGTTCACACTAATATTTTTTCAAGGAAAATATATAGCTCTAATAAACACAGACCCCACTTATATCTTATGAAAGTGCTTTTTCAATAACCGGCACTTGGATGTGATCTTCAGGAAGTTCATATTTGCTAAAATATATCATTTATACATTTTTCATTCAGGAGCATAGTGTTTTTGTTGTTTTCGCAATAAAGCCAAAGTGCTCTATACCGACCAGAAAAACATTGTCTTTCAAAAATTCTGCATCAGCTAGAACAATTTCTATATTGCAATTAGAAAGTGACAATAACCTCAGTTACATTTCTATTTATTTTTTGATCAGTTCCAACTTCTTTTTTTTTAAAAATGCTTTCTTGGATGTTTCCTTAAATGAAAAATATGCAGAGGTAGACGTAAAAAGTATAGGAACACATTCCAAATGTAATCTTCTGCAGGCAGAAATAAGCACAAAGCATTATATCGTAGTCATATTTTACTTTAATAATGCAATCTTTGACTACAAAACAAGTTGCTTAACTCGCTCTCAAGAATTAGGAGGACAGACCTTTGGCAAAGTACCAGTTCCAGGTAAACGTAAGGGTGAGACACACAATGATTTACTGTAAAAGAAAATTATTTTACCAGAAACATGTAAAGACAAAAAGTATAGCATATCACATAGGTTCCTCAAAACTGTATATACAGTACAGAATTTTGTAACTGCAGGTTTGCAGATGTGCTGGTTTGTTTACTTGTTTTCTATTTATGCATATACAAATAAGGTTTGTGTCTGTGCTCTAAGGGCGAGATTCACCATTAGCAGTGAATGTAGTACACCTTATTTGGGTTTACTGGATCTCCCCCTAAAATGTAATATCTGCATTCTTTACTTTTATTTCTTGACTCTCCAAAAATAAGCTAAAATTAGTAATGTATAATGTTTGGGAGGTAGACATTTTTATTTTATTGTGTGTCAAAACTGTAGTGCTAAAAAGTATTAGAAACTTTCATAAAAAGTGTGTTTTGTATGAATGAAGGCTTTATATATAACGCATAGTTAATCGTTTGAAACGAATTATGAAGCATCATGTTAAATACAACTAGTGTTAGAATATATATTTATATATATATATATGTGTAGCCAGGTCACCTTTTTCTCCCTGGAGACCCCCCTTCCCTGGCGCAGCTCGATCGCGGGTACTGAAAAACCCGACGGCTGCTTCCAAGGGTGGGGGCTGGAGCAGGGAGCAGCGCGGCTTCTCCTGCCTGCGGCCGGTTGCCGGGGACGCGATCGGGCCGTTGCTAAGGCCGCGATCGCGTCTCTAAGGTCCCGGCGGCCGCAGAGCAGGGCGCCGCCATTACTCCACCACTCGCGCATGCGCAGTGATCGCGCGAGTGTAGGAGCCAGCCAGGAGAGTCGCGCGAGGGCAGGAACAGGCCAGGAGAGTCGCGCATGCGCAGAAGTAGGTAGGGAATACAGCCAGCCTTTAGAGGGTCGCGCGAGAGTAGGGATAGACAGGGAGAGGTTGCGGCGGCCATTAGGGGTTAGTGCAGGTGTAGGAAAGGCACGCATGCGGCCCCAATGTTATTACCGGCGCCCAGGGACTACAATTCCCATAGTGCTTAGCGAGGGAGGCACCAGGTGCCTCATAGGAGCCAATAGGGCTGAAGGATTGTCCTGGAGCAAGTGGATACATTTGGCGGGCTGGAGCTACGGGCAGTCAGAGTCAGGAGCCCAAGGAAGGAAGAAGGTAGGGTGCAGGAGCCGGAGACTCCCTGCACTAAGGCCCTAGTTAACCCTGTATTACCCCAGGTTAGTGAGTGTTGCCAGGGATAGTCTCAGAGAGGGACCCTGTCACTCATGGTAGTCAGAGCTGGGGGATATCCAGGGATAAGGGGGCTTAGGTTAGTCTGCAGAGCGTTGCGGCAGGCGTTTAGGTGAATTAGTGGCACGAGACAGCTGGGGGGTTCATAGCGGTCACCAGTCCGGGGAGCCATAGCCCAGGGTCCGTGTTGCGAGTGGCGAGGCTAGGGGGGGGGGTTCATAGCGGTAACCAATCCGGGGAGCCATTGCCCAGGCCGGCGTTGCGCGTAGTACGAGGCAACTGGGGGGGGGTTCATAGCGGTAACCAGTCCGGGGATCCATGGCCCAGGGCCCGTATTATGAGTAGGGTGGGTACAAGACCTACCTATATAGGATAGGCAACCCCGAATGCCCTAGGAGATTGACCCTTAAGCCACTTAAGGATGCTGTGCTATAGGGACGGCCTATAGTGCAGGGTGTGTCACGTTGCTTTTCCCGGAAAGCGGTTGGACCCACGTTGGGGTCCACAGAGACTGTGTTACTGTCTGCAGGAGTTCGGTTGGAGGATCAGAAGGAGGCATCGCTCGACTGATCCTTTTAGAAGCTTGTTGCTGACCCGAGCACCGGAGTGCTCGGCAGGTATTATGTCATCACATGTGCACCAACAGGCCTAGAGGTTTAGTGACTGCGCAGTCACCCAGTGACTATCTCTGTAGGAGTACGGGACATTGGGTGGGGTTCTTGGGACACTGGGTGGGATCACCTGGTGTTGGGGAATCGTCCTGCGAGACGTCACTGTCAGTGTCCCCTCGTGAGAGGGACACAGGTTATTATTATTCTTTGTAGTAAAGTCATTAGTTATAATATAAATCACTGTGTGTGTGGTTTCTGATTGAGTTCCTATGTAGGGTCATTCTACACTTCCCTAGAATCCTACATAGGTGGAGGCGCTGAACCAAGAAACGTTCCAGAGGATTCACCCCAGGCTCTCATTAGCGGAGGCTCAGATCTCCTGTGAGCCTAAAGGTATACGCACCACACCGGTAACACTACATGTTCTACTCACCCACACTATATATGAGATTGGGTGGGGTGGAATACCCGTTACATTTGGAGGCGCTGCTGAGATAGACCTGGGGTGCCCTGTTCCATTTTTTTCTAAATTGTCCGATTCATATTTTTCATCATGTCGGTGCCGTCACAGCAAGACGTCGATGACTGGGCCTTAGCGCGGCAATTATCCCCAAGGCGCGTGTTTGTAGTGGCAGGAGTACCCCATGATACGGCCTTGTCCACAATGCGTGCACAAGTAAGAACTTGCCCGGAATTGGCCACTGCCAGGGTGACAGACTATAGGCTGGATACTGACGGCCGGGGGATTACCTATCTCTTGTTCACCACGCATGACATATGCCTAGAGACTGTTCCCCGAGTCTTCCGCAGGGGACTGTCTCATGATCTATGCAAAAAGCTGCAGTGTAGTTAACAGGACTGTAGTCAAAATGGAGGCTCCTGCAGCAGGGAATACTAACAGTGAGTCACAGCTAAAATGGCGGCTCCCGCCCACTCAAAATGGCACATGTGCTTCTGACTGCCAGGCTGCTCAGAAAAAGGTTGCAGAAATCTGTCCGGGGTTGGCGGGAAAACCAGAGCCCCGCCCCCGTAATGTGAGTGACTCAGTGCAGAGACAGAGCCACTCAGTGATAGAGCACACCCCGCCTTTAAATTCCACCAGGGGGAGTGAGCACAGTGAGCAGGAAACAGAGATAGACTGTAAGGGGATACACCCTAATGCGTATGTGGTCTGGAGCGTGCCCGGAGTAGATTCTCTTCTCTTTATGTGCTCCTGCCTGCAAGAAGCCCATGTTTAGGGAGCCCATGTGTCTCGGTTACCCCTCGACTACAGGACCATCGAGGTGGAAGGAGAAATGGGCATACAGTGTTTTAGCCCCACTTGTGACTGTTCTAGAGAGACCTTGACATGGTGGTCTGCCTGTGAGTGTTGCGGGGTGGGGCTATTGAAGTCTATTGTTCCCCAGCATGCCGAACCAGCAGAGGAGACAGAGGAATCACAGCATACAGAGCCTGCTGTGGGCCCGTGTGCCCTATCATGACCTACTACAGAGGTACCATCGGTCCTAGGCGTGGGACCAGTACCTACAGACGACCAGGGTGAGTCGACTGCCCCAGGGGTGTCGGGGGTGAGCCTCCAGGTGACCGCGGAGCACGATGGCTCCTTAAGTCTGGTCGCCCGGGTGAAGGGCTCCCCTCTGCATCGCGTCCTGGTGGAGGTGTCCTCATTAGAAGGTAGCTGTCCAGAGATGAGAGTGGACCAGTGTCTACCGTCGATCCTTCCGGAAGAAGGGAAGCCCATCGTCAGCCAGCAGAGTGGTAAGGAACCCCCTTGTTCCCCACCGACTCCGATGGAGGTGGCCGTGAAGAAGGCCAAAGCTACGGTTCCTGAGCGGAGTGTGAGCCCGTGTGCTCCGACGCAAGTGGTCCCAGGACTGGGATCCAACGCTCCCGAGTTTTCAGCGCGTAAGTGGACTGCCCCAGAAGTGCCGGGGCAGGTCCCGATACCACCAAGGTGGGAACTGACAGCGTCCCCGAGGACCTGTTGGCCACCGTGAATCACCGCAGGGGTAAGGTGTCTAATTTTTCCCCCCTGCCAGGTGAAACCGAGACATTGTCCAGTGCTCGCTTCTCAGTGGAAGCCTCGCAAAACTATAGGGACAAGGACTGTGTAAAGGGAGATCCAGGGAGACTGGCCTCCTTTAAGCCCAAAAAGGAGCATGCCATTCACCAAGTAGTGGACCGCGGGAAAGGTCCTGGCCTCCTGGTCTACCGCATCCCTGCCGCGGATGACCGGGTAAAGGTCTGCTTCAGAGACACTGTGCTACTCCTTCCACCAGGGGGAGGAAGTAGCGAAGAGCCAGTAGCTGTCGCTTTAGGGTGTGCTCTCCGAGAGATTCACCCCGCGGAGGCTCACGGACGCAAAAGTGAGGTACCCCCACATGTTCAATTAGGGGCCCCCCACAAATGGTCTCAGCAAGCAGCTGATACTCAGCTGGCCTCGGGTATTATGGGGTGTGATGTGACATGTTTTGGTGAGGTTAAAGTCGACCTGATAAGTGTACCGGTTATACCCTGCAATTTTTCACTGTGTAAAATTGTACCATGTGATGTCGTTCCCCAAGCGAGAGCGTTGGGTGTTTCACCAGGGGGAGAGTGTAGCCAGGTCACCTTTTTCTCCCTGGAGACCCCCCTTCCCTGGCGCAGCTCGATCGCGGGTACTGAAAAACCCGACGGCTGCTTCCAAGGGTGGGGGCTGGAGCAGGGAGCAGCGCGGCTTCTCCTGCCTGCGGCCGGTTGCCGGGGACGCGATCGGGCCGTTGCTAAGGCCGCGATCGCGTCTCTAAGGTCCAGGCGGCCGCAGAGCAGGGCGCCGCCATTACTCCACCACTCGCGCATGCGCAGTGATCGCGCGAGTGTAGGAGCCAGCCAGGAGAGTCGCGCATGCGCAGAAGTAGGTAGGGAATACAGCCATCCTTTAGAGGGTCGCGCGAGAGTAGGGATAGACAGGGAGAGGTTGCGGCGGCCATTAGGGGTTAGTGCAGGTGTAGGAAAGGCACGCATGCGGCCCCAATGTTATTACCGGCGCCCAGGGACTACAATTCCCATAGTGCTTAGCGAGGGAGGCACCAGGTGCCTCATAGGAGCCAATAGGGCTGAAGGATTGTCCTGGAGCAAGTGGATACATTTGGCGGGCTGGAGCTACGGGCAGTCAGAGTCAGGAGCCCAAGGAAGGAAGAAGGTAGGGTGCAGGAGCCGGAGACTCCCTGCACTAAGGCCCTAGTTAACCCTGTATTACCCCAGGTTAGTGAGTGTTGCCAGGGATAGTCTCAGAGAGGGACCCTGTCACTCATGGTAGTCAGAGCTGGGGGATATCCAGGGATAAGGGGGCTTAGGTTAGTCTGCAGAGCGTTGCGGCAGGCGTTTAGGTGAATTAGTGGCACGAGACAGCTGGGGGGTTCATAGCGGTAACCAGTCCGGGGAGCCATAGCCCAGGGTCCGTGTTGCGAGTGGCGAGGCTAGGGGGGGGGTTCATAGCGGTAACCAATCCGGGGAGCCATTGCCCAGGCCGGCGTTGCGCGTAGTACGAGGCAACTGGGGGGGGGTTCATAGCGGTAACCAGTCCGGGGATCCATGGCCCAGGGCCCGTATTATGAGTAGGGTGGGTACAAGACCTACCTATATAGGATAGGCAACCCCGAATGCCCTAGGAGATTGACCCTTAAGCCACTTAAGGATGCTGTGCTATAGGGACGGCCTATAGTGCAGGGTGTGTCACGTTGCTGTTCCCGGAAAGCGGTTGGACCCACGTTGGGGTCCACAGAGACTGTGTTACTGTCTGCAGGAGTTCGGTTGGAGGATCAGAAGGAGGCATCGCTCGACTGATCCTTTTAGAAGCTTGTTGCTGACCCGAGCACCGGAGTGCTCGGCAGGTATTATGTCATCACATGTGCACCAACAGGCCTAGAGGTTTAGTGACTGCGCAGTCACCCAGTGACTATCTCTGTAGGAGTACGGGACATTGGGTGGGGTTCTTGGGACACTGGGTGGGATCACCTGGTGTTGGGGAATCGTCCTGCGAGACGTCACTGTCAGTGTCCCCTCGTGAGAGGGACACAGGTTATTATTATTCTTTGTAGTAAAGTCATTAGTTATAATATAAATCACTGTGTGTGTGGTTTCTGATTGAGTTCCTATGTAGGGTCATTCTACACTTCCCTAGAATCCTACATAGGTGGAGGCGCTGAACCAAGAAACGTTCCAGAGGATTCACCCCAGGCTCTCATTAGCGGAGGCTCAGATCTCCTGTGAGCCTACAGGTATGCGCACCACACCGGTAACACTACATGTTCTACTCACCCACACTATATATGAGATTGGGTGGGGTGGAATACCCGTTACATATGTAACAGGGTACCTCCTGACTACTATTCTGCTCAATGGGCTGGCAGTAAACCCTGGTATTAACAGGCTTGCCAGTAGTTGCTATGGGGTTTTCCCCTCACCTTTGGTACTGCACTTGAGTGACGGCAGGGGGGTGGTACATCCTGTTGTAGCTGGGGCAACTGGGTGCCCGTCTTCTGGCTGTACTTAAGGGCAGGACCGCCCTAAAGTTAGGAATTCCTTTCCCCTCTTGAGGAAGGCAGGTCACACATTGGAGAGGCTGCATATTGGGCCTATTCTATTCCTATTCTATTCCTCTTCCTCTTGGGGGAGAGTGAGTGTGTACCTTACCTCTGCCTCCGCTAGGGAGGTGGGGGAGAGCTAGGATGGCTGTGGGTGCCCTTGGCCTGTAGTGGCGGTCCAGGGACCATCTCCAGTGAATACTGACAGACTGTATTCGGCAGACGACTGCTGCGTAACTGTTACTGCAGAGTGTAGTAATAAACCTGTTCCTGTTTGCAATATACCTCCTGCCTGGTGCGTGACCTTACTGGGGGAGAGGTAATAGTTCTACCGTGGGAGATCACCTTCAGTTCCTGGAGTCCATGGCAGATGGAGGCGCTGCACTGTTAAGAAGATATGTGGGGTATGACACTTCAGAAGCCTGTTCCTTTATCCCCACTACCTTTGGCGGATGACTCGGCCCTCCTGTTGCCAGCAGGTATATGCACCATACAAAAGAAAAACACAGTACAAGTGCGCAACTATAATGAATAAACAGAGTGAATTGAAATAAAGTGCATTAACCACTTAATACCCAAGTGAGTATAAGTAACTAGGTTACCAATAAGGAGCGTCTGCGGCTGTGATAGGGTAGTCCAAGACCCTGAATCTAGACAAAACAAAACACAAAACAGCAGTTTCGTAGCAACTATAAAGGCCACTTCATCAGGGAATGCATTATAGTTGCTACGAAACTAGTTGGAATTATACTTTTATTGATCTACTAGTACCCTTGGTATTCTATTACTTTGCTGGTTAAGTGAAGCTGGCGTGGGAGGCAGAGCTGACCCTGATCGGTGAGACTGTCCCTCTACCAGCTACTCCTAAACGGAGCTTGGGACGTATCTACCTGGATTACGTGGAAACCTAAAGGGAACCCTCCGCTTCTAAAGAGCCCAGCAGATGAAAGCAAAGCCTGATATGACTGCAGATTCCTGACATTGGGTGATCCGCTGCAGCCTTCTCCTGTGTCCTGATACCTGAGTGGTAACAACTGTCATAGTTACAGTTACATGCCTGTTTTACCTTTATCTGATGTACGCAGAACCTTGAATAACTTTTTAATATAAATTGTTCATTCTTACTTCACCATGAGCGTTGTGCGCTGTTTTGTTTTTTGTTTTGTCTATATGCACCATACACCCTGTAATGGCCCCTATCTGCGATTGGGTGGGGGAAACACAGTTACATATATATTTATATATATATATAGTACACCCCCAGGTTTCGGGCCTGGGACTACTGCTGTGTGTGTGTCCCTTCACCCGGTAACTGCTCCATTATCTGCCCCGTGCTGCCTCTGCCTCATGTCCCAACCGGTCCCGCTGTTTATTCCACTCCTTTGCATCAGCAGCACGTGCCACCGGTCACCCGCCACCACAGTGCACTGCAATGCCCCCAGCACCCGCAACACTCTCCTAGTGGATCCTGTCTGATGGTAGCCCGCCCCTCCCTCACTCCTATTGGACAAGGCTTCAGCCACACAAAACTCCGCCCACCTCTGTTCCACTTACCCTGCGCACACAGGCCGCTCTGTTCTCTGCTCTATTCTTCCTACACTACACAGATAGCGTATGGAGAATAAAGGTGAGTGATGGCTCACCTGCGGCTAGAATGCACTCACCCCAGGTGAGTGGGCGAGTGCATTTGTCGAGATATATATATATATATATATATATATATATATAAAGAAGATAGTGCGCACGACCCATAGCGTAAAAGGTAAAAAGATAACATTTATTGGAAAGGGAAGGGAAGGTGGGAAGATGGGGGGCGGAGGAATCGCACTCAAAAGAGTCAATAAAATTTAGGCATTTGTGAAAATCAATATCACCGCCAATCCAGTATGTCCACAGCAGTCCAAATGTGTTGTCCACAGTAAAGATCTTTCTCCGTAGATACAGGAGATGATGACTGCTGAATGACATGAAATGACCCCTTGACGAACTCACGAGAGCTCCGCAATAAGCCTCCAAAGGATCCTGGATATCACAAGGTCTGCAATCTACTCCATGCATGATCCGACCTGACCGCGCACTTGCGTGATGACGTAGTGTCGTAGCCTGTGGGAGATTACACTATTACAGGGTATGTGCTGATTACCTGCTGTTTCACATGAGCTCTGAGGTTCCGCCAACGGTATTGGGGAAGACTTTTGGGTTGATGGTAGCTGGTTCTCTCTCAGTGGTGCTGCACCTCCATCTCTTGCAGGCTCCAGGAGTGCTGGAGGCAATCCCTGCAGGAGAACACTCTGATACTCCCCCTGATTGATTGCAGACTCAGACAGGAGAATATTATACAACAGGAATGGCGTTATTGTCCCACAGCACACACTGATACAGCCTTTAACTGTTTCCCTGCTCTGTTCCTTCCTCTGGATGGTTCCTGAATTCAACCCCTGGCAAGGGCCCGAGAGTCTATCCCGAGCCCGAGCTCTTCCCCACTCCCTGGTGGAGTTGGAGGTATAGTTCCCACTCCCCTAAGGGATGGGGTGAAAGGTGGTCAGAGCCCTGAACACACGCTTCCTGGGACAGTCTCTCTCAGGGGAGAGAACACTGACTACATTTTGTGGTGCAGCCCCTTAAGTACCCCATTGGAGGGTCCAAGGTCTGAGCCCAGGATTTGGTAGAACACAGGCCTTAGTCCCACCCCACCCATCACTCAAGCTACTTACTGCAAGGGAAACCCTGGATTGGACCTAACACTGCCTGCACTATATGCTTATGTGTTAGGGAGGGTAGATTAGTAGCCAAAAAGGAATACCTGGATACAATTATTTATCATATCCCATGTTAGACGCCTGTTGTCTAATGTAAATCATTCTAATTTAGCTAATTTAGCTTGTGTTGTTGTCTCTCTTTTCTACAATATATACTGTATGCTCCCACTAGATCGTGAGAACATATTCTCCTAATTGAAATACATTTATATATTAAAATGTATGAATGAGAACGGGATGTCACGACGTCAAGTAGCCATGATATGGTTACACTCGGAGGGCTGCAACAATTCAGAGCTGGAGGTTTTGCACCCAGAAGAGGAATCCAAGTGGCATTTAGGAAGATATTTTTTCTTTCGTTAAGCAGGCGAAGGTTGCATTTCAGTAAAACAGAAGCAACCAGGACTGTTTTAATATTTTCTTTCTTAATTTATATGTAGCCATGCTGTAAAATGGCTGCAGTCATCTCTCCTGCTGACAGTAAGGCCTGGTAAGTTATGGGCATGCCAGCAGTAATCATGGAGATTTGCCCTCACACCCTGGTGAGGTGCCCTATGTATGGATGGGAGTGGTCACAGGCCCTGACTCCATGGTTAGTGATGTCAGAGTTGTGTCAGCCCCCAGAGGATACATAAGGCACGTCACTGATCAAAATTGAGAGGAAGAGTGTGTTTGCTGAGTTATAGAGGAGTTAAGAAGCTGTTGGAAGGACAGTGTTTGGAACTGTGACCAGGGACCTGGTCACAGGGAGATATCCCTGCGGGGATAGGGAATCCCTACATTAGGAGGACTATACCTTTCAAAGGGAAGTACAGTTAACAATGGAGGGCTAAATCCACCAATTGTGGAGGGCAGCTGGCCCACCGTACTAATAAAGATGACCCTGTTGAAATATACTCTCGTGTGTAAGTGTGGAGTAATTGCACAGAGAGAAGCACCACAGAGGAGTTCCTCACCAGGACCATCCACAAGCTCAAGCTGGGATCCTGATGAGGTGGAGGCGCTGCACAGGATCTAGGTAGGACTCAAGCACACTACCTCAGCTGCCTGTCTGGGTTGGCAATCCCCACACAACATCATGCGGGAGACTCAGGAGTCCTGTTGCCAACAGGTGCACCACCAGACATCACACTGTAATGGGGACTGGTTAGACCACAGGGGCCAATATGAGATTGGGTGGGTCAGGCTAGTCCAGAAAACCCGTTACATTTGGAGGCGCTGCTGAGATAGACCTGTCAACAGGACAGGCTTTTTCTAGGTCACTTGGAAACAGGGAGAGTGTCTGCTGCCACTTTGTGCTGCGTTGGAACGGACCTAGGGGTAGTCAGGGGGCTGATGGAGTTTGTCAGTTCGCAGGGACGACCTAGGGGCCTGAAAGGAGTTGGGGGTTTGGAGCCGGGCTATAGCTGTCCTAGTCCCCTTGAGGTAGTGCTAGTTGGTAGGATGCCTAAAGGGATAGCCTGTTAACGTGGTCAGGAATCCTGGAGAGGGTCTACGCTAGGCTAACCAAGATAGGTAGACGCCCAAGTACTGCATGGAAGCCCCAGAGTTCTCTAGCCCATTCCAGACCACTTACCGTAGGGAGCACAGACTGGGAGGAAGGAGATACAGCAGACACTGAGAGAGTGAGCATAGCCTGAGGTAGTGCATACACGAGTCCAGCCTACATTAGGTACACATGGTGGTGCATCAGGGAACTCTTTATTGTGCCGGTGTGGTGGCTGCCCCGCAGAGAGGAGCCCCATGTACAATACTATTAAGTACAGCGAGAAAATGGCGACCGCAAGAATGGAGGATCCGCGCGGTGTGGATAGTCCAAATTGGCGACCTGAGGCTGATGGGGAAAGCACGCCTGGCATGCGTCCCACTGAAGAGCAAGCTGTTACCGAGTTGTCTGTCACGAGCCTGCTCCTGGAGTGGGGTGAGAGCCGTGGCCGCCCCGTTTTGGTCCTGCCTAGGACACCGAGACGCTACCCTGGAGGACTGTGTTGAGGACATTGTTATAACAGGAGGGGAACACAGTGAGAATGACTGTCAGTCGGCATGCAAACAGATGAACGCTACCTCATTCATTGATCAGACTGACAGTGCGACCCAAAATGGCGGCTCCCGCTTCCCTGGGAGACCGCGTGGGCCGATTGCAGACAATTCTGCAGATGTAAAGATTGCAAGGAATTGGCCAGAAGCGGCGCCAACAGGAGAGCCCCGCCCACATGGTGGGTATGGCGCGAAAGCTGCGGCCGCGCCTTTATGGACAGTGACTCCTTCAGCCCCAGTGCTGAGCCTACCGATTAGCCTGTGGGACCCTCCCCTAATCTCAACCAGGGGGAGTGGTTTCCAACTATGCCCCGTGGGTATGAATCCAGCGGAGCAAGGAGCTGGTGAGCCGGCGGTGCTGCTACCAAAAGTAGTCCCTGCGGCTGGTGTTTTGTACAGAAAGGAAGGGTACTTTGCATGCAAGGCAGCTGCAAGAAAACGGCTGGAATTGGCGCCAAAAGAAGGACCCCACCCAGTGGGGGATAAGGGCGCGAAAGCTGTGGCCGCGCCCTCTAGGACTGAAAGAGGTGCGGCCTCAATTAAAGGACATCCTATCCCATTGTGGGACCAGCCCATAATCGCTACTACTGGGGGCGGATTCCAATTGTGTCAGACAAGGGAGGGGCTGAACCAAGGAGTGGCTGACAATCCAACCCCTGTTGATCACTAACGCGGAACTTGCTTCCAGAACAGACCAGTGTTGAAAGTGGCTCCCACCAGGACAATGGCCTGCTCCCCAGACGTGAACAAGATGGTGTCCACTCAGCCCTATGCAGTACCATGAGGGGTGCTGGTGATACGCGTAGCGGGCGCGGAGACAGTGGTGGGCCTCTGCCTGCAATGCAGACTGCCCGGCGGCACCATGGGCACAGCGGCGCGCTGTCCCCAGTGTGGCACACAATACCTGTGGCCTATGCCCACATTTGTGCCAATCCAGACAACTGACCCCCCGGGGGATACGGCTAGGCTGTCCGCCGAGTCCCCTGGTGCACTTTGGACCAAGAGTGCGGATCCCGGAGAATGGGGATCGGAGCCGGTTAATACAGCTGGGTCCGACGAGCATGGAGCGATCGGTCAGGCAACTGACCGGGAGAAGAGAAGGCGGTCGCCACGATCGGCGACCCCAAGTACCCTTAACGTGGATTCCTCGGACGAGGGACCCAAAGAACTAACCAGTACCCTGGTCTGGCCGGTGGCGGTGTCCTGCGGAGGAAATGGGGTAAAAAGACCACTTACCGGGAGTGACAGCGGGAGGAGTCGAGTGTCGCCGGTGGAGCAGAGACCGGAGAGGCGGAGCCCAGCCGTTCCCGGGACCGGCGGGTCCAGTGGCAATGGGCAATCCACGCCCACCCTGCGGACTGGTAAGAATAGTCCCTGTTCTTGCCAGGTTCCGGTGCCGCCGCTAGAGGAGGAAAGGCCGTGCCAGGCCAGGACGGCGCACGTGGGCGCAGGCGGACTTCCGGATATGATTGTGGAGGAAGAGATCCCGCATGGGGGTCCATCCCAAGATGGCGGCCCCTCCGCGTCCTGTGATGACGTCGTTTCCGGCGGAGACAGCGGAGAAACCGGAAGGAGAAAACCAACGCATCGGCAATCGGGCAGTGGTTCCCGATCGACTAGGAGGACCAGGAGCCAGCGACGGACCAAGGAGGGTGAGACGCAGCCGGCGGTATCACCGCTCAGTGGTACGGGACAGTCAGATAAAGGAGAGCGGGTTGGAACCTCGCGGCTGCCAACCGCATACCCCTATGCCCAACCCCACGCCCTAGATAATGCCCCTGCCCCAGTCACCTGTTCCTGGGGATCCTCGTCCAGCTTGGGGGTGTCGGAAGGGTCCTTGGGGGTTGGTGAGAACCGTACTGGGGAGAGACTAGGCAGCTTTGCCTCTGAGGGTGGTTCAAGGGGTGGAGGACAATTGGGACAAGTGTCAAAGTCCCGATGGGTGCCTGAAGAGGCTGATGTACAATCGGAGGAGATGCCAAAACACGAACGGTGGTCCCGACCCCGTTCCGCAGGGACCTCTGGGGTATGCTCTTGGGGGGGGACTGATGAGGGAGACTCTCTAGAGTCTGGGCCCGAGAGGCCTAGGGAGACCCATTGGTGGGCGCCTTTATTTGAGGGATATGTGGGGTGGATTGACCGCACGCGGTTCCTATTAGAAAAAGACGATGTGGTGGATTACTGGTGGGCTAAGGGAGAGTTCACGCCCGCCGAGAGGAAGAAAGAGTTGCAGTTTAGGTGGTTCCTGATAGGCCGGAACGAGATCGAACCAATGGGTCCTGAGATATTAACAGACCCTGTGGACCCAGATGAGCCCTTGTCCTGGGTATTACCAGGGAGAGCGGGGAACGCCAATTTAACAAGGTGTAGTAGGGCTGAAAGGGCCATTACAGCAAAATACAAATACTCCCATGGTTTGGAGTACCCGTACGTCCCAGAACCCCTCATGCAGGAGATTGAGGATAACAGGGACCAATGGTTAAGGGAGACCATAGAGGAGTACATGGTCAATAAGGGGGGTTCCATTACTTTTAGTAAGGCGTAGGAACGGATAGAACACCTCATAAGGGTATGGAGCATCGGGCAAAGTGTTTATAAGCACAAGGTGATGTACCGGCCTGAAAGGGGCTTGCGCGCAGTTACAGCGTGACTGTACTTGACATGGGGGGTCGGGTGGTTAAGAAACTCGATCCCCGGCACTATTAATAGGAGGTACTGGGTAGCATTGCGCGGGTTCGTGGCTGCTGGTCAGGGCGTGCTTGGCGCAATGTGATTTGTTTCATAATCTGATGTTATGCTAATAATGTGTATGTTCCATTTTACAGTGCTTCCTAAGGAAAGGTATTTCAAATTTAGGTCCCAGCCGGGGATGGTGGGATTCACCAGGGGGAGAATGTAGCCATGCTGTAAAATGGCTGCAGTCATCTCTCCTGCTGACAGTAAGGCCAGGTAAGTTATGGGCATGCCAGCAGTAATCATGGAGGTTTGCCCTCACACCCTGGTGAGGTGCCCTATGTATGGATGGGAGTGGTCACAGGCTCTGACTCCATGGTTAGTGATGTCAGAGTTGTGTCAGCCCATAGAGGATACATAAGGCAAGGCACTGATCAAAAGTGAGAGGAAGAGTGTGTTTGCTGAGTTATAGAGGAGTTAAGAAGCTGTTGGAAGGACAGTGTTTGAAACTGTGACCAGAGACCTGGGACAGGGGCCAATATGAGATTGGGTGGGTCAGTCTAGTCCAGAAAACCCGTTACGTATATTTAGTTTGGGGTCACACCCTTTAGATTTTTCCTGCAATTAGATCAATGTAAAGTTGCCCAAAGAGCCAGGGCATAAAGCGAATTTTGTGGTGTGATCCACTGCAGGGGCTTCGTCTGTGCTCCCTTCTCTCTCCGGCTCTCACACACATTAACAAACACATTCAAGACACTTTCTGAATGTGGAAAGGTGCAGAGACCTCCGGATCGCAAAATGTGGGGATGAAAGGCGCAAAGTTTGACTCGCCGCCCTTCACCTTCTCGCCTGGATCGCCATGAAGAGTCCACTGAGAGCTGTGCAAGCTAAGGAAGAGCAGCAACAGCCTGTGCCTTTCCACCTCCCCCAAAAGGTTCCTCATCTCCTTGCAACAGCAGAGCAGAGCCATCTGACAGCAGATTCCAGCGCAGCCGGTGTTGCAGTGCACATAACACACATCCCCCTGCACATCATATCTGCCCCCCTGAACATCACATCCTTCAGCCCCACAGCACATCACTTCCTCCCCTCTGGCCCCACAGCACATCACCCTCTCCCCCCTGCCCCACAGCACATTACCCTCTCCCCCCCTGCCCCACATAACATCACCTCCTTCCCCCCAGCCCCACAGCACATAACCCTCTCCTCCCCCTGCCCCACAGCACATCACCTCCTCCCCCCCCTGCACCACAGCACATCACCTCCTCCCCCCCCTGCCCCACATTACATCACTCTCTCCCCCCTCTCCCACAGCACATCATCCTCTCCCACAAGCACCTCACACATCACCCTCGCCCCCTGCACCTCACACATATCCCTCTCTCCCCCCTGCACCACACATATCACACTCTCCCCCTCACATCCCCACCTTGCATCTCACTCCCGACCCTCGCATCTCATATCCCCCCTTACATCTCACAAATTCCCCCCCTTACATCTCACAAATTCCCCCACCTCTTGCATCTCACATCTCCCCCCCTTGCATTTCACATCTCCCCCCATGCATCTCACATCTCCCCCTTGAATCTCATATCTCCCCCCCTTGCATCCATCATCTCCCCCCACATATCACATCTCCTCCCCTTGAAACTCACATGTCCTTCCCCCTTGCATCTCACATCTCTCCCCCCCCTTGCATCTCACAAATCCCGCTCTTAATCTCGCATCTCCCACCATACATCTCAGATCACCTCCTCTCCTGCAAATTGCATGTTGAACTTCCAGCGTAGGGGTGGGGGCTGCAGCTATAGTGGAGCGAGGCACCTGCTGCCGGGGGGGATGGGGGGGGATGGGGCGGCAGCCGGACACAGAGCTAGTGGCGTGGGACAACTGGGGCCAGCCAGAGGGCAGGCGCAACTCAGCACCGGCCGTACACCACCAGCCTCCGGACCCAGGACAACTGCTGTGTGTCCCCCCCACTTCACCCAGTACCTGCCCAGTTTCCACCCATCGCTGCCTCCGTCTCATATCCCTGCCGGTCCCACTGTTTATTCCACTCCAGCATGCGCCACCTGTCACCTGCCACCTGCCGCCACAGTGCGCAACCACGCCCCACGGCACCCACAACACTCACCTAGTGGCTCCTGCCTGATGGCGGACTGCCCCTACCATGCTCCTATTGAGCGAATGAGTGCTTCAGACATAAAACAATAGGAAAAGGAGAGAAAGCGAGAAATTAGGGCTGAAATCTAAGGAGACACAGAAGAGTGTATGGCCTTAAAAGAGAGGAGGAGAATTGTGTAAGTGATACAGTATTTGATAGGAAGCCAGGAGAGGGATTTAAGCAGGAGAGACGCAGAGCAGATTTAAGAGTGAATAAAGTGATTTATCAGCAGCGTTTCTGATAGATTGTAGGGGAGACAGGTGAGAGGCCAGAAGGACGGACAGCAGAAGGTTGAGACGGGAGAGAATGAGGGCCTGCGTTACAGTTTTTGCAGCACAGCAACAGAGGAAAGGGCATATCTTTGCAATGTTATGGAAGTAAAAACTACAGGATTTAGCTACATTGTGAATATGAGAGGAGAATGTGAGGGAGGAGTGAAATGTGACACCTAGGCAGCGTGCTTGGGATACTGGGTGTATGATAGTGCTGTCAACAGTAATGTAGAAGAGGGCAGTAGGGAAGTATGAGGAGCTCCGTCTTTGACATGTTAAGTTTGAGTCGGCAGAGGACCATCCAGGAAGATATAGTGGAGAGATATTCAGAGACTTTGGTCTGTACTGCAGGTGCTAGAAAGAGTGTAAAAAAGTCGCTCCTGGGTGGATAATTATACAGTGCAAACAATAAAAGTGCAGTTATTAATAGCTGAAAAATCAGCTACCGTGAATTAAAGTGGACACCCCAAAAAATAATAATTCACACACATCAATTTGTGTATAAATTCAGCATAAACATGAATGGGCAAAAGTGCATAAAAAATATATTTTTAAGGCAGCTCTAAAACCCTAAAGGAAGTGGTGTCCGGTGGGGGACCAATGTAGGCAATGCACTGCTTGTCAAGAGGGAACTGAAATGACGGAGGCTGGCGGGGTCAAATAGTGCAAAAGGTATCCTTTAATGCAGGGCTGCACAACACGCGGCCCGCGGGCCGCATGCGGCCCGCCTGGCCTCTCTGTGTGGCCCTCAATGAAATTTAAAAAAAAAAAAAAACTTTGAAAAAAAAAAACTTTGAAAAAAAAAAAAATTTGAAAAAAAAACTTTGGAAAAAAAAAAAAATTGAAAAAAAAATGGCGCCGATTCCCTGCGGTCCCGGCGCGGCCCGCTCCACCCCCCCCCCCCTTCCCTGCTCCCAACGTGGGGCGGAAGCATGGCCCCCCTGGAAATATGCAGAGGCAGCTGAGCCGTGGCCCGGGATTGGATGGGAGGCGGGGCTAGCAGCAGCCACGCTCTCCCGCGCTTTTGCACACCAGCCAGTGTAGCACCTGGAGCTTCTGTCTATTTCATTACCTCACCAGTGGCCGCATAAGGTAGGGACCCGTGGGACCAGGGAGATGCGGGGGAGAGAGGGGGCAAAGAAGCTTGGGGGGGCGAGGGAGATTGGGGGTGGGGGGAGGTTGGGTGGGGGGGGGGGGGAGGTTGGTGGGGGCCGCCACGTGCCCTCCCGCTCTCCCGCTGTAACTCCCCATCCGGCACCCAGACTCTCCCTCTGGCCCTCCCTCCTGCACCCCGGCAGTGTGGTCGCATAGGCAGGGAGTGGGACCCGTGGGACCAGGGAGAGATGGAGATGCGGGGGAGAGAGGGAGATTGGGGGGGGGGGGGTGGCAAAGAAGCTTGGGGGGGCGAGGGAGATTGAGAGATGGGAGATGCAGGGGGGGGGAGATGGGAGATGCAGGGGGGGGAGTGAGATGGGAGATGCAGGGGGGGGAGTGAGATAGGAGATGCAGGGGGGGGAGTGAGATGGGAGATGCAGAGGGGGGGAGAGATGGGAGATGCAGAGGGGGGGAGAGATGGGAGATGCAGAGGGGGGAGAGATGGGAGATGCAGGGGGGGAGTGAGATGGGAGATGCAGGGGGGGAGAGAAGGGAGATGCAGGGGGGGGAGAGATGGGAGATGGAGGGGGGGGGAGTGAGATGGGAGATGCAGGGGGGGAGAGATGGGAGATGCAGGGCGGGGAGAGATGGGAGATGCAGGGGGGAGAGAGATGGGAGATGCAGGTGGGGGGAGATGGGAGATGCAGAGGGGGGGGAGTGAGATGGGAGATGCAGGGGGGGGGAGAGATGGGGAGAGATGGGAGATGCGGGGGGGGAGAGATGGGAGATGCAGAGGGGGGGGGAGAGATGGGAGATGCAGGGGGGGAGTGAGATGGGAGATGCAGGGGGGGGAGAGATGGGGAGAGATGGGAGATGCAGGGGGGGGAGAGATGGGAGATGCAGGGGGGGAGAGATGGGAGATGCAGGGGGGGAGAGATGGGAGATGCAGGGGGGAGAGATGGGAGATGCAGAGGGGGGGAGAGATGGGAGATGCAGGGGGGGGAGTGAGATGGGAGATGCTGGGGGGGGGAGAGATGGGGAGAGATGGGAGATGCAGGGGGGGGAGAAATGGGAGATGCAGGGGGGGGGAGAGATGGGAGATGCAGGGGGGGAGAGATGGGAGATGCAGGGGGGGAGTGAGATGGGAGATGCAGGGGGGGGGAGATGGGGAGAGATGGGAGATGCAGAGGGGGAGAGATGGGAGATGCAGGGGGGGGAGAGATGGGAGATGCAGGGGGGGAGAGATGGGAGATGCAGGGGGGGAGAGTGATGGGAGGTGCAGGATGATGATGAGGTGCTGGAGGAGAGACGATGATGATGATGATGATGATGATGATTTTACCTGTGCGGCCCAATTTTTTTTTCCTTGGAGCATTTCGGCCCTCTGCACTTTACGAGTTGTGCAGGCCTGCTTTAATGGATCATCGGCAACATGGTATCAAACAAGAGTGTGTGAGAGAGACCTCTGACGCGTTTCGCGCATGCCCTTTGTCAAAGAGTAACACTAGAATAAGATGGGCGTTTTCCAATGTAGTAAAAAATCTGTAGGCTTTATTGGATCACCCTGAGACCACGGCTAAAAACCCACAGCAACATGTTTTGCGCCACCACGGTCACTTTATCAAGGTAAAAAAAAAGCCTTTATAAATTGCCTGTGGTGGAGCGAAACATGTTGCTGTGGGTTTTTAGCCCTGGTCTCACAGTGATCCAATAAAGCCTACAGATTTTTTACTACATTGGAAAGTGCACCTCTTATGCATGGGTAGTGCTCTGCTTTTTTCTCTCTTCTTATTAAGTATCAACTACACCGTGGTTAAAAGCACATTTTTTCAGGACTGTATTTCAGAGTACATTTATTTCTCGCAATTTCAATAAACCTACCAGCCAGTTCCATTTTAGCACTAACAAGTCCTTACTCTTCCCTGACTCCCTAATAGAGTAAGAGGAATAGGTATCTCTCCCCACTCTCCCAAGGGGAGGGGGCAGTAGGTGTCAGATCCCAGCATACATCTGTATGATTACCTGTCTCTTTAAAGGGAAGAGACACTGTCTACATTTAGATGTGCAGTCTCTTAAGTACAGAGGGGGAAGGTCCAAGGTCTGAGCCCAGATTGAGCAGAACACAAGCCTCAGGCCACCTCCTCCCCTGTCACCCAAGGAAGCTGCTTAAGTTTGGGAAAACGCAGAATTATTGGGCCTGTCACTGCCTGCACTGGTACCGGGGCTTGTATGTCAGGGAGAGCAGACAGGTAGCCAAACCAGGTATGGCTACACAAGTTATATCTGTATATAAAAATAGATATTCTTTATCTAATTTTACAAATGTAGACACTGCACCAGAATTAAGTAATGAAGACAATTAGTTTATGCAGAAGTGCTTACATACTTATCTCCTCATACACTGTATGTACTTCAACCAGTTCTTGTAATGTTATACTAATTTATTGCATACAACATTTATTTGAAATTGCGTTGTGTTGAGATATTCAATAATATGCATTGCTGTGAAATGAGGTGCAGTTGTACATGATGCAGTCCACATGAACACACAGATATCCATGAAACACTGTTTAGGTTTCCTCATTGGTAAAATGCCTTCCTTATCCCGCATTGCCAATAATTAACTTAGTGAAAGTAATAGAAATGCTATGCAGTTAGCAGAACATTGGGTAGGTCCCTAGAAGTCCGTTAAATATTTTATCGTTATGTCACCACCATTTATCGTATTGATGATACCTGTAACCCGTATCCACTAAGGTGATTTGCGTTACGACGACCTCGCATTAACAGAAAAATATTGCATTGATACATTTAAATAGCCGTGTGGCTTACTAATATGCAAATCATATGCTAATGAGCCATTTACCTAACACGCAAATCCTCAAACCTCTGTTCATTTTAGTGCATGGAAATAACGCTACGAGAGTTCAAACTAAAACCTGCCGTTACTCACATCGAGACCCTGATTATCATTGTGTTATTTCTGGGAATAGCATAAAAATTATGTAATGACTATAGGATTGAACCCTTTCATTACAAAACGTAACGTGTCACACTCGGCTCCTCTCTCACATTTTCCTCTCACATTCAAAACGTATCTAAAACCTGTTGCTTTTTCCTCCGCAATATTACTAAGATACACCCGTTCCTCTGTTGCTCGACTGCTAAAACTCTGACTCAGGCCCTCGTTCTCTCCCATCTCGATTACTATAACCTCCTGCTGTCCAGCCTTCCTTCCTCTCATCTGTCTTCCGTACAATCTATCCTAAACACTGTTGTCAGAATCACTCTCCTCTTTTCTAAATCTGTCTCAGCATCTCCCCTGCTGAAATCCCTCTACTGGCTTAAAATTCCGCATCTCACACTAAATTCTCCTCCTCACTTTCAAAGATTTACACTCTTCTGCCCCTCCTTACATCTCAGCCCTAATTTCTTGCTATGCACCATCCCGACTCTTGCGTTCCGCTCAAGGATGTCTTCTCACTAACCCCTTTGTATCTAAAGACCTCTCCCACCTTAAACCTTTCTCACTGATTGCCCCACACCTCTGGAATGCCCTTCCCTTCAATATCCAACTAGCAACCTCTCTATCCACCTTTAAGACCCACCTTAAAACACACCTGATTAACAAAGCATATGAGTAGCTCCGTGGCTAATACAATATACCTAATTCATAAAGCTTGGCCCCTTGCAGACGCATGTACCAGAACACCCTCCTACTGCCTCTGTACATTCTTCCTACCTAGCAATTAGATTGTAAGCTCTTCAGAGTAGGGAGTCCTCTTCCTAAATGTTAATTTTTTTTATGTCTGAAGTACTTATTCTCATGTTCTGTTATAGGTATTATTTGTTATTTATATGATTGTCACGTGTATTACTACTGTACTATGTACTACGTACATTAATGGTGCTATATAAATAATACATACAGAACACCTACAAGCTCATATTGAACCCCCAAAATAACCACAACATGAGCTTGTAGGTGTTCTGTATGTTTTATAATTCTTGTTCAGCTAGTCTTAGCTGATTGGAGGGTGGCAACCTCCTACCTAATTGAAGCTCACTCCCTCCCACATTTAAATGGTTAAAAGCTCACTCCATGGCATCTCCCACTCTCAGGGGAACTTGCTTGCATACAGTGTGATTGTGACAAATCTATTACAGAGTGCTTTTCCTGGTAATGTACAGGTTATTAAAAGCTTCAATCAGACTTAGAACTTTGCAACTAATTTTGACAGATTTATTATAAATCATTCTTCCTGGCAATGCACAGGTTATTAAGAATCTATATTAGTGTTAGGGACCCTTGAAACGTGGTCTGCCGTGCAGTTGGCTCAGGGGCTTACAACCATTTGGCCAAAATGTTAAACTAAAAGACCATTTTATTTATTAGTTATCTATACATGTATATTTAGGCACTGTACAGTGTATAAGTTTTACTGGATGTGCACTGAGCTTTGTTTGTGTTTTATGTTATGTCTTTGGTTTTAAATAGCTATATAAATAAAGACATACTGTACATACATACATATATAACAACACATGACTGTATTAGGTATGGGTGTACAATAATGTTTATCCATACATACCTCTGCAATAATAATGACCAATTAACTTTTAATAATGTACAATTAAAATAAATGAACGAAGGACAAAAAATGAAAAGTGTAAAAATGTTAAAGTTAATAATAACTTTATTTCATACAGTACTTTTCTCACAATGGGAGTCAAAGTGCTTCACAATTAAAGTATAGTACACGGTACGCAGCAAACAGGATTTTTTCCAGGCACAGTGCCTAACCAGATGTCCAAAGTCACAGGAGCTGACAGCAGAATTGAACCAGAGTCTACCTAATTCAAACTCCATGTTGTTGTTTACAGAGTTAGCATCTTTCCTCACTGAGCCGATCCTTCTCCCTGGATATCCACATTATAACAATAATGGCACTAGTTTTTGGTAATGCACATGAGTAACACGTCTGTAACGTTTTTTTTAATGTATGCGTTAAAAACACAAGTTAAAGTTTGGCCAATGCGCATGCATTGGTTAACTTGTCTCTGAGCAATGAAAATCACTGTTAATAACACTGCTACTTTTACAAACTGACATTATTATTGCATATCATTAGCTTTGAGGATATCCGTTAAACGAAGGAAAAATAGCATCTGTTACCTATTTTGGTTACAGTCGTTATTACCGCAAATTTGACGATCTTCTGTAGATCTACCATGATGTATATTGTACAAGGACTGTATTACTTTTTCAGTGTAATTTACCAATTAACCACAAGATGTCGCTATTTTCTCCATATTTCTTGTCATACACAGTACAGTACATCCATTATTTTTGTTTCCATTGTGTGTAGTTTCTGTTAAGATCTGTATAATAAATAATGTTACCCTAAATGTGCCATGGTCCTTCTGTAATTTCCAGTAATCACTATATAATTTCCATGTTTTTTGATGTGTGTACAAGGATCAAGAAGATACAATATGTACATTTTGCAGATTTGCTATCTTGTATATTAGTCTTCATCTTTTGTTTACAAGCTTGTTCATTAAGTTTATAAAATCTGATGCAGATCTGTTAGAAAGGTTCAGAGCATTTCAAGTTTGGTAGATATTTCTAATGGATGGAGAAAAAGAAACGATGGAAAGAAGCTCAGAATTAGCTGAATACCATTATTATGCCTGTGTTGTAAAAACCCCAATAACACTTCCTACTGCTCCATATATTCACCCTCTAAATTGCACAGCTGAGCAAACGTACTAATTTTACAACACAAAGGCATCTGTAGAACAACTCCTATTATTTTTATTTAACTCCAAAATCTGCACCTTTGAAGCCTGTTAAATAGACCCATTAAGTGTACAGAATAACTTCATACTACTAAATGGAAAAAAAAAAGCTTTGATAACTACTTTATTGACAAAGGGGTGTTATGTCATAAGACTTAAATGGGCTAGCAACAGGAGTGGCCAACATGTCAAATAAATACCTGTATACACTGACGCAGAGCATAACCTGACCGTCTCAGTGTGCAGTGCCGTCAGGTTATGCTCTGTGTGACTGTGATAGTGTGGAGTATAACCTGATGGCAGTATACACTGACAGAAAATATGTAGCCATCTGCACTATACATTGACACAGGGTATTTATAACTTGACACAGAGTATAAGTTGGAGGGTGGGTAAGAGAGGGTAACATATGGGGAGGGGGCAAGAGGGGGTCACACATGGGATGATGGGGAGAAGCAGTTTGAGTGACGGGGGAGAAAGTTGGAGCAACAGGAAGGGAAGTTGGAGTGGCAAGGGGGCAGTTGAAGTGACAGGGGGAGGCAGTTGGAGTGATGTGGGCAGTTGAAGAGACGGGGCAGTTGAAGTGAGAGGGGGTTAGTTGGAGTGACAGGGGGTCAGTTGGAGGGGGGACAGTTGGAGTGATAGGGAGGCAGATGGAGTGACAGGTGGGGCAGATGGAGTGACAGGTGGGGCAGTTGAAGTGACAGGGGAGACAGTTGGAGTGACAGGGAAGTTGTCTGTCATAACAGGTGGGGCAATGGTACAGGAGGGTGACAGGGGAGCAAGGGGATGACGGGGACAGTGGTGAACAAGAGGGTGATAGGGGCAGTTGGGGTGACAGGGGGACAAGGGGGTGACGAGGGAAAGGGAAGTCAGTGGGGAAAAGGGGACAATGGTGTGATTGCCCCATGCGGCCCGCGACCCATCGGTTGGCCACCCCTGGGATTGAAGGTGTCTTCCAGTGCTTATGTTGATTATGACATTGCACCATTTTAGCACCCAAATTGCAGGTCCTAACAGTACCTGATAAAAATCTCATGTACCTCTGGGAGAGGGAGAATGACCACATTGAGTCTGTCATAACAGGAACATGAAAAAAACTGCTACTTGGAAAGTGGGGCGGGGCGAGCTTAAACCCTGGGGGGTTTCCAAGTAGCAATTTTTTTCATGTTCCTGTTATGACAGACCTCATGTGGTCATTCTCCCTCTCACAGAGGTACATGAGATTTTCATCAGGTAGTGTTAGGACCTGCAATTTGGGTATGCCGTGATGTGGCTGCCGGCTTATAACGCTTTAGCCATAGGGTTTAACTAAATGACCCTTACTCATGAGTATATGAGCACTGAAGTATTGTAGTATGCATTTTGTCACATTGGATGTAGCTTTGGGCATTTTTGTCTTTTGTTGTATGTATTTTGCTACGCTCTGTAGCTCTCCTTTTTGACACAATATATATGCTTTATAAATGATGTGGTGGGTTTTGGGGTTCTTGAGCTTGCTGGATATTGTGTGCTTGTTCCTTTATTCTATAAAGTCACAGACTGAATCTGGCTAACAGTAGGAACAAACAAATATAACTGTACACCAGACAGATACATAAACAAAAAGCAGAGAAAAAGAGCAATCAAGAATACACACATTCACTCTGCATGTTACAGCACCCTCTGGGCTCTGTGCATACACAAAAGTGGGCTAACATGAGTGTTTTTCATGGATTCAATTATAGTGTATGGAGCATTCTAAACTAAAAAATGTCTATTCTTCATGTGTACTGTAGCAAACCAGAGGGAAGGAGTTTTCAGGTGAAATGATGAGAGGGTTAAGATAAATTAGCATGACGTAAATACTGTATGATTGGTAACAGAGGTGGGGTGAATAAGGAGGGAGGGAAATGTATTAGGCTGACTCCTCAGAGAGCGTTATAGTTTGTCATAATGTCATAGTACTCATATCTTGTTTCAAACAATTGTTTTTTGAGTCATCAAGTGAAATATATTTTATTCTCACTTCTTTCCCTTGAAGGCCATAGGAATACTTCCCTTGACGAGTATGTATCTGTCATTAGTCTCTGATGATGCACTATATGAATAAGGATTAAGAACCAATTAAAATAATGCTTAGAGTATATTTATTGGAATGATTAGAATTGTTAGTAAGAATACACATTTAAAATAGTTATAAGTGATAATATCTGTGTTTGTCAGTAAGATGATACCTTCAATTTGGCCTCTTTAGTTCTCATATTCAATATGCTTGGGAGACACCTTCTCCTTGTTTCAGAAGATTTAATCCCTATTCTAATTAAAGCTGCAGACCAAGCAATATCATACATTTGTATTTTTTTTTTTTAAATAAATTAGTTCTGTACTATGAGGAAATACTTGTAGTATTTTTTTTAAACAACTCTTTATGACATTTTTTAATGTATTATAATGTAACAAGCATTTTATTGTTTCTAAAGCAACCATTTACAAAGTCACATCCCCTTCCTCTTCTGAAACAGGCTCTGGCATAACCCTTTTTTGAGCCCTACCCTCTCTCAAGCAGTGCACTAATTGTATCTAGTGGATGCCTGTCACATGATCTTCCCCAAAGAACTTTGCATCTTTGGTCCTCTTCTGCTTCACTGACAGCCATTTAGTGAACCCCCAAGCCGATCATCGCCGATCGATAACAGGAGATCAATCGATTGGCAATTTAGCTAATTACTTATCATTGTGTGGATTGTATTGATGCACATATTAAATTAACAAAGAAATAAAATAGAATAAACGGCATCTTTGACTGCTGCTTTAATGTAACTTCAATCCCCCCTGAGTAGCGGTTAGAGCTCCTCACAGCATGTTTAGAAGGGGCCTAGTACTTCTGGCATTCTTCCAATAAGTCTCTTGACCAAATCATGTAAAATGCTTGTATAAATTAGTCTGAACCATAGATAAACTTAGGCCCATAATATAGTGGGCACGCGCGCCTGTGCGAACGCGCGTGCATGTGCCGCACACTTTTTGTGTGTACGGGTCCGTGCTGCGGTGAGCGACAGTCTTGGAAGGTACTGTGTGTTTGTGTGTCACTGGGTAACTGTGTGTGTATATGTTTGTGCATACAGTTTATGTGTGTGTATATGTTTGTGTATAGATTTGTGCGAGTTAATAATTTATTAAATAATATTTTTTAAATAAAAAGACCACACACACACACTTCAGTGGTGGTAGCGCCGCGAATACATACTTTTCTGAATCTTCCCCCCTGTCGACCGGCTCCATGCTCACTGCGTGCGCGTGTGGCCCTAGCATACAATGGCTGGCTAACCACAGCCAACTATAAGTGCCGCTCGCCCACTACATTCTGGGCCTTAGTCAGAGATGATTTATTACAGTATGTTACAGATGTTCATTTAAGCAATTAAATGAAGGATCTATGTAATTACAGAAATAAAGTTAAATGCAATTTCTTAACTATTGGCATATTATGTTCAATGCAAAATTTATATTTACAGTGTAATGTCCATGGTTGATCAGTTTTATTTATTGTATAAGAATTCTTATCTTTTTTAAAACAGACATTTTAGATGAAAAAACAGTGCTATATTTGGAAAATTATATAAATGGCACTGGGCTGAAGCGATATTCAGAATCATAAAAATCATTCATGTTTTAGATTGCAATTAAGATGTCATAACATTGAAACTCTTGGATGCCAGGAGAAATATAATCATTTTAAAAGGTAATTGCTAGTAGAGGAGATTTGATTTCCCACATACCTGTAATAAGCTTATAGCAGACTTTCCTTCTGCACGTCAATTGCTTGGCTCAGCATCTTGACCTGTATATAATATCTATATCAATCTCCCTGTAAAAACAGCTTTAAAGACTTTTGGACTTCAAGCAAACCTTTCAAATAAAAATAAATATGACTCAAACCTAGAGTCATTCCTATCTCGTAGAGTACTTACTGATTTATATACCTGGAAAAAGACTAATCTAGACAACGCAAGAGATACCTGTGAATACTCCTGAAATACCTGGGAAAGAAGCATATTTGCATATTTAGATTAAATTCTTTTCATATTTAAGTTAGCTTATTCCCCAGGTATCTTAGGTGTGCTCATCTGAAATACCTCTCCACTCCAGCAAAACCCATATTTCAAAATAGATTATTGTGTCGAAATTTGACAATTCCCATCGGACAATTTTGCTCCAATTTGTCAATTTTGTCCAAAGCTTTTTGGCTAAATAAATCCCAGAAATTTATTTTCAAATCTTCTAACTAACATAGGATTAACCTGACATTACAAAAATTATGGTTGGTAAAAAAAAAGTTACACCGTACAGTGTACCTTAAATAAAAATACCACTTGTGGTGCATTGTCTCAGACAGGTCTGCATAACATAGGCAAAGTGAATTTGGGCAAGTTCCCACATTTTATACCTAAACCTAAGTTCAGGTCAATTCAAAGGAATGTAACGAAAATATTCTTCAGCATGGGGAAGCAGCTTCATCTCATGCTGAACTAATGAAGGATTCAACCTCCTGGTCCCCAAGTGGTGAACTAGATTAATTACATTGAGGCTTACAATTCATGGAAGAAGCCCTTGGTTCGCAATATAAACCGATAGACACCTATGATTCCTTACTAGTGTAACGGGTGTTCCCTCTGGCCTGACCCACCCAATCTCATATTGGCCCGTGTAGTCTAACCAGTCCCCCATTACAAGGCGTGTGTGGTGGTGCACCTGCAAGTAACAGGACTCTTGAGTCTCCCGCTTGGTGTTATTAGGGGATGTCATCAGGACAGGTAGCTGAGGTAGTGGGTGCGAGTCCAACTTACTTCATGTGCAGCGCCTCCACCTCATCAGGATCTGTGCTTCTGGAGATGGTCCTGGTGAGGAACTCCTTCTTGGTGCCATCCACTGTTGAGTAATCTCACACTCACACAGTGGGGTTCTTTTTCTCAAGGACATCTTTATTGAATACAGGGATGTAGCAGACTGCCCCATGCAGCTGCCGGCTCTAGCCGCACATCTCTCCGTGATGTCCCTTTGCCAGGTACGCCCTCCCGTATTGAAGTGGGATTCCCTTTCTCCTAGGGAGATCACCGCTGTGCCAGGTCCCTGGACACAGTGTGGCATAGACAAACTTAATCTATCACTCTGCTACCGCTAGTTACTGCACTAGGGTCACAAAAGTGATTCTTCCTCTTGGTACCTTCTGGTTACTATTTCTTCACCAACCACAACACTAACTGTCAGTGTTGTGCCCTTTATACTCCAGGGGGCAGGCGCATCTCTGAGGTCACTATCCAGGGACTCAGAGCATACAGCCACTCCCTTCCTTACACAGGGCACCACACTAGGGTGTGAGGGAAAACCTCCATAACTACTGCTGGCAGGCCTGTATTTACCAGGACTTACTGCCAACAGGGAAGATGTATGCAGTCATTATTATGCATGGCTACATACTCCCCCTGGTTGATACCCACCGTCCCGGCTGGGACCTAAATTTGGTGTACCTTGCGCCAGGAAACACTGCAAAAGAACACACAAATAACATAGCAAACATCATCACATGAACATAATAATGTAAGCCCAGTACACTCACTGACCAGCAGGGAGCGTTAAAGAAAACAACAGACCACTCTACTGGATACTCAATAATAATGCCGAGGATCTGGCTTCTTCACCTCTCGCCCCGCAGCATCATGTACAGTCACGCTGTATTCTCTGGGTACTCCTCGCTCATTGCAGTATACTACCTTATGCATATATACACTGCGCCCTATCTTCCATACCCTCATCAGTTGAGCTACCCTCTGCTCAGCCTGTATCCCTTTTATGGCTCCCCCTCTCTCCACGATATAATACTGTATATCAGTTTTGAGCCATCTCTCCCTATTCTCCTCTATCTCTCGCATTAGAGGTTCAGGGACGTAAGGGTAATCAAGCCCATGGGACTTCCTATACTTCGCCGCAATAGCCCGTTCAGCTCGACACGACCTGGTCAAGCCACCTTGCCCCGCAGCTCCGGGCAACACCCATGACAGGGGCTCATCCGTTTCTACCGGATCATCCAACCCTGCGGACCCCTTAGGAATAACAAGGCCTGCCTGGATTCGATCCCACCTTACCCTTAGGGCCCTAAGGTACACTGTCGACACACTTTATTCGAGCTCGGCTAGTCCCACGAATTCGGGTATACCCGGGTGTATTGAGGTTTGTGACTGTTTTCTGCCCGAGTGCATTGGGTTATTTTCCAGGCAGGGATTGAAGCATTTTATTCCTGCTGGCTGCAATACTGCACAGTATAAATATATATACTGCATTACAATTCATGAATTTATGCCATCTGGTAGACACGCGAAGCATTGCAGCCTATTAAATCCTAATCATTATCATTTAACAGATCAGCCGCCCATCAGCCAGGCATGAACCCAGGCTGGGAAGGCAAATGCAACGGGGCTTGCCAGAGGTGAGGAGCGGCGCATTCCAGGTATCTGCCAGGTACATACCGGGTATTTGCTCGAATAAAGTGTGTCGGTGCAGTATGACTCGTCATCAAATTCACCAGCAGCCCACCAGTGATCAACCACCCCCTCCCTCTCTAAAATAAAGCGGGTACGGTCGAACCATGGTACATACCCCTCGTACAATGGGGCCCACCACCTAGTCTCCTTCCGTTCCTCGGAGCTAGGGTCTGTACTTTCTTCTATGGACTCCTCATCAGGCCCACCAGAAGACACCCCAGATGTACCCTCAGATCTCTCATTAACTCTTTTATACTGAGAGGTGTTTCGTACGGTGATACTAAGCCCACTAGGACAATCGCTAGATACCGACACTTGCCTAGACATACTCCCTCCTCCCTCCGACCCATCATCCGACGTACCCAAGTCCAGGCTTTCAGTCCGATCATCGGAAGGACCCCGTGACTCCCCGGACAACCCTAAGCTGGAACTGGACCCAAATAAAATAGTGACGGGTACAGGGGCTTTAACTAGGGCCTTGGGGCTAACCTTGGGTGTGGACGGGGTTTGGGGACGGGACCGAACAGTAGGTACTGACAGGGTTTCGACCTGCTCTCCAGCGATACCTGTCTTAATGTCGCCACAAAGTCCATCTTTATCTTCAACAGCGGAGCTTCTGGGGTTGCAGTTCAAACGTCCGTTCCCCCTGGTAGTAGGGGATCGTTTCCCGCTGCTTGACCTCAGAGGCGGCACCATCTCCCACTCGGGGCCTTCCTGGTCCGCCTGAACCACCTTCGCACACGCACGTGCTGCGACGCCATCTTGGGATGGATCCCCAATCGAGATCTCTTCCTCTACCAGGACATCCGGCAACGCCCGTCTGCTGCGCGATCCAGTCTGGCTCTGGACTCGCTCCTCCGGCTCTTCCTCCCCTCGGTTCTGCAACAGGCACGCTGTCTTAGTACCTCGCAGGGTCGGGGTTGATCGACCCGCCTCCGATCCACTAGTCACCACGGCAGTGGGACTCCGGTGATCGGGAGGTCGCGGTATGGGAGACTCTCGACTCCGCGTCTCCACACCACGAGGAAGTTCGTCTCTCCATGGCGTACCAATGGTATGACAATCACGCCTGATGACTGTCTTACTCGCCAGCCTTGCACATTCCTCGTCCGAGGATTCCACTTGGCAATTCGGCCGAGGCATCCCAGTAGGAGACCGGCGATGGGCTCCTCGGTGATCACCTCTCCGATGACTGGATTTCTCTATCGGAAGCACCAATGATTGCTCCGACTCTGCGGGACTGGCACTCTTGTTCCAGAGAGCTCCCGGCTGTTCTTCTCTTGGAATCGGGACCTTCCCGGCCACTCCCACAGCCTGCACCGGTACGAATGTGGTCATTGGCCACATGTACTGCAGTCCGCAGTGGGGGCATCGGGCCTCGCTGCCCACGGCTCCGCCCGGCAGTCTGCACTGCAGGCAAAGACACGCCACAGTCTCCACACCCTCCACACGGATTATCAGGAAGCCTCCTGTAGCCGAATAAGGGTGAGTGGAAATCACAGGACCTTGGTCCACTTTGTCAGCAGCTTCAGCCATCTTTACCAGCGGAGGCACTCGTCTCAGAGGTCTATACTGATCAATGGCTCTTCGCAACTGAAAGGCATGGGCTGATGTAGCAACCCTTCCTCCCATTTTCTCTGTCGACATCCGGTGTAACCGCAAACCACTCCCCCTGGTTGAAACTAGGGGGATGTCTCGTAGACTTGTAGGCTGACCCAGCACAGGTGCGGAGTGAGTCATAGTCCATGAGGGCGCGGCTCCAGCTTTCGCGCCAAACTCCTCAGCGGGGTGGAGTTTTCTGGTTGGCGCCAATCCTGGCCAACATTTAGCATACTGCAAAGTTGCAAGACTTTTTGCAGCATGCCCACGCGGCGTCCCGGGGAAGCGGGAACCGCCATCTTGGTAAGCATTGTCCTTTCTTTCATTGAAGGCAGCGTCTGGCTGTTTGTTAATTGAGGTATAACAAAGTCCATTTCGTTCCTCCCATCGAAGCACACTGTCCTGCTCATTATTCTCAGGGGTATCATCCCGAGAACAAAAACACGACAAACACGGCGCAGCCACGGCTTTCACGCCATTCCACAACAAACTCACAAAAGTCTCTTCTGTAGCTTGTTCTTCGTCTGACCGCAATCCTGGACCTTCTGCTCTATGCAGATCCTCCATTCTCGTGGTTCTCTCTCTCCGCCATCCTGGACCTTCTGTTCTGTACAGATCCTCCATTCTGACGGTTCGCTCACCCTGCCATCCTGGACCTTCTGTTCTGTACAGATCCTCCATTCCGACAGGTCTCTCGTGATCGTTGAACACCGATTTTCTGTACGTGGAGCTCCGCTCTGCGGGGAAGCTACCACATCTGCACAATAAACATGCCTTGTGCACCACCTTGTGTACCTAACGTAGATCTGACTCGTGTTTGCACTACCTCAGGCTAGGCTCACTCTTTCTGTGTCTACTGGAACACGTTCCTCCAGTCTGTGCTCCTTGGTAAGTGATCTGGAATGGAGACTAGAGTACTCTGGCTCTTCCATGCAGTACTTTGGGCGTCGACCTACTTTTGGCTAGCCTAGTGTGGACCCGTCCAGAATTCCTGCTCTCAGTTACCAGTTTATCCCTTAGGCGTCCCCCGCTAGCGCTACCTCAAGGCGACTAGAACAGCAATAGCCCCCGGCTCCAGACTCACTAACCCCTTACGGATCCCAAGGCATCTTTGCGGCATGCAGCTCCAGCATCTCCCTGACTACCCCTGGCTCTGTCCCACGCAGCACAAAGTGGCAGAAGACACTCTCCCTGTTTCCTAATGTGTGCCTAGCAAAAGCCTGTCCTGTTGACAGGTATCTCAGCAGCGCCTCCAATTGTAACGGGTGTTCCCTCTGGCCTGACCCACCCAATCTCATATTGGCCCGTGTAGTCTAACCAGTCCCCCATTACAAGGCGTGTGTGGTGGTGCACCTGCAAGTAACAGGACTCTTGAGTCTCCCGCTTGGTGTTATTAGGGGATGTCATCAGGACAGGTAGCTGAGGTAGTGGGTGCGAGTCCAACTTACTTCATGTGCAGCGCCTCCACCTCATCAGGATCTGTGCTTCCGCAGGGAGATGGTCCTGGTGAGGAACTCCTTCTTGGTGCCATCCACTGTTGAGTAATCTCACACTCACACAGTGGGGTTCTTTTTCTCAAGGACATCTTTATTGAATACAGAGATGTAGCAGACTGCCCCATGCAGCTGCCGGCTCTAGCCGCACATCTCTCCGTGATGTCCCTTTGCCAGGTACGCCCTCCCGTATTGAAGTGGGATTCCCTTTCTCCTAGGGAGATCACTGCTGTGCCAGGTCCCTGGACACAGTGTGGCGTAGACAAACTTAATCTATCACTCTGCTACCGCTAGTTACTGCACTAGGGTCACAAAAGTGATTCTTCCTCTTGGTACCTTCTGGTTACTATTTCTTCACCAACCACAACACTAACTGTCAGTGTTGTGCCCTTTATACTCCAGGGGGCAGGCGCATCTCTGAGGTCACTATCCAGGGACTCAGAGCATACAGCCACTCCCTTCCTTACACAGGGCACCACACTAGGGTGTGAGGGAAAACCTCCATAACTACTGCTGGCAGGCCTGTATTTACCAGGACTTACTGCCAACAGGGAAGATGTATGCAGTCATTATTATGCATGGCTACATACTCCCCCTGGTTGATACCCACCGTCCCGGCTGGCACCTAAATTTGGTGTACCTTGCGCCAGGAAACACTGCAAAAGAACACACAAATAACATAGCAAACATCATCACATGAACATAATAATGTAAGCCCAGTACACTCACTGACCAGCAGGGAGTGTTAAAGAAAACAACAGACCACTCTACTGGATACTCAATAATAATGCCGAGGATCTGGCTTCTTCACCTCTCGCCCCGCAGCATCATGTACAGTCACGCTGTATTCTCTGGGTACTCCTCGCTCATTGCAGTATACTACCTTATGCATATATACACTGCGCCCTATCTTCCATACCCTCATCAGTTGAGCTACCCTCTGCTCAGCCTGTATCCCTTTTATGGCTCCCCCTCTCTCCACGATATAATACTGTATATCAGTTTTGAGCCATCTCTCCCTATTCTCCTCTATCTCTCGCATTAGAGGTTCAGGGACGTAAGGGTAATCAAGCCCATGGGACTTCCTATACTTCGCCGCAATAGCCCGTTCAGCTCGACACGACCTGGTCAAGCCACCTTGCCCCGCAGCTCCGGGCAACACCCATGACAGGGGCTCATCCGTTTCTACCGGATCATCCAACCCTGCGGACCCCTTAGGAATAACAAGGCCTGCCTGGATTCGATCCCACCTTACCCTTAGGGCCCTAAGGTATGACTCGTCGTCAAATTCACCAGCAGCCCACCAGTGATCAACCACCCCCTCCCTCTCTAAAATAAAGCGGGTACGGTCGAACCATGGTACATACCCCTCGTACAATGGGGCCCACCACCTAGTCTCCTTCCGTTCCTCGGAGCTAGGGTCTGTATTTTCTTCTATGGACTCCTCATCAGGCCCACCAGAAGACACCCCAGATGTACCCTCAGATCTCTCATTAACTCTTTTATACTGAGAGGTGTTTCGTACGGTGATACTAAGCCCACTAGGACAATCGCTAGATACCGACACTTGCCTAGACATACTCCCTCCTCCCTCCGACCCATCATCCGACGTACCCAAGTCCAGGCTTTCAGTCCGATCTTCGGAAGGACCCCGTGACTCCCCGGACAACCCTAAGCTGGAACTGGACCCAAATAAAATAGTGACGGGTACAGGGGCTTTAACTAGGGCCTTGGGGCTAACCTTGGGTGTGGACGGGGTTTGGGGACGGGACCGAACATTAGGTACTGACAGGGTTTCGACCTGCTCTCCAGCGATACCTGTCTTAACGTCGCCACAAAGTCCATCTTTATCTTCAACAGCGGAGCTTCTGGGGTTGCAGTTCAAACGTCCGTTCCCCCTGGTAGTAGGGGATCGTTTCCCGCTGCTTGACCTCAGAGGCGGCACCATCTCCCACTCGGGGCCTTCCTGGTCCGCCTGAACCACCTTCGCACACGCACGTGCTGCGACGCCATCTTGGGATGGATCCCCAATCGAGATCTCTTCCTCTACCAGGACATCCGGCAACGCCCGTCTGCTGCGCGATCCAGTCTGGCTCTGGACTCGCTCCTCCGGCTCTTCCTCCTCTCGGTTCTGCAACAGGCACGCTGTCTTAGTACCTCGCAGGGTCGGGGTTGATCGACCCGCCTCTGATCCACTAGTCACCACGGCAGTGGGACTCCGGCGATCGGGAGGTCGCGGTACGGGAGACTCTCGACTCCGCGTCTCCACACCACGAGGAAGTTCGTCTCTCCATGGCGTACCAATGGTATGACAATCACGCCTGATGACTGTCTTACTCGCCAGCCTTGCACATTCCTCGTCCGAGGATTCCACTTGGCAATTCGGCCGAGGCATCCCAGTAGGAGACCGGCGATGGGCTCCTCGGTGATCACCTCTCCGATGACTGGATTTCTCTATCGGAAGCACCAATGATGGCTCCGACTCTGCGGGACTGGCACTCTTGTTCCAGAGAGCTCCCGGCTGTTCTTCTCTTAGAATCGGGACCTTCCCGGCCACTCCCACAGCCTGCACCGGTACGAATGTGGTCATTGGCCACATGTACTGCAGTCCGCAGTGGGGGCATCGGGCCTCGCTGCCCACGGCTCCGCCCGGCAGTCTGCACTGCAGGCAAAGACACGCCACAGTCTCCACACCCTCCACACGGATTATCAGGAAGCCTCCTGTAGCCGAATAAGGGTGAGTGGAAATCACAGGACCTTGGTCCACTTTGTCAGCAGCTTCAGCCATCTTTACCAGCGGAGGCACTCGTCTCAGAGGTCTATACTGATCAATGGCTCTTCGCAACTGAAAGGCATGGGCTGATGTAGCAATCCTTCCTCCCATTTTCTCTGTCGACATCCGGTGTAACCGCAAACCACTCCCCCTGGTTGAAACTAGGGGGATGTCTCGTAGACTTGTAGGCTGATCCAGCACAGGTGCGGAGTGAGTCATAGTCCATGAGGGCGCGGCTCCAGCTTTCGCGCCAAACTCCTCAGCGGGGTGGAGTTTTCTGGTTGGCGCCAATCCTGGCCAACATTTAGCAGACTGCAAAGTTGCAAGACTTTTTGCAGCATGCCCACGCGGCGTCCCGGGGAAGCGGGAACCGCCATCTTGGTAAGCATTGTCCTTTCTTTCATTGAAGGCAGCGTCTGGCTGTTTGTTAATTGAGGTATAACAAAGTCCATTTCGTTCCTCCCATCGAAGCACACTGTCCTGCTCATTATTCTCAGGGGTATCATCCCGAGAACAAAAACACGACAAACACGGCGCAGCCACGGCTTTCACGCCATTCCACAACAAACTCACAAAAGTCTCTTCTGTAGCTTGTTCTTCGTCTGACCGCAATCCTGGACCTTCTGCTCTATGCAGATCCTCCATTCTCGTGGTTCTCTCTCTCCGCCATCCTGGACCTTCTGTTCTGTACAGATCCTCCATTCTGACGGTTCGCTCACCCTGCCATCCTGGACCTTCTGTTCTGTACAGATCCTCCATTCCGACAGGTCTCTCGTGATCGTTGAACATCGATTTTCTGTACGTGGAGCTCCGCTCTGCGGGGCAGCTACCACATCTGCACAATAAACATGCCTTGTGCACCACCTTGTGTACCTAACGTAGATCTGACTCGTGTTTGCACTACCTCAGGCTAGGCTCACTCTTTCTGTGTCTACTGGAACACGTTCCTCCAGTCTGTGCTCCTTGGTAAGTGATCTGGAATGGAGACTAGAGTACTCTGGCTCTTCCATGCAGTACTTTGGGCGTCGACCTACTTTTGGCTAGCCTAGTGCGGACCCGTCCAGAATTCCTGCTCTCAGTTACCAGTTTATCCCTTAGGCGTCCCCCGCTAGCGCTACCTCAAGGCGACTAGAACAGCAATAGCCCCCGGCTCCAGACTCACTAACCCCTTACGGATCCCAAGGCGTCTTTGCGGCATGCAGCTCCAGCATCCCCCCGACTAACCCTGGCTCTGTCCCACGCAGCACAAAGTGGCAGAAGACACTCTCCCTGTTTCCTAATGTGTGCCTAGCAAAAGCCTGTCCTGTTGACAGGTATCTCAGCAGCGCCTCCAATTGTAACGGGTGTTCCCTCTGGCCTGACCCACCCAATCTCATATTGGCCCGTGTAGTCTAACCAGTCCCCCATTACAAGGCGTGTGTGGTGGTGCACCTGCAAGTAACAGGACTCTTGAGTCTCCCGCTTGGTGTTATTAGGGGATGTCATCAGGACAGGTAGCTGAGGTAGTGGGTGCGAGTCCAACTTACTTCATGTGCAGCGCCTCCACCTCATCAGGATCTGTGCTTCCGCAGGGAGATGGTCCTGGTGAGGAACTCCTTCTTGGTGCCATCCACTGTTGAGTAATCTCACACTCACACAGTGGGGTTCTTTTTCTCAAGGACATCTTTATTGAATACAGGGATGTAGCAGACTGCCCCATGCAGCTGCCGGCTCTAGCCGCACATCTCTCCGTGATGTCCCTTTGCCAGGTACGCCCTCCCGTATTGAAGTGGGATTCCCTTTCTCCTAGGGAGATCACTGCTGTGCCAGGTCCCTGGACACAGTGTGGCGTAGACAAACTTAATCTATCACTCTGCTACCGCTAGTTACTGCACTAGGGTCACAAAAGTGATTCTTCCTCTTGGTACCTTCTGGTTACTATTTCTTCACCAACCACAACACTAACTGTCAGTGTTGTGCCCTTTATACTCCAGGGGGCAGGCGCATCTCTGAGGTCACTATCCAGGGACTCAGAGCATACAGCCACTCCATTCCTTACACGGTGCACCACACTAGGGTGTGAGGGAAAACATCCATAACTACTGCTGGCAGGCCTGTATTTACCAGGACTTACTGCCAACAGGGAAGATGTATGCAGTCATTATTATGCATGGCTACACTAGTAAAACAAGGCCAATTTTTGTGCTTAATATCTATTCTGCATAGCCTTCCCAACCACAGCCATTGGATCTGCTGGTTCTTACCTCAACCTGCCTGCTTAACTACTCTCTGCTCAGCCTTTCTGATCCACTTGTTCTGGTCTCAGCCTATGTATTTTACATCTACCTAACATTCTTCCATCCACACCCTGATCAGAATCTTACTGGCTTTTCTCAGATGCTGCATATGACTTTTTCCAAGCCTTGTGGTCAGAAATGTACGTTGCTCTGCTGGAGTTTCTGTGACTGCCTGATGTATATCGTGGATTAAACAACTTTTCATTTTGAATGTGCTGCGGATTCTATCTTTTTGTATATTTTACAGACTGGTCGGTGTTCCCTGTCTATCTGCTAGCACCTGGATTTCGGATAAGTATTTATTACTATTTATATGAGTATAGTTTCTTTCTTGTGGGCAACCAGCTTCAGTTTTTGTATATATATATGTGAAGGCTCATAGAATGGACAGTGGGCTTTATAGAACAGGGTTTCTTCTTGTGACAATTAAGGAGGTCTTGACGAATCACACGTAGAGGTCACGAGGGGCTGCTACGTGAGTCATCATTGGTGGAGAGGCAGACCGGTTGAAGAGAAAAACGCACAGCTGACAGAGCTCCACAAGTCCAGACCTGTTTCATATTCTCCTGCAGCAAAATATCTGAATCCCCTGGTCACCCACTCGCACCTTATAGTTAGTTGTAAGTTCATTTTATTGTTATATTGCTATTTGATGTACAGTAATGTTTAGTCCTATCGTGGGACTGTTTTATCATATATAAATTTATATTCTGCATCTCAGTGCGGTTTTTCCGCTTTTTTCGTCTGTGCTGCATTGTGAGCTCCCTTTGGAGAGCTCACATTATAAGAAAATGTAAAACAGATATAAAACAATTCGAAGAGATTGTGGAGTTCTCCAGTAGACGTCAGCAAGAGATTTGCAATTCATTCCAAACATATGGGACAGCGCGAGCACAGATATCCTCATATATTGTAAGGTGTAGCAGGCACCATGCTGATCCAAGGAAGCATGAGGCAACATACTGTAGTCAAAATAAAGGCTATGTACAAACCAGGCTTGGGTAGTGCAGAATGCAGAAACATGACAGATTTGAACTCATATACAATATGAGCAGCTGAAAGGCATACCTGATTGAGAGGCTTTCTTCTGATTTTCCAGCTAGCAAAGACAATTTGGAAATTCTTGACATATAAAGGGAGAGATCAACTATGAATAATTATTCAGCCTGCTGCTGTTTTGGTGACTGAAGCTTGGACTGGAATTGCTACTCCCCCATGTGACAAGTACAGGCCATAGCCTTCCAAATACATAGTGGGTTCCCAAAGTACAGGTAAAAAAAGATAGTCATCATACTGTATGCATTATTATGGCAATATACTTGATTCATGGTTCTTGTCTGCACATACTCATACAATTACACATTGTCATTATTAAAAAGATTATCTTCTTAATGCGTCCATTTGTATATAGCATAGATTATGAATAATGTATGATCACACTGTAAATATATACATTTTAAATTTTGTGAACATATATTACAAGCCAGTACTTTCTGTCTTCTAACTATTTGTGGGTTACGTAAGTGGTAAATAAATGAGTATACTTAATGGGGGAACTGCAGCTTTAAATCCTAGACAAACACACTTGCTATCTATAAGGCTTTTGCGGTGCAGTACTACATTGCTGAAATGGGACAGTTGTATGTGCAAATGACGTGGGCATGAGAATGAAAATGAGTAGCCTTGTTAATGAGTTTGATAATGATGCACCTTATTTTACCTGGTTTGACATTAGTGAATCTGGCGATTTGTCTGTATTTACTGTGTCAACACCACTGAATGAAAAACTCCTAAGGTACCTTTAAACACTGATAATTTTAATGCCATTTAGTATCTTTTCTCCAATGTGAGTGTTGCTATATGTTAGCTTAAAGGTGCAGAAACAAACCTCCTTCAGCTTCCTCTTAGAAAGGTTCAAGGACATTTAAGTGAGAAAAAGTCATATTAAAATCCCTGCTTCCTGCGATAGAATAACACAACAGTATTGAATCACATGAATCTTATTTTCCAGTCTAATGATAGAATTGATCTCACTTAGGCAGGAGATCCAATAAACAGAGGAAAGAGAGGAGAGGAAATAATAACTACGAAGTCTCCACAATAGAGTTGCAATCTTTAAACTAGAATTGCTTATATCAGTAGATTGAGGATGTAGATGTAAAGTATCATTATAATTGGCCACCATTTCCTACAATGTATTTAGCACAATGCAGATTTTGGGTTACCTTCCTTTGGCAAAAAAGATATTTCAAATCAAAAACTGTTCTTATTTCGATGCTCATTAGATCCTTTTTTCAAGTTGCATATGTAAAACCATAAGGTAATCACTGTTGGATTTAGTTAAAGTAGTGATTCATCTTGGATTCCTATTTTTTGTCATCAACAAAAACCTCATATCATATGTAGCAGAGCCACCCTCCGTACCTTCGGTGAGGGGGAGCTGCTGCTCTGTGCCGCTGGAGCTCCGCAGCAGACCCATAGGAGGGGGCTTCTTGGATTTGACACATGTGCCAAGTAATACATGCGCATGCGCAGATAGCGCAAGTAGGCAGTTCTCGATAAGCTTCATGACTATCTTTACGGGGTCTCTTTCAAGGTGCGGACTGACAACAATCCGTTGACCTATATCCTGACTTCTTCCAAATTGGACAACACAGACATTGGCTTCCATATCAAATTATCAATTTACACTAAAATACAAATCGGGGCCCTTGAATATCAGAGCCGATGCTCTATCCAGAAGACCTGCACTGAGTACAATGCCAAACGATGGCCAGTGGGAAGATATTCCTTGCCCTGGGATTTGGGCTATGTGCTCCACAGTGGCTATCGTGGAGAATAATGAAGCTTTCCCCAAGCTCAGAGTAGCCAATTAACTGGGATGTCAGCCCAAGGCACTCCCTACCGCATACTGCCATCCAGAAGGCATGTCCATTACCCAAGATACCATCATGAAATGCAGAGTTGGTGATACACCAAATGTGAGACCCGGTTGCTATAGCCATACGCCAAACCATCCAGCTAAACAACCCATCTTTAGTGAAGCATGGTCCAAAGACACGGTCGCTGTCATCATGAGAGTATGGGTTAAGTTCCGTATGGATCGTGGCTTTCTCTACCGAGTTATCCCCCACCATAACCTTCCCGATAAGAATCAACTTGTCCTGCCCAGAAGTTTGCAGTACCCAGTCCCATTATCTCTGCACGACGATCACAGACACCTGGGATTGGACAAAACCTTCAACCTAGTGAGAGACAGGTTCTTCTGTCCCAAAATGTGGGAATCAGTTGATTGCCACTGTCGGAAGTGCCAGTGGTGCATACAGCGAAAAACACTGCCTAGATGCACAGCCCCAATGGGCCACTTAAAAAGCTCTGGTCCCATGGACCTAGTCTGCATGGATTTTCTCTACATCGAGGCAGACTCCAAGGGTATCGGGAATTTCCTGGTAGAGACCAATCACAAAAACCCGATTACGCCCAAACGTTTCCCATCAAGGATCAGAAAGCGCTCACAGTAGATAAAGTGCTGTGGGAGAAATACTTCATCCATTATGGGTTGCCTAGTCGGATGCACTTCGATCAAGGGAGAGACTTCGAGAGCAAGTTGATAAAGGAACATCTAAACTTGCTCAACATCGAGAAGTCTTGCACAACTCCATACCTCCCCGAAGGAGATGCCTAGCCGTAAAGATTCAACCAAACCCTACTATATATGCTAGGCCCTATAAAGTGCTCAGAAAAACCAGCTGGAGCAAGCATGTTGAACCACTAGTGCATGCCTACAACTGCACCAGACATGAATCAACCGGTTACACCCCATATTTCATGATGTTCGGCAGAGAGGCACGACTGCCTGTGAAAATTCATCTCAATTGATGGAGTACCGAACATGACATATTATAAGTATGTGAGACGGCTCCAGGAAAACCTTCACAGAGCATATCAGTTCGCAGAGCAAGCCACCGGCAAACTGAATGAGAATAATAAGCAAAGATATGACCACAAGGTCCATGATTGGGAACTTCGGCCGGTAGACGCCATTCTCCTGCAAAATCTAGGAATTCCCGGGAAATATAAGTTAGCGGACCGTTGTCAGAAGACCCCTTTGAAGTACAGTTGTAAATGCCCGTCCTCCCTCTATACACTGGCGACACACTTTATTCGAGCTCGGCTAGTCCCACGAATTCGGGTATACTCGGGTGTATTGAGGTTTGTGACTGTTTTCTGCCCGAGTGCATTGCGTTATTTTCCAGGCAGGGATTGAAGCATTTTATTCCCGCTGGCTGCAATACTGCACAGTATACACTGGCGACACACTTTATTCGAGCTCGGCTAGTCCCACGAATTCGGGTATACCCGGGTGTATTGAGGTTTGTGACTGTTTTCTGCCCGAGTGCATTGAGGTATTTTCCAGGCAGGGATTGAAGCATTTTATTCCCACTGGCTGCAATACTGCACAGTATATATATATATATACTGCATTACAATTCATGAATTTATGCCATCTGGTAGACACGCGAAGCATTGCAGCCTATTAAATCCTAATCATTATCATTTAACAGATCAGCCGCCCGTCAGCCAGGCATGAACCCAGGCTGGGAAGGCAAACACAACGGGGCTTGTCAGAGGTGAGGAGCGGCGCATTCCAGGTATCTGCCAGGTACAAACTGGGCATTTGCTCGAATAAAGTGTGTCGCAGCAGTACCATATCCGTGATGCAGATGGAAGGGTAAGGGTCTGGCATTGAAACCACTTGCTACCTATTCCTCAAGTGGGGCAAGACAAACCTGAACCACCTCCAGTAGTGCAGGCAAGTGACCCAGAGGAGTCCAATGACACTATGGCTACTGTAACCACACCAGACCAGGATCCTTTGGAAGGAACCTCTGCCAATTGAAATGGAGACTGGTGGGCACCACCTGAAGAAGTGACGGGTAATGGGCCTGCCCCCCAAGTACTCTCTCCAGTTGCTTCAACAAGCCATCTATTCAATCCAAGAAGCCCGAACTTCAATCCAGAAAGAGACAATGTTCACCCAGGTTCTCACCTTATGAGAGGGCCAGGGCCTCAAGCCAATGGTAGCTTCTCCAATGAAGAAGATGCTGGGAAGAGCCTCACAGGAGTCAGAGAGTGAGACGCCCTCCAACTCGAGTGGCATATGTTTCATTAGGGGCACCTCACTATGTGTCTCAGCACCTGTCTCAGAGCAGATTTGCCTGTGTTATGACTATGCTCAACGAACTGTTAAACCTTGTTTAGAGTTGTTACACAGAGTTAAGTTATATGATGATATGCATTTTTATTATATAACTTCTGTATGGTATATGTTGTTCCCAAGCGGGGAGGTTGGATTCTCCACCAGGGGGAGGATGTAGCATGCCCTCTCCTTACCTCCGGTAAGGGTGAGCTGCTGCTCTGTGCCACTTGAGCCGTCGGAGCTCCGCAGTGGACACATACAGTAGGAGGGGACCGTCATCTTGGATTTTGCGTATGCGCCTAGTAATGCGTGCGCATGCACAAATAGTCAATTATTTATTTTTTATTTTATTTATAAAAAAAATTACCAGGAACACATGTATTGAGAGTTACCGCTCGTTCTCAAGTATGCCCTGGGCAGAGAGTTCTAAAAAAAATACATGGTTACATTAAAATAACAGGGTTATAAAGTTAATTCACAGACATTTCATGGACAGATAGATTTGGAAAATTGGGTACAGGGAGTAAAGGGCCTGTGAGTTTCAGATTGAAATAGAGCAGCTTTAACATCATCAAACATCAGCAATGGCAGCAAACGTCTCACACCCTTTGGCTGCCCTTCAGCTGCGCCAAAGTCTGTCTGCCTTTGGGGCATGCAGATGTACACTGGGGAGGTTGAGATTCAATGCAGCTGTGAACAAACAGTTCTTTGTGTCCTCTTGGCTCATTAACATTCCAGTGGGTGGGGTTGACATTCCACAAAGTACATGCAAATTAGTTGTGGCAGCCATCTTGAAACAGCTCTGCAAGGGACTACAAGTTCCAGGAACCTCCAGGAGACGGAGATAGGAGTTTGGTGTGAAAGAGAGTGCGCATCCAGGCAGCTAGTAAGCCCCTGGACTAGGCCAGGACTCTGCCCCAAGGGCCCAGTTAGGCCCGATCCCTCCAACCAGCTGAGTGTTGTAGGGAAGGTCCTAGATAGGGAGTCTCCCTCTTATAGACAGTAACTCAAGCTAACGCGCCATCGGACAAATGGCACGCAGCAACCCAGGCCTAGGACCAGACCACAGGCAACATTATAGACATTAAGGGAGACACTCCTGCTGGAACTCCCTCATGAGGCAGATCACCACCGTAAGGCGAGAGGGGATTTTGCAGACCCCGCATCATGAGACCACAGATGCGGCCCTTTTAACCCCGGATCCCCATATACCCTGGTGATAGCCAGGAAGGTACCCACCGTGCACACAACAACACAAGGGGCTAGCGCTACCTCACATTTGGGTGGGCCTGCTCATGTGGACATCGGGTTACTTGTGCCCAGGGCACCCTCAGTACTTTGGGGGAATCACTGTTGGTGTTGGGTATTGTGTGGGTATTGCATTGGTGGATTGATACTGTTATTATATGTGCGTGTGTCAGTAAATACAAGTTATATACCTGTGTGTATTGTTCTTTACTGTATTGGTTCCTGTGAGGGATAATCCTGCCATCGCTGGGATCCTCCATAGGTGGAGGGGCTGTACCGAGAGGAGAAATAGCTCACCCCTGGCTCCCAGCAGCGGAAGCTTAGGCCTCCTGTGAGCAACAGGTACATACAGCACGCGTAGTTCCCTTAGTCATAGGGAAAGGGGGCTACACATATATTATGGCCCTTATTCTAAAACAAATAGCGTAATCACTGAACCAACGCTGTCCCATTGGAGTCAATTTGACCTTTTATGCAATAGTGTCATATCGGTGCTATTGCAGTTTATACAATAAGGTCCTATGAATGTTAACTCTTTCAACAGCAAAAAATAATTCAAGTTATGTCACTGCAAAGTAATAGCAGGGTTAGCTGATGGTAAATAGACTACTTGGTAGGCTGAGTAAGTCTATAGAACCAAATACTGTAGAAAACGGTTTCATATTAAAGTTGCATGGGTATCTAAATAACAACTACAGAGACTTCAAGTTTTCTATCAATGCCCAGTTTCATGCTATCATTACATGTAATACACAACACATACATAAATCTGAATCGGAATACAGTAAGTAGATTGAATAATGTGAGTCTTCTGTACTCCATTTTTCAATACCTTCGTGTTTAAAAATATTACCTCATGGTATGCAACAAACTATTTCATTTGTGGAAGTGGAAGAAAAGAATCAGTTTCTAAAATAAAAAAAAAATCAGTAAGCTCTATTAACCCCGCGTATTTGTTTGCCAAAAGCAGTGAGATTAAAATTCAACTAAAATCTGCAATGTACAGCATGTTGTGATAGACAAGCATTTCACAAAGTAGTTAATATGGTTCTAATGATTTAAACTTGTTAACCATTGTCACAGGCTCTGATATTTGAGTCAGCTGTAAGGGCTGTGGCAGAAATCGATAAGACATCACTTTCTCAGTGAACTGCTAGACCATATAAACTGTCAATAGGGAAATGCTCCTTACCTTCTGGCCTGTCAGATGAAAGCTTGATGCTGATCTCTGACCAAACTACCAGGGGACAATTATTCATTCAACCATTCTGCAGAGGCATAGAAGCATAATCTATCTCAGGATGAAATACAATACTGTATGTTTCTCTGGTTACATTTTCTTAAAATGTGAGAACAGACGCCTGATTTTCTACTTTAAAATCCAATAATATTGACATTTATTATATAAAGAGCAAATAGAACAAAGGAATATTAAATTAGTCATGTGACATGCTATAAAAAGGGATTTAAGCTATGTTCAAAGTTTACTGTACATGACAAATGCAGTGGCCATATTTAAAAAGAGTTCATGGACGTCTATAACAATCTCTAATAAATCACAGTGTTTAATTAGCAGTATTTCATATTCTTAAAAGACATACAATTGAGCATGCAGAGTGTGATTTTTTGCTTCCAACTTTATTTTTAATAAACATAAACCTTTATATCTGACTGATGCATTTCAGGTTCTTGTAATAAAAAAGGGTGAAAAAAATGGTGCTTCAAGGGTTAATTGTATCCATATGACTTAATGGACAATCCACAGCTGGACTCCACAAATACTATGAGTAATAACAGTGTCCCATAGCCAGGGAAAGGGGGGACTAGTACCTAGTGTTGCCAATGGCCCAAACACATATAAAGGTACAATATATGTCCCCACACATGAATCATAAAAGGAAGAACAGTGCTGAGGTAACTCACTTAGTGGGTGTCCTTATGTCATGTCCAAATGAAGTCCATAGCATTGATCAGACGGCGTGCAGATGGAAGTAAGCAAAAATCGAAACAAGGCAGAGCACTGCCAAAAATGTGTAAGGAAGAGGTTCACAATAATAAAATGAAATTAGTTTTATTGGATGACATAGGACCCTTGATACAAAAACAACACACCTACGCATATCGGGCGAGCACGCCCTTTATCAAAATGCGTAGGTGTGTTGTTTTCGTATTGAGGGACCAATGTCATTCAATAAACTCATTTAATTTTATTATTGGGAGCCTCCTCCTTACACATTTTTGGCAGTGCTCTACCTTGTTTCGATTTTTTCTTGTAATAAAAAATAATGATCTTTGCAAATAATTAGAAAAAGAAGGCACCTACGAGCCAAAAATTATGCAAACATGTTTACCCCAATTTATTCCTAGTAGTTCAGAGCAGATACAAATATACCTTTATAATGTTTTGGTGTCACTTCTTCAGTTCTGTATACCTATCTTGTGTGAAAGCATTCTACAACCCATTGTTTAGATTTCACTTAATGTAATCTTATCAATATCCTCTACTACATTCCATGAGAGACTTTCTGTACCAAATACTCAGGCATTTCCCACCTGCCCTCTAACTATATAACTTCCCTGCATTACTCAATTACTAACCATTTACATGGTTAATTACATTTTTGGGGGCCATAAAGGGGACCGGAGCACCCACTTAAAGGCCATGGCAAAACAGTCGACAGGAACTTCCCTCCTCTCCTCCCAAAAGTTGCTGCCAGATAAGGGCAGGACGTTCCTCAACCTCGCTTCCCTTACCCGGATGCACCTGATCATACAGTATAAAACGGCATTTGTGGGCACCTGGGTGAGGGATGTGGGTATAGAAATAGCAGTAAACAGCACAGTACTTTGCTTCTGCCTTCTTCTGCTGCCTTTTAGAGTCCATTCCTCCCAGCAGTCTCACCAAAGACATAGCATCTGCTTCCTGCTTGGCTTTGTGGTTGCCACGTCCTTAAGCCTCTCAGTGCACCACTGCCTCTCGCAGCCACATATGGAGATGCACTGCTGCGACTGCCCTGTCTCCTGCCTTTTTTTCCACTACAGACTAACACTTTTCTTCAGATCAGAAACCATTCTCTGGGAGCAGAGAAACCGCAGGTAAAGTCGGACGTCTCCACTGTCCAGCTGCATCTTCTCAGGGTAACATTCAACATGATACGAAGGATGCATCAACCTGGTGCACCCTCAGACTCCTTCAGCAGCACTGCAAATGGGACAATAATCCTGCATGGGCGGTGCCACCCTCCGTAGCTCATGCTATGGACTTCCATAGCATGCAGATCTGCCATGGCCAAGCTGTATTGGTCAACTAGCCAAGCAAGGTAGCTTAGAACAGACTGGGCAGCCTCCAGCTCCCACAACCCCCCCCCCCCACCCCTAGCAGAGCTACCAAGCCTGGCAAGATCCTCCACCAACCATAATGGTTAAAATTTCAAGGCTTGAAGACATTACAGGGTAGCAAAGAAGGATCAGGAGGAAACAGTATGTAGCAAACCAAAGGGTGCCAAATCCAAATCTACTGTAGATCAACATGTAGTTGTAACAATGCTTTTAGGAAACAGTGAGATGATGCTACCAAGTTACCCTCCACATTACCATTAGAAAAGGCAGCAACCCCATCACCTCAATCTAAAATCCACAACGACACGTGCACACATACTGTAGTAAGAGACAAGATCATGACGGAATTAGGATTAGGATGCATGGCCAGAGCATTTGTTACGTCGCCATTGTCGGGTCTGATTATTTCCCCTTTATCAGTTGTAATCTAACTGAGAAAATACCAGGGAACTGTAGGTTTTGGTTGATACATATCTGTCTTTCCGCAAGGGCAAGTCATTTAATTACACTATAGATGAAAACGTATGAATTCTTTAACACAGCAATCAAAATAAGAAAATCTTGTGACTAAGGAGAAGTTTTGACCAGACTGAACATAGAGGCAGCATTGAGGTTACTGCCACTAGAACCAGCTAGCTTTAAATATATGGTGCACACATTTGATAGGTTATACTTTATAGAAAAATGATTCCCTAAGGGCTGCTTTGCTTCATATGCATACTTTTGAAACGCTTGCCTTCTGGCTCCTTTTTTTACACTGTTGTCTGTGGGAAAAACAGGTTTACGGATGATAACACACTACAGAACCTAGATGATTTTCTACTGGTGGGCCCAGATAACATCCATACTTGTAAATTCCTGTTGCACTCATTCATATCATTGTTGAATAAATTTGGGGTGTCTGTAGTTGAAGAAAAGATAAGAAGGCAATGGAGGTAATATTATTTTTAGGCATAGAAATAGATGGACATGAAAACCAGGTTGTTTCAAGATAAAGTTCATAAGGTCAGAGAAACTATACAGGGGTGCATCAGGATAAGAAAGGTGAAACTGAGGCAAATGCAGTCTTTATTGGACCTCTTGAACTTCACACACAGGGTAAGCCGCATGGGGTGGGTATTTAGTTGAAGGTTAGAAAGCACCAGTACAGGCATAAAAAGCGTACAGTACATAAGAGTAACGGCAGAGCCGAGGACAGATTTACTAATTTGGGGAATGTTAAATGTCAGATTTCATGGAAAACACATGTGGCTAAGAGACTGCCACTCTGACCATGAGACACAGATAATCATACAGGTACATGCTGACACATCAGTGGCCCACATATGTGGCATATTTTGGAGGGGAATTTGTGCACAGAGGCAAGGCCACAGGAATGGGTGACCAGAAGGGCTCACAAAGAATATTTATTTATTTATTTATTTATAAAATATTTTACCAGGAAGTAATACATTGAGACTTACCTCTCGTTTTCAAGTATGTCCTGGGCACAGAGTAAAACAAATAATACATGGTTACAAATACAGTCACATAAATGAACAGGGTATACATTATATACTGTACAAGACTTTGCATGCACAGTTAAAGAAAATATATATTATGGGCGTATGAAACAGTTACAGACCAGATTAAAATGTGAGACAGCCTTAGATTAACTATTTCCAATAATAGCGGCAGTAAATGTATGGGCTCATAAGCTAGACAATAAACACATTACTTTTTGGTCAGGTAACATTGGGTGGTAGTCGCCGTTTACAGCAATTTCCCCTTCAGACATAAGAATTCTCAAGTGGATGGTATTGAAATGCATACTGTATCACACAACATCTATTTTAAAGCCAGGCAGATTCCTGGAAAACATAATGTCATTTCAGACGCACTGCCAAGCTTTAAATGGGCTAGCTTCAGGCAAAAGGTCTAAAATGCCCCTTCATTACTTGAAGTTAGAGCTCACAGCTTCGAATAATAGCCGGTTGAAAAGTCGGAAGCACTACGCACTTGGAGGGCATATAACAGCGTCTGGCAAAAGTGGCAAACATTTGGGAATACAGCAATGGGAAGGGATAAAGAAAGGGATGTACAGTAAATCAGCTCTTAAAATTCAGGAGCAAACAAATGGAAGCAAAGGTATGAAGGGCTAGGATGAGCACAATGCTAGCAGGCATAGCATTTTTCATGAAGTCGCAAGGCAGTGTGAATGTAACATTTGTTATAAGGAAAGTCCTAATAGGCTGGGGCAAAAGTGGGAAGCAATATTATTCAAAGCAGATTTCCCTCTAGGCTTTTTCTGGGCTTTTAGGATCGGAGAGCTCGTAGACACATCAAAGATCTGCGGACACTCAGGGCTCCTGCTCAAAAATAAGCAGCAAGTAAGTAAAACACAGGTAACAAAAGGACTAGTTGGGTAAGGGAGCTGCGTACGCAGACAAAAAAGGAGCACAATATGCTCTGTAAAGGTGAAAAATTAATACTCCAAACTCAGGCCTGATTGGGGGAAGCATGACATGACACGCCTATCACTGTATCAATTCCAAAAAGCCTGTCAGCAGAAAAAATGGACCCAAGTTCTTTTGATACCAATTCCTTTAGGAATGGTCTGCTACAGCAGCAGCCTAACAGAGCCTGAGGGAGGCTGAAATCAAGACATTAGGGAGATTGAGGTCAAGACTGTACAAATCATACATAACAATACAATAAAGCAAAAGGATGTTGAGAGTAGTGTGACAGAAACCAGGGGATGGTAATAAATTCCATATATAGGGCTCCCAGGATACTGAACAGTTTCTATCCTGTCTGGCCTGGGAGTGCAGCCTTATAATACATGCACTCCATCCCACAGTTTGGCAAGCGCTGGAACTGAGGGATGAGAGATCCAGACCAGCGTTTGTCTGGCTGCCTGATTTCTGTCACCTGTCATGCTAATTAGAAATCAGGTATGTAAGACTGATTTCCTGGTTGCTCTTGTCTCTTCTCCAGAGCCTGGAAGGCTGCTGAACACAGTGGGGAGAAGCCTCTTCCCCACACAGGTTCAATCGTTCTGTTCATTTGGCTAAGTCTGCAAAAGTACCTTGTTTTGTTGTTGGAAAGTGGAAAAGCCACTTCCACCCTGAGTTAGGGAAATCTAAGTTAAGTTATCGCTCAGGTGAGTAGCTTTTGTTTTGATGTGTTTTGTTGTATGCACTGTGGCAGTCTCAGTGCCTGGGACTGAATAAACCAGGCCCAGCCTGTTTAAAGGAACAGTACGTGACGCCTCCTCATTTTAACCTACCCTAAAAGACCGTGTTCTAACCGTCCCGGACAAGTGGCGGAGCCCCGGAGTAAGCTGTTTGTCACATATGGTGGAGAATGCGGGCAGAACACTAAAAGGTCTGAGGGTTAAAGAACTTTAAAGAAAAAAAAAAAAAAAAAAGTTTTTTTTTCTCTCTCTCCAAACAAGATGGAAGACGTGGTGAGTGCGCTGGTACGCAATGTCGCTGTCCAGAAAGACGCGAATGAAGCTCAGCAACAGGCGAGTGAAACCCAGCGACAGCTGTTAATAGCCCAGCAAGAGACTAATGCAAACCAGCAAGAGACAAACCGCTTGCTGAGAGAGGAGCAACAGCGGTTCGCTCAGGGCTTACAGCAGGAACTCGAGATCCTGAGGGGGACTATCAGTAACCTTCCACTGGCAGCGGCAGCTCCAGTTCCGAAAATTACCAGGGCCAGCAACTACCTTCAGAAGATGGGACCCTCGGATGATGTGGAAGCCTATCTTCTCACGTTTGAACGCACGGCACAGAGAGAGGGATGGCCAGAAGCTGAGTGGGCTGGTCTAATCGCACCCTTCCTAAGCGGCGAACCCCAGAAGGCTTACTTTGATCTAGAGCCAGCCGAAGCTAACGTCTATGCAAAATTGAAGTTCGAGATCCTCGCCCGCCTCGGCGTAACCACGGCTGTTCGCGCCCAAAGGTTTCACGCATGGTCCTTCACGATGGATAAAGCCACCCGAAGCCAGATGTATGACCTCATCCACCTCGCCCGGAAGTGGCTACAACCCGAGATCAACTCAGCAAGCCACATCGTGGAACGGTTGGTCATGGACCAGTTCTTGAGGAAACTTCCCTCTGCCTTACGCCGTTGGGTCAGTCGGAGTGACCCCCACAATGCGGATGAGCTTGTGGCCCTCGTAGAAAGGTACAATGCAGCAGAAGAGCACCCGCAACCCACAGTCGTGGAGCAACCCCACTACCCGAGGTTCCAGGACTCTTCCAGAGACGGTAAAAGGGTATCGGGGTTAAGGGGAGCTGAAGAGCGACGACCACCTTCACGCAGCACCAGCAACAGTGGTTCGCACACTAAGGGCAATAGCCAACATGGGGAGCCGGGAAAAGGCTCTAAGTGGGACACAGACTATGTACCTAAATGTGTAAATTGTCATGAGAGGGGCCACACAGCAAAAATCTGCCCACTAAATGATGAGCCCATGCAATGCAACAGCGTGGAACCTTATTCGCTGTTGTTCCAATGTATGCGCCCTAGCCCAGAGGACCCCTTGAATAACCATCTGTGGGCATTTGTAAAGGCTAATGGTAAGAGGGTTCGGGCACTTCTGGACTCTGGGAGCATGGTCACACTAGTGTCCGAATACCTCTTGCCCATTAAGAAGAAACAGGGAAACAGTTCACAAAGAGTGGCAATTTGTTGTATACATGGGGATAATCATGAATATTCCACTGTTGATGTTTTTTTTGAAACAGAGTTTGGTTCTTTAGATTTCAAGGTGGGTATTGTACCCAAACTGGCACATGATGTGTTAATAGGGACCGACTTTCCCCATTTTCTAAAAATGTGGTCCCCCGCTCAGAATAGCGCCCAGAGTTCAATAGCGGACCATAACGAAGTATTAGAAGAAATAAATCCTTTCCCGTTTTCAGAAATGGAGGTTGACGAGGGCCCAAATAAGAAGGGGGAAAAGGAGGAGTGCTGTAAAATTCCCTTCCCCATCACTACTTTGGTAGGGAATACCCCAAATCAAGATGTTGATCAGACACTTACCACCCCAGAACCGGATAAGACCCTCGCTGACCTAGAGGTCAGTCCTGGGAGTTTTAAGAAGGCCCAGTGGGAGGACCCCACGTTAGCGGTAGCAAGGGGAAATATACGGGACCTGAATAGTACTCCTGGCCAACCAGATAGGTCACTTGCTTACCCCTACTTCGAGGTAGAGAACGACCTAGTATATCGGGTTGATAAAAGGAAATCAGTTACAACTAAACAATTGTTGGTACCACGGACATTCCGTAACGTAGTATTACACCTCGCACATAGTCATCCATTGGGGGGACACCTAGGGGTGGAAAAGACAAAGGAAAAGGTTCTCCGAAGCTTCTATTGGCCTGGGGTTCTGGCAGAAATTACGAATTATTGTTCCTCATGCCCAGCATGTCAGATCACCGCCCCGTTCAAGGCGTACCGCAGCCCATTGGTACCCCTTCCCATAATAGAGGTACCATTAGACCGGATTGCTATGGATCTAGTAGGACCCCTAATAAAGTCTGCTAGGGGACATCAGCATATATTGGTAATATTAGATTATGCTACCCGATATCCGGAGGCAGTTCCCCTACGTAGCACCTCTGCCAAAAACATAGCAAAAGAGTTGGTAGTTCTGTTTTCCCGGGTTGGAATTCCTAAAGAGATTCTATCTGACCAGGGAACACCATTTATGTCCCAAGTAACAAAAGAGTTATGTAAACTCCTAAAAATCAAGCATCTCAGAACCTCAGTCTATCATCCACAAACAGATGGTTTAGTGGAAAGGTTCAATAAAACCTTAAAGAGCATGTTACGGCGGGCGGTCGATAAAGATGGGAAAAACTGGGATTGTTTGTTACCGTACCTGTTATTTGCCATTAGGGAAGTTCCCCAATCATCCACAGGCTTCTCCCCGTTTGAACTATTGTATGGCCGACACCCAAGGGGCTTACTGGATATAGCCAAAGAGACTTGGGAACACGAGGTTACCCCTTACAGAAGTGTAATAGAGCATGTTGCCCAGATGCAGGACCGCATTGCTGCAGTCCTACCCATAGTGAGGGAACACATGGAGAAAGCTCAAGAAGCACAGAGGAATACGTATAATAAGGGTGCTAGGGTCAGAATTTTTTTTCCAGGTGATAGGGTACTAGTTCTGGTTCCCACCGTGGAAAGTAAATTCCTTGCTAAATGGCATGGGCCATATGAGGTCTTGGAAAGAGTGGGAGAAGTAAATTATAAGGTAAGACAGCCAGGTAGGAGGAAACCTGAGCAAATTTACCATATAAACCTACTCAAGCCCTGGAAAGATAGAGAAGTCTTGTCAACCCTAGTAACCCCAGATCCGTCAGAGAGTCAAGAAACTGACCCAGAGGTTAGCATAGCTGAAACCCTGTCCGTTCATCAGAAACAAGAGGTTCAGAATTTAGTGAGAAGAAACAAAGAAATCTTCTCTACACAGCCAGGTAGAACTAGCGTAATTGAACATGACCTAGTCTCTGAACCGGGGGTCCGAGTTAACCTTAAACCGTACCGAATCCCAGAGGCCAAAAGAGAGGCTATAAGTTTAGAGGTTAAAAAAATGCTAAAACTAGGCGTAATTGAGGAATCCCAAAGTGGGTGGAACAGCCCTATAGTCTTAGTCCCAAAGCCAGATGGTACAACAAGGTTTTGTAATGACTACCGGAAACTAAACGCGGTGTCAAAATTTGATACTTATCCTATGCCCAGGGTAGATGAACTTGTAGAGAGACTGGGCAAAGCCCGATATCTCACAACCCTAGACCTAACAAAAGGGTACTGGCAGGTTCCCCTCACAGAAAGGGCAAAAGAAAAGACAGCCTTCTCAACCCCAGATGGCCTCTTTCAGTATAGGGTGCTGCCTTTTGGCTTACATGGAGCTCCCGCCACATTCCAAAGAATGATGGATAAAATTTTAAAACCACATGCTCGGTATGCTGCTGCCTACCTGGATGATGTGGTAATCCATAGTGAAGATTGGCAATCCCACCTTCCAAAGGTCCAAGCTGTGCTCGACGCAGTTCGGTCTGCTGGACTAACTGCTAACCCCGCTAAATGCACCATTGGTCTGGAGGAGGCCAAGTATCTGGGGTATTCTATTGGCAGAGGTTTACTCAAACCCCAAACACTCAAAGTGGAGGCGATACAAGGTTGGCCAAGGCCAGTTACAAAAAAACAAGTAAGGACCTTTTTGGGGTTAATTGGGTACTATAGAAGGTTTATTCCCAATTTTGCAACTAAGGCAACCCCACTAACCGACCTCTCAAAAGCAAGAGGACCGCTTATGGTAAAGTGGTCCCCCGAAACCGAACAGGCCTTTAGAAGCCTGAAAGAAGCTCTCTGTGCCCAACCAGTGTTGGTCACACCTGACTTCTCCAAAGAGTTCGTAGTCCAAACCGACGCATCTGAGGTAGGGCTGGGGGCGGTACTCTCCCAGGAGTCTCAAGGTGAGGAACACCCCATCCTTTATTTAAGTAGGAAACTAAATCCCCAGGAGAAGAATTACTCCATAGTAGAGAAAGAGTGTCTCGCAATAAAGTGGGCTGTAGAGACGCTCAAATACTACTTGTTGGGGAGAAAATTCCGGTTGGTCACAGATCATGCACCCCTTACCTGGATGTGTCAAAACAGGGAGAAGAATGCTAGAGTGACCAGGTGGTTCCTAAGCCTACAACCCTTTAAATTTTCTGTGGAACACAGGTCAGGGCACAAACATGGCAATGCTGACGGGTTGTCAAGGATGCACTCCCTAATGTCCATGGTCGCTCATCCCTCGGGGTCTGAGCTGGGGGGGAGGATATGTGACAGAAACCAGGGGATGGTAATAAATTCCATATATAGGGCTCCCAGGATACTGAACAGTTTCTATCCTGTCTGGCCTGGGAGTGCAGCCTTATAATACATGCACTCCATCCCACAGTTTGGCAAGCGCTGGAACTGAGGGATGAGAGATCCAGACCAGCGTTTGTCTGGCTGCCTGATTTCTGTCACCTGTCATGCTAATTAGAAATCAGGTATGTAAGACTGATTTCCTGGTTGCTCTTGTCTCTTCTCCAGAGCCTGGAAGGCTGCTGAACACAGTGGGGAGAAGCCTCTTCCCCACACAGGTTCAATCGTTCTGTTCATTTGGCTAAGTCTGCAAAAGTACCTTGTTTTGTTGTTGGAAAGTGGAAAAGCCACTTCCACCCTGAGTTAGGGAAATCTAAGTTAAGTTATCGCTCAGGTGAGTAGCTTTTGTTTTGATGTGTTTTGTTGTATGCACTGTGGCAGTCTCAGTGCCTGGGACTGAATAAACCAGGCCCAGCCTGTTTAAAGGAACAGTACGTGACGCCTCCTCATTTTAACCTACCCTAAAAGACCGTGTTCTAACCGTCCCGGACAAGCGGCGGAGCCCCGGAGTAAGCTGTTTGTCACAGTAGATAAATAAAATAAATAAATGAGACAATAAGCGTTAGCAACAAAAGAAAAAGATAGGGGGCGCAGACACGGTGTAAAAGTTTTTTATAGGAAATAAGTCAATACCAAATAAAAATTGCACACACAAAAATAATGTTAGTATAGATATAGTCGCCGGTAGTTAGAGACCCTTGTCTCTCACTGCCTACAATAGCGAACAGCTGCTGATTTTCTCCTCCATTTCTTTTGACGCTTGAGATTGTAACTGCTGGAGCTTCTTGGTCTTTTTGAGGGTGATGAGATGCCTCTGTGAGCTCAATTGTATCTTTATTTAAATATGATCAATAATGAACTAATATAACAACATGTATTTCTGAATGCAAAAATCATTGCTACTGTACTGTTCAAACATTCTTTGGATTTTTTATATCATAACACCTAAAATATGTGCATATATATTTACATTATGGATCATTGTCCTTTAATTACTTAATGACCATATTCGATTATTATGTGTTCTGATGTCAGATTCCAATTTTTCTAATTTACGGTATATAGTTATTTCTAGTTAGGGATTTATTTTCCTTATTTATATTTAGCTACATTTACTTCTTTTCAGTTCATCTACTGTATTTTTGTTTAATTTGGTTCTCTATTATGGTGGTCTCCAAACAGTTTTCTGTTTTTTGTTGTTTCTTTCTTGTTTTTGTTTTCTTAAGTCACTTGTCATATGTTTTTTAAAGTTTTTTTATTTTTTTTTAATCATTTACATGTTTTATCATTAATTGATATCAGCTGGCTATTTTGTCTTGTGGGAGGTACACATCTCAGTTTTCCTCCCCCAATTGCATACTCCTTGAAAAAGCACCACAGTGGGGGTGAAACGTGTGGGAGGAGGGTTTTTTGTTCTGCCCTGTTCCTATTTTATGTAGTTTAATAAATTGATCTTATTTTTCAATGCTGGTGAGTTTCCACATTTATCCTTTGGAGTGGCAGTCCTATTGATCCATTCACTTCCTTTTGCAGTGGAAGTATTGTATGCTATGCAATAATGAGGAAAAACAGGGTAGTAGACCTGTCTGAGACATGCAAATGCAATACAAGTGGTATTTTTATTTGCGGTACACTGTTTTATTTCCAAATTTATATTGTGTATTATTTTGATATGACCTATACATGTATTTCCTTTTTTGGAGGATTATTTCAAATTCAGTGTTTTTGTCTACATAACCTTGTTTATTTTTTTTTTATAATGTAGCCCTTGGTAGATTTGGGCTATAGGTCTGCCCTCCTCCTGGTAGTAATACCTAGTAATGGCAGGTGTGCCAGGAGCAATCACGGGTTTTCCCCACACATGCAGTGCAGTGTCAGTGAAGGTAGTGTCATCAGGCCTTGTGTCCAATTAGAGACACATATTGCTATCATTATTTAATATGTGCTTGAGATTTGCAAATTTAGGCTGGTAAAATCCTTTAAAATCACAATAAAAATGGTGCAGAAAAGACAGTATTAAGTAGCAATACAGGATTCTGACGATAAACATGCAAAGGACCTCATCAATTAATCTCTTGTATTCCACTTTGTATTCATTTTCTTCTCAGTGTCTACATTTTATGGTTTCCGAGCTGCATTACAGTCTATTTCATCAAACCATATTATCAAGAAAACATACAGTAACAACTAAATTCACCACATTACATATTTATCCACCACTAGAAGCATTGTAGAAACTCAAGGTTTGGTTACAGCTTCTTGCTTGTGAAAAGGTAGTAGTTTAAACTACACCAAACAAGATTATGGGGATTAAAAAATTCTCCAGCACACAAGGTACAGCAAAGATAAGAAACTCATTAGTGTACGTGCGTGTCTTCCACGGGTTCCAAAAATCGGCTTAATTTACCCTGCTGTCACATGTGACTAAACTGCTTACAAGGATTCTGGGTATTGACATGCAAATAAGCAGACTAAATACCTGTGAAATACATGCAAACACATTCATGCTTTCCTTATCTTTGCTTCAGCTTGTACTGTGAAGGTTTTTGTCATGTTATTACCCAACATACCTTTGTGTTAGATGTAAGAAACAGGAAACAGTTTGTTGAAAAGTTATTTGAACAAATAATTACTGCAGATGGAATAGATTTAATAGATGTGACTGATTGGCTTGTGAACATGCTGCTGGAATGTGCCAGATTTTGTCTCTTAGGCTGAGTCCATAGAGACTTCAGCCATGCGGAGGTGCGCGGAGGCTGAGGGAAATCGGGTGCTTTCCCTGGCCTTAGTTCGCGCGCCGTCCGGGGGCGTGTCGGGGGGCGGGCCAGTGATGTCACAGAGCTGGTTCGCCCTCACGTGACCAGCCCTGCGCTCCCGTGAGCGCTTAAACTAAAAAAATGTTGTCGGCTACTCTTCTGCACGCCTGCGGAAGCGTGCGCGAGCCCCTGCTAAAGCCACTCTCATTTCGGCTGCAGGGGCTCACTGCCAAGCATGAGCCCGGGTCAGCACGGGTCAGCACGGGTCAGCGCCTAAGCGCTGACCATACTCGCAGCCTTAGTCATGATGGCATATATTGGGTGGAGAATGCAGAATAAAGAGCACTGCCCATTTTCTTGAGGAAGAAATACAGGAGAGTTGCTTTCACCTGCGCTGCCTGGGTGGTGGGATGCTGATTGGCCTCTTCAAGTTTTTTCCAATGGAAGTTTTCTGCCTGCAAGATTTTCCTACCAAGTGTTTATGACGACTTTTACTAAAGTCTACCTGTTTGGTGTTCATATGATTGGGCAAGAAGTAAAGGACCATGGGTCTCTGCTTGGGGATAAATATTATCTTTCTTTATAATAATGTGGAAAAGGCCCTTTTTGTAAACACGTACATCTCAGAATACTCTACTGAGGACATTGATATATCAAGTTACTTATACTTCCGCCTCTGCTCACAGACCGCCATATACCAGGGAGGAGTAGCACTTTAAAGGAGGATTCCAGTAGAGCTGGTAACGTCTAAGAGAAGGAAAACTGGAAGGGCAGAGAAAGAAATTGCTGCTGAGAGTACAAACGCTTAAAAAAAAATGGGGATACATGTGGACACAAGTGAAATAGGACTCTAATGTTATTTAAATAGAGTGTGAATGTATACAGATCATACAATAAATGAAGATACAGTGTTTGTGTAAGCAGAAGTTGAAGAGTAAACGTGAAAGTAAAAGCTTTGGTGCATTTTTGGATCTAAATAAGGGTCTCCAAATAAGAGGAGAACATGAGTCAAAGAAAGAAAAGTGGAGACAATATGCAAGAATGGAGTAATGAAGGTGGATGAGAGTGACTGTGGAGATTGTGGCACAGAATACCATTGTATTGACAACCAGAGAAATGAAAAAAGAGAATTACTGAGTAGTCCCTGCTAACTACTGTAAGGTTCCAAATAATAGAGCATCCTACAGATATGAAAAGGAGGCGAAAGAATCGCTCTGCTCAAGAAGAGGAAACTCCATTGGATCCATACTTTACAGACCCTTACACCAAAGGGATTAAATGTGGGTGGATGGAGGTTCAATCAGGGTCTTTCAGGGTCAATCAGGGACTTTCCTGCTACCCCCCTTGTCACCTAATGTGGAATGGACTCTTGTCTGTGAGTGTTTCTGCTCCTAAATCCGGTGGTTGGTCCAATGGTGTCTGTTCATAATTGTGTGTATAGTCCTGAAAACTATAATGAACATTCATTGAAATTGTGCGGTTTTGAATGTGTTTTATTTACTTGGTGGTGTTGAAATATCTAAGAAAAACTATGCACACACAAGCGCACCACGGATTAATAAAATATAATTCAATATTTAATATCAGGTCACTTGGACCCCACAAACACAAAAATCAAATGATATAAAGAAAATGACCAAATGACAAATACCAATCATAAAACATGTAACACTAATAGTGTAACGCACTTTCCCCCACCCCCTGGGAGATGTGGGGCTACGGTGTGTGTAGTGCGATGCGATACCTGTGGCTCACAAGAAACCTGAGCCTCCACTGCTGGGAACCTGGGGTGTACCTGAATTGGTGCTCGGTAGCGCCTCCACCTGTACAGGATTCTATTGTGTTGAATTACCCCGATACAGGACAATAAAGAATACACACATGGAAAGCATAGCAGTTTACTATATGTCACTAATAAAGTACAACTACCCTCCAAGCCTCGCACAGCTGTACCTCCCAAAGTACCGAGGGGTAAATACTCACATGCAAAAATAGCACAAAAATGGCAGAGACGTCAAATAAGTTATAATATCTTCAAAGATGGTTGCATAATTATTCTTTTCCTAGTGTTAATCCTCTGTCTGATCTTGGTGGTATATCTTCTTTTGGTGTAATCCTTTTTCTTTCAATTCACTATAAACTGACAGATATTTATCCGGACATAATCCCCTAGTCAGTCTTCCTACTTTCAATACTATGCCCGAATAAGGTATCTACACGTATCCTACAGCTTAAAACTGATGTCAGATAGTAGATCTCCTGACTCGCAGGAAAAAGGAGAGCACTGCTCCAGTAAAAAAAACAGTGAACAAAACTGGAGTTGCTAATAAAAATAGGTTTTATTGACGGAACCACTTGGCAACAATGCAGTCACAAAAATAGTAGTCCTCTTACATGTTTCTCCAGGCGCTTTATCAATCTACTGTATGTGTTCTCCCGTGTACAGTACATATTATCTAATACTACACAACTGATATATATATATATATATATATATATATTTTTTTTTTTTTTTTTAAACACATATAGGATTTTGAATGTAATGATTCTTTCAGGGCCCAAAACACTTTTTCTACAGATTCCAATGGCTTGATACAGACAGGAAATAAAATATATATATACTGTATTACTATTATGAAACTGAAATTGAAAGTCTGCACAACTTTACATATAACTTGTTATAGAACTCAAAATAATTATTTTCGAAAGCAAAATTGTTCAGAAAATCAGGTACTTCCTAGAAAGATTCAAGGTAATAAAACCTCTTGGCCTTATTTTAGAAACTGGGCTTTGTTTTAAAATGCGGCTACTACCCTTCTTGCGAGGCAGCATTTTATCACCTGCTTGGAGTGTATTAATTATCCAAAGGAGCTTTGCAACCTGTACCCATGACCTCTTCTGCCCCTAACAATAGCACATCTATGCAACCAACGGAGGGCAAAGGCTACATTTAAGGTATCATAAATCACAGAACAGCCCTGTATAAAGCATTCAGCATCTAAAGCATCTGGAGGACATGTGGAATATACCGTGAGCAAATAGATATTCCAGGTGGAATGAGGTAAAATAAATTAGTTGTCAAGAGATAATACAGAACTGCTTGTTCTTACAACGTGAGCATGTGATTAGTTGCGTTTTCCTGTATTTGGAGCTCGCCTTCTCAATACATCAAGCCATCTTGACAAGATATTTAGACACATCAAGGTGAACGTGCTGTAACATATTTCTTTAACATAACTCTTTCATAATATATTTTTAAACTGTAGTGTTAAAACAACTTTAGAAAAACATAAGTAACCAAATTTCACCAAAAAATAAAATGAGCATAAATGCTGTGAGTAAGAAGCGACCGAACCAATGTCAAAGGCCTCTTTGTCAAAATAATAATGAAATATGTGATTACGTGGCCTTGTGTAGAGGTAGTTATTTGCAAGGAACTTTGGCCTAGATTCACAAAGCTTTGTTAAAAACAAATTAATATCAAACATGGTCTAAAAAAATTAAAATAAAGGAACTCATATTTTTAACAATAAAATCTTTATTCTCTAACATTTTAAACTTCATAAAATCCACGCAATAATAAATAAACTGACGTTAAAAATGTGTCATAAGTAATGCAGTAATTTTAAAACAAGTTACATTTAATTTAAAATCTAAAACACCAATTTAAATAAAATAATAGAAAGCGTTAAAATGTGTAGGCTTTTATGAAGCATGATATAAGTAATAAGAAAAGGTTAATAATGATGACATGTTGGATTTTAGTAAATTTGCGTTGATCTGGTGTTTTTTGCTTTTAACTGAACCGCAGTGATCCAGAAGCACTATAACAGAGAAACAGAGCCAGCCAGGGATAACCAACGAGGACCGTAATGGACACACAGTTGGTACATGACAACCAATGCATTGTAAAGAAATGCCTTCAGATACCAAAAGAGTTCATATACAACATAAACACCATACAAATAAAACACAAAAACCATAACATCCATATGTGCAAATATTAATCCTTTAGTAGCAAGCTGATAAGTTGGCCACTTGGGATTGTGTGTTAATATGCAGCTGAAACCCGAGTCCACCCAATGCGACCACGTTATAACCGGATCGTGAATTTTTTTTGCGGGATCAGGGGCTCCGCGTACGCCAGAGGGGGAGAGCTAGGATAACTCTCCCAGCTGTCCCAGACCCGGCGGCACCCCCACGCAGGACTTATCCGGCTCTCTCCTCTCCCTGGTGTGTGTGTCTGCACAATCAATGGGCGCATATATTATTATGATAGAAATTTGGTGGACTATATAGTATATTATGCTATAATTATACACCGCATCATGTAATTGTTCAGGTGGCTTGCTGACTGGGACTCCTGCTGTAATTACTGTAGGTATGGAAACCCATTGTTAAGCCACTAATGCATATACTGTACGGTACTAGTCAAACTGAAATCAGTCTATTCATGGTATTTATAGTGATACTTTCCACAGTTTTCCTATTTTTATGGCATATAAACTGTCTGTTGATTGGATAAGGCTGTATTTGAACATTTTGGAAAGGAGGTATGAGAATCGGAGGGGTTTTGTTGTTGTTGAGATGTGCTCTTCTTTTTAAGTTAAGCTAATATTCAAATTTGTATGTAAACTCATTTTGTGGCTAATGAAATACCTGTAATTCTGCAAGTCCTGACTAGTCCTGTTCGTTTGTGCATTGGCGATGTTATTCAAACATTTGCTTCACCTCCGCTAATGTGACGATTTACTACGGAAGCTGCCCAGATCAGTGTTTGTTTTTGTAGAACTGTAGAACAATGTGGAAAAGTATTGTTTGCAGAAAGGTTCATTAAAATACTGTTGCACTATACAATTATATTTATTTTTAGACATTTATTTAAGAAACAAGAAAGGGAATAGGCCCCCCATTACCAGCATTTCCTCAGGGGACCCACACTCAAACAATTGTAACCAACATAAATAGGCAGTCACTTAACCCTACGAGTGTGTCTGGATTGCGGCTAAATACCGACCCCTGATGCGTCACGCACCAACACAGGGACTCACGCAGACCCCTGTCTGTGTGCACACGCTGCAGTAATAGGCAGATTATGCAATCTTTCTTCCGTGACGTCACCACGGCGAACAACACCATTAGCGACACGTTTCACTCCCCATTCGCGTGCACGCCGTGCGGCAGTTATTGTCAGGACTGAAATCAGCTGTTTATCACCTGATACCCATTTAGCTTCCTCCTATCGCCTCTCAGCTTATGTGTGATGTCACTGATCCTGCTGTCTTCCTATTGGTTCTTGTTCCTTTTTATACCCAGTGAGCCCTCTGCTTGTTGCTGAGCATAAACTATTGCTTATGTACCGTGTTTGCTGCATTCTGGGTGTTGCCTGTTGCTGTGCCTTGCCTGATTTTCATTGTGACACCTGCTCGAACCTGGATTTCTCTCTTCTGTATACCTGGACCTCAGCTAGCTTCTGGACTCCCGCTATCTCTTCTCCTCGACCACGGCTACGGATTACTATTACCCTTCTCTCTCCAACCCCAGACTACGGCAAGTACCACGACCAACCCAAACTTTCCGACCCTGACCAGGCTACATGACACTGAATCTGCAATCTGGACCTGGCCCAGTGGTTGTAAGGCAGCAGTTATATACATCCCCACCTCAGCCCAGTGGTCTAGTCCAGTTTGGTGAGCACACGTTACAGAGTGCTGACAGAGCCTTAGGTCCATGACCCCTTGGCCACTCTGATCATGGGACTGTTTCAAAGATCGTTCACGTGATTGCTTTCATCGCTGATGATGGGACAGAAGGGGAGTGGTTAAAAGCAGAACAAACAGCAACTGCTGAGGGGAAAGAGGCGGTGCAATGCAGCTGATAAAACAGGAAAAGTACAGTGAGATAAATTTTAAAAGGATAACATAGCGGGAGACCAATAGAAAGGCACAGGTTTATTATTAGAGTTATTTCTACAACTGACACAAAAGGCTGGATTTAACTTGTCAGTTAAGAGCTCTTGCGGAGCGCAGTACGCGATCTGAGAGGATGGCGGCGAAAGCAGTATAAGGTAGGAGATCTTCTGCTTCTCTGCTATTTAGCTTTTGAAATCGGGAGCCATGCTCAAACCACGTTATATACGGATCCATGTTGTAGCGGATAGCGCTATAACAGGGTTGAGCTGTATTATGTTCTGAAATGTTCATATTATGGTTTTTTTTATCCCCTATTATAGGTTGAATAGTCTTATCATGCCTACTCGAAGTACATAATGGCTATATATACATAGGTAAATTAAACATAACACAAGCCTGAGGTGCATGGAGGTCAGTAGTGGGCAACATGATAATCTTAAAGGGCCCCAAGTGCAGTCCTTAAGCCATCAAAAGACCAACATATTGCCTCTCTCTCACCGGTGCACACATGGCCACCAATAGCCAGGAAAAATGGCCATGCTTCTCTAGGGGATCTGGCTGACCTGGACAGAAAGTACGCATAACTTCCTGTTCCTGCAATGCCAGCAACTCAGTGAGCCATCTCTCACTTCAGTTCCTGGACAGGCCCACCTCACCTTTTAGCTAGGCCTTTAGCAGGGCCCTCCTAGAGCTGCAGGTAGGCCCATATGGTTCTGTGCCATGCTTTTCCCCAGTTTGAAACCTCTTTCCCCCAGGCCTATGCCTATACCTACTATTCCAAAACCCAGACCCATTGCTACCTGCCCCTAGGCCTCTATCTACTCCCCGCCAGTGTGTCAGGGAGTTATGGGGGAGCATGCTCCTTTAATTACCTAGATGAACTTCTGCTTACCAAAACATTTATTAGGATATAGGGGCCTATTCAGGTAGGTTCGTTAAAATCACTGCCACATCGAACGGTTTGGCATGACCTACCGACTGGTCTGACATTTGTGTTATCACGGTTCTCAGAAAGGTTGGGAATAAAGCCAATCAGTGAGCATGCCTCCCTCCCTTTTTGGTGATGTCATATCACTCCAAAAAAGGAAAGGCATCACATGGTACATCACATCCACCAATCCAATTGGTGGATGCACAATGTGATGGCTTCCATGTTTCTTTTTTGCTGATGTGACGTCATGTTAAAGGGAGGGAAGCATATGCTACCTGATTGGCTGGCTTCCCTCCCTTTGATATGATGTAACATCATAAAAAAATATGGAAGTCATCACATGGTAAATCCACCAATCAGATTGGTGGATGTACCATTTGTCAGTCAAATGTGATATCACAGGCCTTATATAAGGTCTGTCACGTCTCATTTAACCCCAAGAAGCAATCGGATCAACATTTCCTGGAGCAGTTGGAGAAGAAAGACGAAAAGGATGAAAATAAAAAGAAAAGGAAGGAAAGAAGAAAGAAATACTCACCGGATCCTACTCTGCAAGCAACTGAGGATCATGGACTTCTTTGCATCATGCTGAAGAGGATCATTGCATCATGGGGCAAGAGTTTGTGCCTCTGTTGACTGAAGAGGATGAATCTTCATCTCGGCAAAGGTAAGAAACACATTGATTGTATTTTATTTAATTGTGATTATTTTTATTTAGGATGCCAATTGACTGACAATATGTTTATCTATGCCCCTTGAGGGTACAATGCATTTTTTGGCAAATTTTTGTTTTTATTTAAATGTCCAAGGAATGTATTTTATTTTGTGGGCTTTTTTTTAGGTTGCCCATGTATTGCCATTGTGGCAATATGGAAATGGTTTACAACAGTGACAACCAATGGGTTTATTGGGAAATGTTTTTTGTTTTTAATTGAATTTTAATGCATTTTATTTTGTAGTTGTTTTTAATTTGTAGGTTGTCCATTAATTGCCATTGTGACAATCCATGCACATAGCATCAGGTTGGGCTAAAGTCATTAGGTGGGGTACCTCAGGGATCGGTACTCGGACCCCTGCTTTTTAACTTGTTTATTAATGACCTTGAGTTTGGCATCGAAAGCAAAGTCTCCATCTTTGCTGATGATACTAAACTGTGTAAGGTAGTAGAATCAGAGCAGCATGTAATTTCTCTCCAGAAGGACTTGGAGAGACTGGAAACATGGGCAGGTACAGTAAATAGCAGATGAGTATTAATACAGATAAATGTAAGGTTATGCATTTGGGATGCAAGAATAAAAAGGCGACATAAATTAAATGGGGATAAATTGGGGGAATCCTTGAGGGAGAAGGATTTAGGAGTGCTTGTAGACAGCAGGCTTAGCAATAGTGTCCAAAGTCACGCAGTAGCTGCAAAGGCAAACAAGATCTTATCTTGTATTAAACGGGCAATGGATGGATGGGAAATAAACATAATTATGCCCCTTTACAAAGCATTAGTAAGACCACACCTTGAATATAGATTACACATTTGGACACCAATCCTAAGAAAAGACATTATGGAACTAGAGAGAGTGCAGAGAAGAGCCACCAAATTAATAAAGGGGATGGACAATCTAACTTATGAAGAGAGGCTAGCTAAATTAGATTTATTTACATTAGAAAAGAGGCGTCTAAGATGGGATATGATAACTATATACAAATATATTCGGGACCATACAAAAAAAAGGTTGGACATCTTTATAGAAAGGAAAGGTATACAGGGATATACCAAATAAGTATACATGGGAAGGATGTTGATCCAGGGATTAATCAGATTGCCAATTCTTGGAGTCAGGAAGGAATTAATTTTTCCCCTTATGAGATATCATTGGATGATATGACTTTGGGGGGTTTTGTTTGCGTTCCTCTGGATAAATAAGTAAGTTTAGATATAGGATAAAGTATCTGTTGTCTAAATTTAGCATAGGTTGAAATTGATGGACGTACGTCTTCTTTCAACCTCATCTAGTATGTAACTATGTAATGTGTTTATTGACAAATGTTTGTTTTTATTGAATTGTAATGTGTTTTATTTTGTAGTTGTTTTTAATTTTTAGGTTGCCCATTCATTGCCATTGTGGTAATCCATGCCCATATTGCAGGCATGGTTTACCAAGGTGATAATCAATCAATGGGTGGGGGGTGGGGGTAGTTTCCCGGGAGGGTGGTTAGGCCTCTTGGAGTTACACCGGTGCTGCCCGCAGACCAGAACCGTCCCCTGAGCTGAAGGGGGAAGTGGTAATACACGCACCCGCAGCAAAGGGAGCGTGTCCGGAGTGTGGTATGAAGCGTTGCCAGGCCAGGTGTAGTAAGGTAGACAATACTTGCCGGTACCGGTTGTAGAGATAGAGTGATGAATGCCTTGCCGAGGTCAGGGAGTGGAGAGTGGAGATAGGTCGTAGTCCAAGCCGTGTTCAAGGGGTTACCAGAGTGAGCGTTGTCCAAGGTGTGCCGAGATCGAGAGCCAGAGGGGGTTGTCGTACAAGCCGTGTCAGAACCTGTGAAAACACTGAGAGAATCCAGAAGTACTTCCATACAGAGACTATGTCGAGCAAAGACTGAGAGCAGAGAGGAGCTAGATAAAGAAGGAAGGTCCAATTAGGAATGGAGGCGGGACAGGAATAGCTACAGGGAGACACTGCAGATTGGTGCAGGCATAACAGGCCAGGTGAGTCTTGTTGGTAACCTGAGTATGCTCGTGCAGTGTGCGGGGGCGGAGCCTGAGGTCCGGGGGACGGGAAGAAGAGTGTGCAGACTGAGCGTGCTCCGTAACTCATGTACGCACGTGAACCGAGCCAGTGGATGGTGCAGGTGTGCGTGCAGGAGGGCGTGGGCGCGCTCGGCGCTGTACAGAGGAATCGCCGATGGGAGTGATCCCGCGACGGCGGCAGGGGCGGGGAGCCGTGGAGGCCGGTAAGGCAGGATTGTTTTGTGTGTCTAGGGGCTCCCTGCGGGGAGGGAGTGCTCTGTGTGAGGAGCGTGGAGAACGCCGATTCCTGACAGTACCCCCCTCTTCAGGAACGGCCTCAGGACGGTCCAAGAACGGTTTCTCTGGAAACTTTTTCCTGAAGGACTTAAGAAGAGCCGGGGCATGAATGTCCTTTGAAGGAACCCAGGATCTCTCTTCAGGGCCAAAGCCCTTCCATTGCACCAAGAACTGGAGCTGACCCCTGGATAGGCGAGAATCCAAAAGAGAGTGAACCTCGTATTCCTCGTTATTTTGTACAGTAATGGGATCCGGATTACGAGTCTGATCCGGAAAGAAGTAACTGGAGATAAATGGTTTTAAGAGGGACACATGAAAGACATTGGGAATCTTCATACTGGGTGGTAGTTGGAGCCGGAATGCCACGGGATTGATTTGTTCACAAATAGGGAAAGGACCCAGGAACTTGGGTGCCAGTTTAGGAGATGATACCTTGAGGTGGATATTCTTAGAGGAGAGCCATACCAAATCCCCTGGTTTGTAACTGGGCGCCGAACAACGACGACGATCGGCCTGTAGTTTCGACCTGCGGGAGGAGTTGAGAAGGGTAGACTGAATCCTGGACCATGCGGTTTGGAGGGAAGAAATGCGTTCATCTACGGCTGGTACTCCAGAAGGAATGTTGGGGATGGGAAGACAGGGAGGGTGGAACCCATAATTTATAAAGAAGGGCGACTCCCGGGTGGACTCGTTTTTGGCAGAATTGACGGCATACTCTGCCCAAGAGAGGAGTTGAGCCCAATCATCCTGGAAATCGGATATGAAACATCTCAGGTACTTCTCCAGGGATTGATTGATTCTCTCAGTTTGTCCATTGGACTGAGGATGATAGGCGGAAGAGAAAGAAGAAGAGATGCCCAATCTCTTCGTGAAAGCGCTCCAAAATTTGGATACGAACTGAGAACCTCTGTCAGAAACAATGGACGAAGGGATCCCATGAATCTGGAAAATCTGCTCCGTAAAGATATCAGCAAGGGCGGGGGAGGTGGGTAATCCTTTAAGTGGAATGAAATGGGGCATCTTTGAGAACCTGTCCACGACCACCAAGATAGTGTTCATTCCTCTGGACCTGGGCAACTCAACGATGAAGTCCATCGAAATGTGGGACCAGGGGCAGTCGGGAACTGGAAGGGGTAACAGAAAAGCCTGAGGCTTTTGACGGAGAGTCTTGCTTTGAGCGCACGTGGGACAGGCACGGGTAAACTCCAGAATATCTTGAGACATCCTTGGCCACCAGAAATTCCGACGAATGAGATCAGTAGTCTTCTTAAAACCTGGATGACCTGCAGATTTAGAGGAGTGACCCCAAGACAGGACCTCTGGAACAAATTTGGAAGGTACAAAGAGTTTGTTGTAGGGAACGACCAAGTCCTTGGGAATGCGTCTCTGGGAGTAAAAATCTTGTCAAGATTCTTAAAAGAAGACGTGGCGAGAATCCTCTCATGCGGAAGGATAGTCTCCAAATGTTCCTCTGGCCTCTCTTCAGAAGAATGTATTCGGGAGAGTGTGTCTGCCTTAACGTTCTTGGTCCCGGGGATATAGGAATGGTGAAAATCGAATCGGGAAAAAAAAGGGCCCAACGAGCCTGTCGTGGACCAAGGCGTCGAGCGTTCTCTATGTAAAGAAGGTTCTTGTGGTCCGTGAGGATAGTAAACGGCTCTTTCGACCCCTCCAGCAGGTGTCTCCACTCTTGAAGAGCCATCTTCACGGCCAGAAGTTTCCTGTTACCCACGTCATAGTTCCTCTCGGCAGACGAGAATTTCTTGGAAAAATATGCACAGGGATGTAACTTATCTTGGGGCGTGGGTCTCTGAGAAAGAACGGCCCCAGCGCCGCAATCAGAAGCGTCGACCTCCAGGATGAAGGGAAGTTCAATGTCGGGATGACGGAGAATTGGTGCGGATTTAAAGGCTTCCTTGAGTGTCTCGAAGGCGGAGATGGCCTCGGCTGACCAAGCAGAAGGATCAGCTCCTTTTTTGGTGAGCGCAGTAAGGGGTGCCACAATGGTGGAAAAACTCTGTATAAATTTACGATAATAATTAGCGAACCCTAAAAAACGTTGTATGGCCTTGAGAGAGTTGGGTCTTGGCCATTCAGTGACTGCTTGAAGTTTACCGGAGTCCATCATAAACCCCTCATCGGAAATTATGTACCCCAGGAACGGAGTAGAGGTCGTATGAAAGGTGCACTTCTCCAGTTTAGCGTACAAATGGTGTTCCCGGAGACGGGAAAGGACGTAGGAGGTGTGGCGTATATGGTCCTGGAGATCTTTGAAAAAAATCAGGATATCATCCAAGTATTCAATAACAAAAATATTGAGTACCTTACGAAAGACGTCGTTGATGAAATCCTGGAAGACAGCGAGAGCATTACATAAGCCGAAAGGCATTACCAGATATTCGTAGTGTCCACTACGCGTGTTGAAGGCCGTCTTCCATTCATCCCCCTTCCTGATGCGCACCAGGTTATAGGCACCACGCAGATCCAACTTGGAAAAAATCTTGGCCCCCTATAATTATTCGAACAGTTCGGTAATAAGGGGAAGGGGGTAACGATTTTTAATAGTTATCTGGTTTAAACCCCTGTAGTCGATGCAAGGCCTCAACGACCCGTCCTTTTTCTTGACGAAGAAAAACCCAGCCCCTGCTGGGGAATTGAGTGACGAATAAAGCCTTTCTTGAGATTCTCCTGGATATATTCATCCATAGCGTGAGATTCTGGTAACGACAAGGGGTAGGTCTTGGACTTAGGTAGGGAGTAACCAGGAACTAGATCGATTGGACAATCGTAAGTCCTGTGTGGCGGCAAGAGGTCTGACTGTACCTTATTGAAAACGTCCCGGAATTGATGGTAAACGGAAGGTAGAATAACTTCGGGAACAGAGGTATTGGCCAGCAGTTGATGAGTCTCGCCTGACCTCGGCCTCCAGGAAATGGGAGCGGAGGAAGTCCAGTCAATGAGAGGATTGTTAAGCTGTAGCCAAGGAAGACCAAGGATGATGGGTATCCCAGGAGCGTGAATGGCATCGAGAACTAAGGTCTCCTTGTGCAGATGTGAAGACAGAAGCAAGGGAGCCGTCTCTAAGGAGATGTGGGCCGTGGTAAGAGGACATCCATCGATACCGACGAGTGCGATGGGAACCTTCTTTCTCACTAGTGGTATGCGGTTTACCCTGGCGAATTCAAGATCCACGAAGTTTCCTCCAGCTCCTGAGTCAATGAAAGCGGCGGTAGAAGTCTTGAACTTATCGCCTGAAAGGAAGACTGGAAATGTAAGTTTCTTAGGGAGTTCATCTTTATGAAGGGGACGTGGAGACATTACATCCAGAGAGAGCCCCTCTGTACTCACTGGGTGTTCCCGTTTCCCGTACACAGTGGACACTCTCGAACCAGATGTTCCATGGATCCGCAGTAGAAACACAATCCCCCGGTGTGGCGGAACTGCCGTATCGGTGTGCGGATGCGTTGTACCCCCAATTGCATTGGCTCTGGCAACTCCAGTGCAGGACGAAGAGGTGTGGTAGCACTTGGGGGGGCAGGAGTGCTGCTGAGAGTACTGGAGAATGGAACTTGAAAGTTATGGAAGCGAGTGCGCTGACACTCTGAGCGGCGTACCTGGCTGCGTTGATCCACTCGGACGGCCAAATCAATCAGGACCTCCAGTTAATCCGACCTGGATTGGCGAGAGAGTTCGTCCTTGATGGGATCTGCCAGGCCTTGCCAGAATACGGAGACAAGAGCCTCTTGTCCCCAGTTAGTCTCGGCTGCTAGAGTCCGGGAATTCCACAGCATACTGTGTCACCACCCGCCGTCCCTGAGTGATCTGGAGGAGAGAAACAGATGCCATCTCCCGACGAGCAGGGGAATCGAATACCCGTTGAAACTCGGCTTTAAATGCCGAGTAATCTTGGGTAATGTCAGACCGTCGCTCCAAAACCGGGGAAGCCCAAGCCAGGGCGCTGCCAGTGAGGAGGTTATAAATGTAGGCTACCTTCTTGCGATCAGTATTGTAGAGATGGGGGGCCATTTCAAACTGCACCTCACACTGGTTTAGGAAACCCCTACAATCTTGCGGTTCACCTGCATAAGGCTTGGGGGGAGGAATCCTTACATCTGAGCTGCTAACTGCGCTTGCGGAGTGGGGGCTTACATCTGGCGGGGTCACGGTCGGTACCCTGTCTGAGAGTACTGCGACCTGGCGTGTAAGTGCCACAATTTGATCCGCCATGGCCTGGTTTTGCTGAAGCAGATTAGAGAGAAACTGCGGTAGTTCGGTCTGGTCTGCGTCTTGTGGGCTCGACATAATGTTACGCCGGTGCTGCCCGCAGACCAGACCCGTCCCCTGAGCTGAAGGGGGAAGTGGTAATACACGCACCCGCAGCAAAGGGAGCGTGTCCGGAGTGTGGTATGAAGCGTTGCCAGGCCAGGTGTAGTAAGGTAGACAATACTTGCCGGTACCGGTTGTAGAGATAGAGTGATGAATGCCTTGCCGAGGTCAGGGAGTGGAGAGTGGAGATAGGTCGTAGTCCAAGCCGTGTTTAAGGGGTTACCAGAGTGAGCGTTGTCCAAGGAGTGCCGAGATCGAGAGCCAGAGGGGGTAGTCGTACAAGCCGCGTCAGAACCTGTGAAAACACTGAGAGAATCCAGAAGTACTTCCATACAGAGACTATGTTGAGCAAAGACTGAGAGCAGAGAGGAGCTAGATAAAGCAGAAAGGTCCAATTAGGAACGGAGGCGGGAAAGGAAGAGCTACAGGGAGACACTGCAGATTGGTGCAGGCATAACAGGCCAGGTGAGTCTTGTTGGTAACCTAAGTATGCTCGTGCAGTGTGCGAGGGCGGAGCCTGAGGTCCGGGGGACGGGAAGAAGAGTGTGCAGACTGAGCGTGCTCCGTAACTCGTGTACGCGCGTGAACCGAGCCAGTGGATGGTGCAGGTGTGCGTGCAGGAGGGCGTGGGCGCGCTCGGCGCTGTACAGAGGAATCGCCGAGGGGAGTGATCCCGCGACGGCGGCAGGGGCGGGGAGCCGTGGAGGCCGGTAAGGCAGGATTGTTTTGTGTGTCCAGGGGCTCCCTGCGGGGAGGTAGTGCTCTGTGTGAGGAGTGTGGAGAACGCCGATTCCTGACACTTGGGTGAGTAGCATGTAGAGTTAAACACTTAATTGCAATATCGGTTACTAATGTCTTTTTTTAGAGATTTTGTGAGAGTTCTCAACTTTTGTGAAGTCATTGTCAATTACCTCTGGGCTGCCAAAGCACTCCTCTTGCCTTTCCCATACTATTTTGAGTCCTACTGTAGGATTTTCCACATGTACCGACCCAAGTCTCTTTCGTACTCTTAGGTCTCGGCCCCCATCTACTTGGCTAACAGGTTAAGTTACTCACTTGCAGTGATATCCAAACTTCCAACAGCATTCCTACAGTAAATCTTGACCTCCATGCCCAGTAGTTCTCAAGATGATCATCAAACTTGGTAAGCGGTGACCCAGATACGTGACAAAGTCTGTCATATCTGATGCATCAGTTTGTAAACGTTGAAGTTGTTGTGGGATGTTACGATTGAGTATGCTACTCTGCTCGCCATCTAATGTGCTAGTGTTGAACAGTGAGGTTGGTCAAATACATTAGGTCTTTATGGGGTGTGTGCGTCATGTGCAATGACACTTTCTGAAGGTGACCTTCCAGTTTTATCTTCAGCCCCAAAATTGTGTCTTGATTGCATGTGAGCATGACATAGTGTGTTTTTTTGTGCATGCATACCTGGCTCGCAAGCATGATTTAGTGCATCCGTATTCATGCGACCATGTGGATCACTGTGGTGGTGATTAGCATCCACCCTAGATCGTTCATTGGACTGGTTCTGTTGGGAGAAGCAGTGTTTACTTCATGTGGAGGCTGCAACTTTTCATCATCAGAGAAGCAAGCGTACATGCTGGTATTATTTAGTATCTAGTCTCTGGAACGCTGGATAAGATCTTCTATGACTACTCTACTACTCCGGTTTTCCCCGACGTCTTAAACTACAGCTATTTCAAGGTTCTCAGGCTGGGCTTCAGCTGTGGCCACTTCCTTTTCCTGACGTACAGTAGTGCCTCTAAATTGGCTTTCAACTCTTCTTTTCTATGTTCCACAGTGGTGGTAGCAGTGGTTCCATTGGCAGTGTTGCAGCAGGTGCTTTCATCTCCTCTTTCACATGGGCTCTTTCTTGTTTCATGACTGCCTCTTTTCTACTTTAAGAAACTTGCATATGTGTCCTTGCATCAGATGCACTCGCCGTTAATATAATAGATCGCACTGACCTTGCAGACCTCGCTGTATGCCTGAAGAGGCCAGAGGAATGAGATCACATTTCCAGTAAGCAGTCAACTCTCTCACCCCCAGCTTGTGTTATAGTGTTTCCTACAAGGCTGTCACATTCCAGATCAACTGCTTGGTGTGGGTCTCATTCTTGAATGCTTCCTTCTATGTTGGTTCTTGTCAAGAAAGTTGAATATTTCCATGACATTAATTGGTAACATTTATAGTTAGACTTCAACTGGTTTATGGTCTGTCGGATCTGTAGCTTAGCATTTATAATAATAATAGTTTTTTTGTATAGCGCTGACAGTGTACACTATTCAAAGAATTTTGTAGGCACAATGTGTCCCTGCCGGAGGCACTGGGAGATAAAGTAACTTGCCCATGGTCACAAGGAGCTGACAGCAGGACTTGAGCCAGGCTGTCATGCTTCATATGTTTTCATGATATTTGTCTCTCACTCATATTTTTCCAAGGCCTTTTGTGTAAAATTAGCAGTCCATTTAGACCTACGTTTGTACTTTCTTGTTTCTTTTGAGGTTGTGTTGGGGCCTCCGAGGTTGTGTTGGGGCCTCCGAGTCTGCAGTCTCAGTCTGAGTAGTGAGCTCTGAGGGCCTGGGTTCTGCCATAATGAGTACTTGCAGATCTATAAAATTGTGCTAAAATTAAAATCTATTATTTGTGTCAGATATGGACCATTGGCCTCAGATGGGGCTGACAAATGTCCTGTTGTCGGTGTCACAGCTGATGGCTGATTTTGACTTTTGCACTCTTAGGCTGCTGCTCCGCGATCTGATCCTTGCCCTGGATATTTGTCTGAAGCACTAGGCCTTGCTGTTGAGACATAGCAGTGGGAATGTGTACCTGTGTTGATTGAGCCCCCCCAATGTAGCTGTCTTTTCACTATTATGTCCTCATAACACAGAGCACTATCTGACTATAAAGATAATTAAACTCCTCCCCAACTTCATGCACAAGACAAGGTAATCTTCTGCTTTCCAAAACATTTTTTATGACATACAGTAAAGAATCAATACAAGGGATCTTAGTTGTGAATGAAAATGCTTCCCCAGGCTGCAATGTGTACAGACAGGATCTGATAAATGGAGCTCACCATCAGTGTTTCCACTTCCAAATGTCAGATTTCCCAAATCCTGAATGTTCTGTTTTTTTCCTGCTCAAGAGATCAAACTTCCTGGTCCAAAAATGTACTTAAATGGCGATGAGAAGTAGATTTAATAACAGTTTTAATTTGGAGGACAAGAGGCGCCTCTCTGTGTGATTCCCTGCTTTATATCTGTTGATCTCTAGCTAACAAACCTGCTACAGTCAGTGTGCGAGTCTGTGTGTCGCCCCTGTGTATCCGGCTAACTTAAAGTGAGTGACATGTAAGTACTAGACCCATCTCGTCATAGTGATATATAATAAATATTTGAAGCAGCCTTGCCAGGACTGTGGCTGTAGGGCATTTTGATTTGCCAGAACATGCTAGGGCCACACAAAGTGCTACAGTACCTGTTGCAGAGGTGACCTGGCATCACACCAATACAGTCCGGTTACATTCTGTGTCTAGTACAGTCATGTTATACGCAGTCACAGTGTATTCACCAACACAGAGTATGTAGCCAGGTGGCACTATACACCGACACAGAGAATGTAGCCACATGTCACCATACACTGACAGAGTATATCGCCAGATGGCACTATACACCAACAAAGAATATATCGCCAGACACAGAGTATATCGCCAGATGGCACTATACACTGACAGAATGTATCGCAAGATGGTACTACATACACAGAGTATATCGCCAGACCAAACTATACTGAGATGAAGAGATACCACCAGACTGCACTATACACAGAGTATAATCTGACAGCACTATACACAAACACATAGTATAACCTGACACAGAGTAGAAGTGTGTGGGGGGGGGGGGGGCAAAGAGGTGACACATGGGGGAGGGAAGAGGGGGGGACAAGGGGAGGACAAGTGCTCTGGCCTCTCCTCTTCCATCTCCAAGGTACAGGTGTCTCTGCCTCAGCTGGAAAGCAGTTTCCTGATGTCCTGGTGTTTGTGAAATGTAATCACAGTCCTAGTCAAATTTCCTGGGAATCACTGGAATCAGAAAACTTCCTGGAAAGTGGAAACACAAGTCACCATGCTGCAGCATATCCAGTTGCTCCTTGATTGGGTGACCAGATTTTGAAAATGAAAAACCGGGACACATAAAAATGATCAATACAACAAATTACATTATTAAAAATGAATATTATGATATTTATCTAATAGTGTCACCATTGATGCTGTATTATTCATTCTACCTCTTCCCATTCTCTCTCTACCTTCTCCCCATTCCCTATATCCATTCCCTCTATCCCTCCTCCCCCCCATTTTCTCTCATCCCCATCCCCATTTTCTCTCACCCCACCAGTCTCTCTCCATTCCCTCCCCCCCAGTTTCACTCCCTTCCTCCCACCATACTCTCTCCCTTCTGTCCCCATTCTCTCCCTTCCCTTCCCCCATGCTCTCCCCATCCCCCCATTCTCTCTGTCTTCCTCCGCTCCTCCATTTTCTCTCAATCCCCTCCTCTATTCTCTCTCCACCCCCCATTCTCTCTCTGACCTGCACAGACACACAGCCACTGATCTGCACAGCCACCACCCCTGCACAGCCACTGCCCCTGCACAGCCACTGCCCCTGCACAGACCCAGACCCTGCACAGACCCATACCCTGCACAGCGACTGACCCTGACCCAGACCCTGCACAGACCCTGACCCTGCACAGTCACTGACCCTGCACAGCCACTGACACTGACCCTGCACAGACCGACACTGCCCCTGCCCCTGCACAGACCCTGCCCCAGCACAGACCCTGCCCATGCACAGCCACTGACCCTGACCCTGCACAGCCACTGCCCCTGCCCCTGCACAGACCCTGCCCCTGCACAGACCCTGCCCCTGCACAGACCCTGCCCCTGCACAGCCACTGACCCTGCACAGACCCTGCCACTGCACAGCCACTGACCCTAACCCAGACCCTGCACAGACCCTGCCCCTACACAGCCACTGACCCTGCACAGACCCTGCCCCTGCACAGCCACTGACCCTGACCCTGCACAGACCCTGCCCCTGCACAGACCCTGCCCCTGCACAGACCCTGCCCCTGTACAGACCCTGCCTCTGCACAGATCCTGCCCCTGCACAGACCATGCCCCTGCACAGCCACTGCCCCTGCCCCTGTACAGCCACTGCCCCTGCACAGCCACTGCCCCTGCCCCAGCAAAGCCACTGCCCCTGCCCCTGCACAGCCACTGCCCCTTCACAGCCACTGCCCTCTGCACAGACCCTGCCCCCTGCACAGACCCTGCCCCATGCACAGACCCTGCACAGCCACTGACCTGCACAGTTACAGACCCTGCAGACCCTGACCCTGCACCGATCCTGCACCGACCCGACCAGACATTGACCCTGCACAGACACTGACCCTGACCCTGCACAGCCACTGACCCTGCACAGACCCTGACCCTGCACAGTCACTGACCCTGCACAGACCCTGACCCTGCACAGCCACTGAGCCTGACCCTGCACAGCCACTGACCCTGCACAGACCCTGACCCTGCACAGTCTCTGACCCTGCACAGACCCTGACCCTGCACAGCTACTGACCCTGCACAGCCACTGACCCTGACCCTGCACAGACCCCGACACTGCCACTGCCCAGACCCTGACCCTTCCCAGAGCCTAACCCTGCACAGACCCTGACCCTGCACAGACCCTGACCCTGCACAGACCCTGACCCTGCACAGACCCTGACCCTGCACAGCCACTGACCCTGCACAGACACACACTAACCCTGCACTGAGACACTGACACACTGACCCTGCACTGAGACACTGACACTGACACACTGAACCTGCACTGAGACACTGACACTGACACACTGACCCTGCACTGAGACACTGAACCTGTACTGAGACACTGAACCTGTACTGAGACACGGACACACTGACCCTGTACTGAGACACTGACACTGTACTGAGACACTGACCCTGCACTGAGACACTGACCCTGTACTGAGACACTGACCCTGCACTGACACACTGACCCTGCACTGAGACATTGACCCTGCACTGAGACACTGACACACTGACCCTGTACTGAGACACTGACCCTGCGGAGGAGGGGGACTGACCCTGTACTGAGACACTGTCCCTGCGGACACACACTGACCCTGCACTGAGACACTGACCCTGTAGTGAGACACTGACCGAGTAATGAGACACTGACACACTGACCCTGTACTGAGACACTGATACTGACACACTGACCCTGTACTAAGCCTACACTAAACCTAGCTCTGAGCAGCTGCAGGGGGAGGGGTGTGTGTCCTACCGCTCACTGTGAGCTTGGTTGGAGGGGGGGGGAAGCCATCTTGGTTGGGAGGAAAGCCACATCACTTCCGGTTTTACTGCTGAGGCTCCGCTGTCACTAACCCCGCCCTCACCCTCTGCAGCAGCAGTCAGACCGGCCTCTGCACTCCTCCCTGCATTCTCTGCTCTCTGCTGCCCCCACTGTAACGGTAACTTATGACAAGATATAATAGACACCAAATATCTGGGTTGAACTGAACGAGGCTTAGATATAATAAAATATATTGTTCCTTAAATAGGTGAACACAGCAATATAGTACAATTAACAGACAAGAAGGTAACACTTACTTAGAGTTGGGGGATGAAGAAGTATCAGATAGCAATTCTCCAGCAATCCGGTGACATTCAAGATGAAATCAGAAGAACCAGGACTGTAGGGTTGACAACAGTTTATATACCTTTGTAACCCTATCCTTAACATTGAACACAGACTATTGGGGTACAATTATCTGTATCCAATCCCTAACGTGGGAACATAGTTTAACCCATGCCCCCAGCTAGTTAGCCCATGCGTACTGGGACTCTGAGGGTCTCATTTCTGTAGCCCCACATCTAATCAGGGGCGCCGGACAGTCTACCTGATGAAGTATCTGGCAGAATCTTCATTGTTTGTAGGTGTAAGATATAACACTTACAAACCACTCCAGTTTGATGCTTCTCCGCCCTCATGTAAACAGTTAGAGTGGCGGAGTCTTTTGATCAGTACTTGGTTCCTAGACTTTGGGTCACCCCCCTGACCATTTGCATTCCTTTGTGTGAAGGAATCTTCGCGGGTTTTTATCCCCGCTTTGGAATACAGTATTAAAGTTAAAACACACACATTTTAAAATATCCGGTTTCGTTAGGTCCAGCGGGTCCAAACTTCCCAGACCTTACTGCCGGAATTGGGACACTATAGGGTCCAAGTTTCAGCCCACTGCGAACTTTATAACCGGAGAAACACAAATACCACTTAAACCGTTTCTTACTTTAACACAAAATTCTCCGCTGTAAAATAAATCACAGTTTGTCACTAAGGGCTCGATGCAGTAAGCCCCGATAAAATCTTTTCGGCAAGTGTGGCGGATAGGTGGCGGAGAGGGCTTTTTTTGGCGATTTGCCCTCGCGGTATTCAGTAAGGGCTGAATCCTTCCGATCCCTGCCGAATCACTGCGAAAGCAAAGCTGCCGATGAGCCTCTGCTGATAAAGCCTGGCTCCTGATAAGCCTTCCCATACGCCTTGTCTGCCGATACATGTTTGCAGCAGAGAGAGACAAGCCGCTCTCTCAGCGCAAACATCGGCAAAAAATAAAGTATTTATAAACAACTTTTATTGATAGTGTACATGTGCAAGGGGTCTCCGGACCTGAACTGCATTGATTTCAGGTCCTGGGACCCCCTGCTTCCCGAGATACAGGCCCTCTTATGAGGTGCCAGTATCTCTCTGCATTTCAAGGTCCCGATCACGTGACCGCGGCATGTAAACAAAGCAGAGGGATACCGGCACCCCATAAAGGGTTTGTTTCTCGGGAAGCAGGGGGTCCCCGGACCTAAAACCAAAGCGGTTCAGCTCCGGAGACCCTCTGCACATCTACACTATGAATACAACACACATATCAATAAAGACTCATTCCTTACCTTTGCTGGTATCTGCTACGGTAGCGAAGCAGCATGAATATTTATTTAATAATACTGTACAGTGAGCAGGGGGTGCCCCGAGCTGAACCGCATCACTTTGTGGACCAGGGACCCCCTGCTTCCTGAGTTACAGGCCCCGGAATGTGTCATCGGGTGGCAGTGTCGCCGCCATCTTTATAGCATACCATTCGCGACGTGCCCGCTATAAATATGGCGGCGACACTGTAACCGATGCCCCAAACCGGGGCCTGTAACTCGGGAAGCAGGGGGTTTCTGAGCCACAAATTAATGCGGTTCAGCTCAGGGGGCCCCCTGCTCCCGCAAAATAGTATTAAAAATACATAAATGCTGCTTCATTACCATAGCGGATAGCCGCTAAGGCAATGAAGGGGTTAAGGCAGAATAGCATGTTTATTGGGGACATTTGCCCCCAATAAACATTGCAATAACAACATACACCCCCTGTGTATTTAAAATACATAAACAACAATAAATACATTAAATACATATAGTACTCACCACCCATGTCCGGCGGCCACGATGAAGGCCATCCTCCTCTTCATCCTGCCCATGGCCCCCTCCGCTGCTGCAAAACAGATACAATAATGAAAACATCCAATGTAATGTTCCCTAACCCCTTAATCACCATAGCGGTTATTAACCGCTACAGTCATTAAGGGGTTAACCCACCCTCACCCAACACTCGGGACGCCTACATACCCTCCCACAGTAACACCCCACCCCATGTGGCCTAACCACCCTCACCCACTACCCACAAGGGAGGCCAACCCACAAACCGTTGGGGAACAACCCCCCCCCCCACCCCCAGTACCCACAATAAAAACAATACAATGACCCACAATAAACATCATAATATTTATTAAATACATTACCCACCCCCTGTGCCCCCCCATAAATACAAGATTTATCCTTTTACAAACAGGGTTCATAACGCAGCCCCACGCGAGTCCCCGGTGGGCTGGCAGGGCACCTGACAGACCTACAGGGTACCAGCAGCCCTTTTCAAACCGGTTCTGGAGGCCTGCTGGTGTGTCCCGCCAGCACCATGGCCCCCAGGTGGTCTCCTTGGGTCACCGTGGGCCACAATTGGGTCCCCACGGTAGGCCCAAGGATGTCTGGGAGCACCGGGTCAGACCCACAGGTGTCTGTGGGGCCTCGGGTGGTTCCCATGGGGGTCTGGGGAACTCACAGGTGCTCACTACGGGTCCACGGTGCCCCCACAGAAGTGGGACCACACATCTTCATCCCCGCAACTACGGGTCGGCGGTGCCCAAACAGAATTGGGACCACACAGCTTCATCCCCGCAGACTACGGGTCCGCGGTGCCCCCACAGATGTGAGGCCACCACTTCATTCCCGCATGTGTCACCTGTGGAACCACCAGCCTGGTACCCGTGAGATACCCGAGGAGACCCGCAGGTGGTCTCCAGAGTTCCCACGCAGAACCACGGAACAAACCCTGGATGTAAAAAAAATAAACCTGGCCTATACAGTCAATACATACACACCCCCCCCCCCCCAACACCTACAGTACAATAATGTGCAAAATAACTATTATCCAGATAGGGATAATAGATTATTTGCCCATTATTAAAAACATTAACTAGCGTATTCAAATAAATAAAGTACTACTGACCTCATCAATAAGAAGTCTCCGTCGCCAGCAACATCCTTGTCTTGCCCACAAAATACATAGCCAAAACAAAGCCAATACATTGTAATTGCATTCAGATATCAATTAACCCCTTAAACACCTTATCAGATAATAACCGCAAAGGTAATAAAGGGGTTAAGCCACACTGGCCCGATACCCACCCTTCACCCATGAACTTGTACAGTGGCTTCATCATGCAAATATATATATATATATATATATATATATATATATATATATATATATATATATAGACCATACGATACCGGTTGCAACACGACATCAAGGGACAGCACGCAGGTAAGTAAATCAAAAATGTTCTATATTTGATAGAAGACACAAAAACCGACGTATTCGGTCCCCCAGTGGGACCTTTCTCAAGGTGGCACCACCTTGAGAAAGGTCCCACTGGGGGATCGAATACGTCGGTTTTTGTGTCTTCTATCAAATATAGAACATTTTTGATTTACTTACCTGCGTGCTGTCCCTTGATGTCGTGTTGCAACCGGTATCGTATGGTCTGTTATTGCTTTATGGGATAAGCACCAAAAAATTTTTACTTGCATATGGTGTGCCGGCTGTGCATTGGATTCTATATATATATATATATATATATATATATATATATATATATATATATATATGTATATATATATATATATATATATATATATATATATATATATATATATATATATATATATATATATACACACACATGATGAACCAATATACAAATAAATGTAGAAGGGTTATCAAACCATACTGTACTACAAATAACAATTCTCCATAAAGACACACTACAATAAAATTAATTTCCTTTCATAATCCTAACTGATCTTACAATCACAATCATCAATTGCCAATGAAAAACCTCACATTCCAATCAATACATTGCATTTACATAGTATATATGATGCATCCAATCTATGCAGCATATACATTCTGCAAATGAATGTTAACAATAAAATTGCAACCAAAATAGAAATACCTCCAAATAAGTAAACTATTTTATCCAATCCAGTAAACATAAATCAATTACCATTCATTAATGACATCCCTAAACAATTTACATTCCATCCCTAATCATTAAACAATTAACAATTTCAAGCCTTTAACATAACAATTTAGCCTGTGAAAAAATATATGTACCAACAAGAATACAAAATACAAAATGAAGCCTAACCCTGACCTCAAGAACATAATACAATATCAACAATTACATCTATCTAATTGTAAAAGACTTTAAACACACAATAAAGCATAGCAGCATAGACAAATTATTGAAAAACACATCAAATCAAGCTTTTAAAACAACATCATTTCTTACCCTGTATGTATATATATCTCTCTAGACATACATACATACATACAGTGGCAAGAAATTATATACCACCAAAAAAAAAAACACGTTAAAAAAGCTTTAAAAAAAATTAACAAGTTAAATAAAATACATTTCTTTAGTTCACTTACCATTACTTGGCCCCACCGACTCCCGTTGCGCACCTTACTCACGTACAAAACCACCAGGCACAGGAACCCATAAAATAAAAAACCATAAAACAATAAACATTACACTAAAAATCCAAATCAATCCATGGGTCTTCTAATTGTAATCCATCTTCATCTGTATTCTTCTTTCTTCTACCTTCTTCCGGGTTCTTCTTCCCGTCTTCGGCCACGCCCTGTCCTTCTTCTTCTGTTGGAGGTCCTTCCTCCTCGGCGTCTGGCTTCAAAATGAGACGACATAGGCTTTTAAAGGCGTATGACGTCACATTTTCGTCATGGTTCCCACGGTCCTGATTGGGCCGTGAAAACCATGTGTTTTGGCCGATAAAAACAAAATGATGACGTCACTTAAAGGCAATGAAAGCACAGCCAATCAGAAGGGCTTTGCTTCAATTGCCTTTAAGATGACGTCATTAAAATAAACATGGCCGGCCTCACATGGTACAGTAGCCAATCAGAGCGTGGGAAGTCTATCCCTACTCTGATTGGCTCTAGTATACCATGTGACAGAGGCTTGGGGGAGAAAGGATGTGACGTCATTGAAAGCCTGTCACATGGTACTAGAGCCAATCAGAGTATGGATAGACTTCCCACGCTCTGATTGGCTCCCGTACCATGTGACAGGCTTTCAATGACGTCACATCCTTTCTCCCCCAAGCCTCTGTCACATGGTATACTAGAGCCAATCAAAGTAGGGATAGACTTCCCACGCTCTGATTGGCTACCGTACCATGTGAGGCCGGCCATGTTTCTTTTAATGACATCATCTTAAAGGCAATTGAAGCAAAGCCATTCTGATTGGCTGTGCTTTCATTGCTTTTAAGTGACGTCGTAATTTTTTTTTATCGGCCAAAACACATGGTTTTCACGGCCCAATCAGGACCGTGGGAAACATGACGAAAATGTGACGTCATACGCCTTTAAAAGCCTATGTCGTCTCATTTTGAAGCCAGACGTCGAGGAGGAAGGACCTCCTACAGAAGAAGAAGGACATGGCGTGGCCGAAGATGGGAAGAAGACCCCGGAAGAAGGTAGAAGAAAGAAGAATACAGATGAAGATGGATTACAAGTAGAAGACCCGTGGATTGATTTGGATTTTTAGTGTAATGTTTATTGTTTTATGGTTTTTTATTTTATGGGTTCCTGTGCCTGGTGGTTTTGTACGTGAGTAAGGTGCGCAACGGGAGTCGGTGGGGCCAAGTAATGGTAAGTGAACTAAAGAAATGTATTTTATTTAACTTGTTAATTTTTTTTAAAGCTTTTTTAACATGTGTTTTTTTTTTGGTGGTATATAATTTATTGCCACTGTATGTATGTATGTATGTATGTATGTATGTCTAGAGAGATATATACATACAGGGTAAGAAATGATGTTGTTTTAAAAGCTTGATTTGATGTGTTTTTCAATAATTTGTCTATGCTGCTATGCTTTATTGTGTGTTTAAAGTCTTTTACAATTAGATAGATGTAATTGTTGATATTGTATTGTGTTCTTGAGATCAGGGTTAGGCCTCGGTCCCGCTGCGCTCGTTGGCGTGGGCGGCAATGTATCGAGTTCCCCACCAGCAGGGGAATCCTCGCGAGCCGGTCCCGGTCCCCCCTGGCGGCACAGCTGACTACACGCTGTGGCGCGTCAGCCGCTAGGAGACACAAGAGAATGGTGTTTCCTAGCGTTGACGCGTCACGTGGTGTGGCTGTGAGCCAATGGGGAGGGGAGGGGAGGCTTCGGGAGGAGGAGAGGCTTCCGGGAGCGGGGAGGAGTGTGGAGTGAAAGCAGGTGCGTGCCTGTCTGTGTGTGTGTCTGAGTGCGTGCGTGCCTGTCTGTGTGTGTGTGTGTGTGTGTGCCTGCATCTGTCTGTCTGTGTGTGTGTGTGTGTGTCTGTGTGTGTGTGTGTATGTGTGTATGTATGAGTGCTCCAGCCCGAGTCTGTGGAGGGAGGGGGGGGGAGAGTAGCGGGTCCCTCCTGCAGCCCGTGGAGGGAGGGGGGGAGAGTAGCAGCTCCCTCCTGCAGTCCGTGGAGGGAGGTGGGGGAGAGTAGCGGGTCCCTCCTGCAGCCAGTGGAGGGAGAGTAGCAGCTCCCTCCTGCAGTCCGGGGAGGGGGGGGAGAGTAGCGGGTCCCTCCTGCAGCCCGTGGAGGGAGTGGGGGGAGAGTAGCAGCTCCCTCCTGCAGTCCGTGGAGGGAGGGGGGGGAGAGTAGCGGGTCCCTCCGCTCAAGCCACGCCCCCCCTCCCTGTCAAACCTCCCACCTCCCGCCCAGGCTCCCGCTCCCTACAGACCGCATATCGCGGTCTGTGTATCTCAGCGCACCGCCTGTCAGCAGTGCGGGTGCGCTGACTCTGGGAGCGGGGCCTTAGCCTTAGGCTTCATTTTGTATTTTGTATTCTTGTTGGTACATATATTTTTTCACAGGCTAAATTGTTATGTTAAAGGCTTGAAATTGTTAATTGTTTAATTGTTAGGGATGGAATGTAAATTGTTTAGGGATGTCATTAATGAATGGTAATTGATTTATGTTAACTGGATTGGATAAAATAGTTTACTTGTTTGGAGGTATTTCTATTTTGGTTGCAATTTTATTGTTAACATTATTTTGCAGAATGTATATGCTGCATAGATTGGATGCATCATATATACTATGTAAATGCAATGTATTGATTGGAATGTGAGGTTTTTCATTGGCATTTGATGATTGTGATTGTAAGATCAGTTAGGATTATGAAAGGAAATTAATTTTATTGTAGTGTGTCTTTATGGAGAATTGTTATTTGTAGTACAGTATGGTTTTGATAACCCTTCTACATTTATTTGTATATTGGTTCATCATGTGTGTGTGTGTGTGTGTGTATATATATTGTGACAGAAACCAGGGGATGGTAATAAATTCCGTATATAGGGCTCCCAGGATACTAGACAGTTTCTATCCTGTTTGGCCTGGGAGTGCAGCCTTATAATACATACACTCCATCCCACAGTTTGGCAAGCGCTGGAACTGAGGGATGAGAGATCCAGACCAGAGTTTGTCTGCTGCCTGATTTCTGTCACCTGTCATGCTAATTAGGAATCAGGTATGAAAGACTGATTTCCTGTTTGCTCTGGTCTCCCCACAAGAGCCAGGAGGCTGGAAGGCTGCTGAACTACAGAGGGGAGAAGCCTCTTCCCCAAACAGGTTCAATCTTTCTGTTCATTTGTGTAAGACTGCAAAAGTACCGTGTTTTGATGTTGGAAGTGGAAAAGCCACGTCCAACCCTGAGTCAGGGATATCTAAGTTAAGTTATCGCTCAGGTGAGCAGCTTTTGTTTTTGATCTGTTTTCTGTTGTATGCACTGTGGCAGTCTCAGTGCCTGGGACTGAATAAACCAGGCATAGCCTGTTTAAAGGAACAGTACGTGACGCCTCATCATTTAACCTACCCTAAAAGACCGTGTTCTAAACAGTCCCGGACAAACGACGGAGTCCCGGAGTAAGCCGTTTGTCACATATGGTGGAGAATGCGGGCAGAGCACTAGGGGGTCTGTGGGTTGAAGAACTTTGAAAGAAAAAAAAAAAAAAAAAAGTTTTTTTCATCCTCTGCAAACAAGATGGAAGACGTGGTGGGTGCGCTGGTACGCAATGTCGCTGCCCAGAAAGACGCGAATGAAACCCAGCAACAGCTGTTAATAGCCCAGCAAGAAACTAATGCAAACCAGCAACAGACGAATGAAGCCCTGCAAAACGCGATTGCAAACCAGCAAGAGACAAACCGCTTGCTGAGAGAGGAGCAACAGCGGTTCGCTCAGGGCTTACAGCAGGAACTCGAGATCCTGAGGGGGACTATCAGTAACCTTCCACTGGCAGCGGCAGCCCCAGTTCCGAAAATGACCAGGGCAAGCCACTACCTTCAGAAGATGGGACCCTCGGATGATGTGGAAGCCTATCTTCTCACGTTTGAACGCACGGCACAGAGAGAGGGATGGCCAGAAGCTGAGTGGGCCAGTCTAATCGCACCCTTCCTAAGCGGCGAACCCCAGAAGGCTTACTTTGATCTAGAGCCAGCCGAAGCTAACGTCTATGCAAAATTGAAGTTCGAGATCCTCGCCCGCCTCGGCGTAACCACGGCTGTTCGCGCCCAAAGGTTTCACGCATGGTCCTTCACGATGGATAAAGCCACCCGAAGCCAGATGTATGACCTCATCCACCTCGCCTGGAAGTGGCTACAACCCGAGATCAACTCAGCCAGCCACATCGTGGAACGGTTGGTCATGGACCAGTTCTTGAGGAAACTTCCCTCTGCCTTACGCCGTTGGGTCAGTCGGAGTGACCCCCACAATGCGGATGAGCTTGTGGCCCTCGTAGAAAGGTACAATGCAGCAGAAGAGCACCCGCAACCCACAGTCGTGGAGCAACCCCACTACCCGAGGTTCCAGGACTCTTCCAGAGACGGTAAAAGGGTACCGGGGTTAAGGGGCGCTGAAGAGCGGCGACCACCTTCACGCAGCACCAGCAACAGTGGTTCGCACACTAAGGGCAATAGCCAACATGGGGAGCAGGGAAAAGGCTCTAAGTGGGACACAGACTATGTACCTAAATGTGTAAATTGTCATGAGAGGGGCCACACAGCAAAAATCTGCCCACTAAATGATGAGCCCATGCAATGCAACAGCGTGGAACCTTATTCGCTGTTGTCCCAATGTATGGGCCCTAGCCCAGAGGACCCCTTGAATAACCATCTGTGGGCATTTGTAAAGGCTAATGGTAAGAGGGTTCGGGCACTTCTTGACTCTGGGAGCATGGTCACACTAGTGTCCGAATACCTCTTGCCCATTAAGAAGAAACAGGGAAACAGTTCACAAAGAGTGGCAATTTGTTGTATACATGGGGATAATCATGAATATTCCACTGTTGATGTTTTTTTTGAAACAGAGTTTGGTTCTTTAGATTTCAAGGTGGGTATTGTACCCAAACTGGCACATGATGTGTTAATAGGGACCGACTTTCCCCATTTTCTAAAAATGTGGTCCCCAGCTCAGAATAGCGCCCAGAGTTCAATAGCGGACCATAACGAAGTATTAGAAGAAACAAATCCTTTCCCTTTTTCAGAAATGGAGGTTGACGAGGGCCCAAATAAGAAGGGGGAAAAGGAGGAGTGCTGTAAAATTCCCTTCCCCATCACTACTTTGGTAGGGAATACCCCAAATCAAGATGTTGAGCAGACACTTACCACCCCAGAACCGGATAAGACCCTCGCTGACCTAGAGGTCAGTCCTGGGAGTTTTAAGAAGGCCCAGTGGGAAGACCCCACATTAGCGGTAGCAAGGGAAAATATATGGGACCAGAATAGTACTCCTGGCCAACCAGATAGGTCACTTGCTTACCCCTACTTCGAGGTAGAGAACAACCTAGTATATCGGGTTGATAAAAGGAAATCAGTTACAACTAAACAATTGTTGGTACCACGGACATTCCGTAACGTAGTATTACACCTCGCACATAGTCATCCATTGGGGGGACACCTAGGGGTGGAAAAGACAAAAGAAAAGGTTCTCCGAAGCTTCTATTGGCCTGGGGTTCTGGCAGAAATTACGAATTATTGTTCCTCATGCCCAGAATGTCAGATCACCGCCCCGTTCAAGGCGTACCGCAGCCCATTGGTACCCCTTCCCATAATAGAGGTACCATTTGACCGGATTGCTATGGATCTAGTAGGACCCCTAATAAAGTCTGCTAGGGGACATCAGCATATATTGGTAATATTAGATTATGCCACCCGATATCCGAAGGCAGTTCCCCTACGTAGCACCTCAGCTAAAAACATAGCAAAAGAGTTAGTAGTTCTGTTTTCCCGGGTCGGGATTCCTAAAGAGATTCTATCTGACCAGGGAACACCATTTATGTCCCAAGTAACAAAAGAGCTATGTAAACTCCTAAAAATCAAGCATCTCAGAACCTCAGTCTATCATCCACAAACAGATGGTTTAGTGGAAAGGTTCAATAAAACCTTAAAGAGCATGTTACGGCGGGCGGTTGATAAAGATGGGAAAAACTGGGATTGTTTGTTACCGTACCTGTTATTTGCCATTAGGGAAGTTCCCCAATCATCCACAGGCTTCTCCCCGTTTGAACTATTGTATGGCTGACACCCAAGGGGCTTACTGGATATAGCCAAAGAGACTTGGGAACACGAGGTTACCCCTTACAGAAGTGTAATAGAGCATGTTGCCCAGATGCAGGACCGCATTGCTGCAGTCCTACCCATAGTGAGGGAACACATGGAGAAAGCTCAAGAAGCACAGAGGAATACGTATAATAAGGGTGCTAGGGTCAGAATTTTTTTTCCAGGTGATAGGGTACTAGTTCTGGTTCCCACGTGGAGAGTAAATTCCTTGCTAAATGGCATGGGCCATATGAGGTCTTGGAAAGAGTGGGAGAAGTAAATTATAAGGTAAGACAGCCAGGTAGGAGGAAACCTGAGCAAATTTACCATATAAACCTACTCAAGCCCTGGAAAGATAGAGAAGTCTTGTTAACCCTAGTACCCCCAGGTCCGTCAGAGAATCAAGAAACTGACCCAGAGGTTAGCATAGCTGAAACCCTGTCTGTTCATCAGAAACGAGAGGTTCAGAATTTAGTGAGAAGAAACAAAGAAATCTTCTCTATACGGCCAGGTAGAACTAGCGTAATTGAACATGACCTAGTCTCTGAACCAGGGGTCCGAGTTAACCTTAAACCGTACCGTATCCCAGAGGCCAAAAGAAAGGCTATAAGTTTAGAGGTTAAAAAAATGCTAAAACTAGGTGTAATTGAGGAATCCCAAAGTGGGTGGAACAGCCCTATAGTCTTAGTCCCAAAGCCAGATGGTACAACAAGGTTTTGTAATGACTACCGGAAACTAAACGCGGTGTCAAAATTTGATACTTATCCTATGCCCAGGGTAGATGAACTTGTAGAGAGACTGGGCAAAGCCCGATATCTCACAACCCTAGACCTAACAAAAGGGTACTGGCAGGTTCCCCTCACAGAAAGGGCAAAAGAAAAGACAGCCTTCTCAACCCCAGACGGCCTCTTTCAGTATAAGGTGTTGCCTTTTGGCTTACATGGAGCTCCCGCCACATTCCAAAGAATGATGGATAAAATTTTAAAACCACATGCTCGGTATGCTGCCGCCTACCTGGATGATGTGGTAATCCATAGTGAAGATTGGCAATCCCACCTTCCAAAGGTCCAAGCTGTGCTTGACGCAGTCCGGTCTGCTGGACTAACTGCTAACCCCGCTAAATGCACTATTGGTCTGGAGGAGGCCAAGTATCTGGGATATTCTATTGGCAGAGGTTTACTCAAACCCCAAACACTCAAAGTGGAGGCGATACAAAATTGGCCAAGACCAGTTACAAAAAAACAAGTAAGGACTTTTTTGGGGTTAATTGGGTACTATAGAAGGTTTATTCCCAATTTTGCAACTAAGGCAACCCCACTAACTGACCTCACAAAAGCAAGAGGACCGCTAATGGTAAAGTGGTCCCCCGAAACCGAACAGGCCTTTAGAAGCCTGAAAGAAGCTCTCTGTGCCCAACCAGTGTTGGTCACACCTGACTTCTCCAAAGAGTTCGTAGTCCAAACCGACGCATCTGAGGTTGGGCTGGGGGCGGTACTCTCCCAGGAGTCTCAAGGTGAGGAGCACCCCATCCTTTATTTAAGTAGGAAACTAAATCCCCAGGAGTAAAATTACTCCATAGTAGAGAAAGAGTGTCTCGCAATAAAGTGGGCTGTAGAGACGCTCAAATACTACCTGTTGGGGAGAAAATTCCGGTTGGTCACAGATCATGCACCCCTTACCTGGATGTGTCAAAACAGGGAAAAGAATGCTAGAATGACCAGGTGGTTCCTAAGCCTACAACCCTTTAAATTTTCTGTGGAACACAGGTCAGGGCACAAACATGGCAATGCTGACGGGTTGTCAAGGATGCACTCCCTAATATCCATGGTCGCTCATCCCTCGAGGTCTGAGCTGGGGGGGAGGATATGTGACAGAAACCAGGGGATGGTAATAAATTCCGTATATAGGGCTCCCAGGATACTAGACAGTTTCTATCCTGTTTGGCCTGGGAGTGCAGCCTTATAATACATACACTCCATCCCACAGTTTGGCAAGCGCTGGAACTGAGGGATGAGAGATCCAGACCAGAGTTTGTCTGCTGCCTGATTTCTGTCACCTGTCATGCTAATTAGGAATCAGGTATGAAAGACTGATTTCCTGTTTGCTCTGGTCTCCCCACAAGAGCCAGGAGGCTGGAAGGCTGCTGAACTACAGAGGGGAGAAGCCTCTTCCCCAAACAGGTTCAATCTTTCTGTTCATTTGTGTAAGACTGCAAAAGTACCGTGTTTTGATGTTGGAAGTGGAAAAGCCACGTCCAACCCTGAGTCAGGGATATCTAAGTTAAGTTATCGCTCAGGTGAGCAGCTTTTGTTTTTGATCTGTTTTCTGTTGTATGCACTGTGGCAGTCTCAGTGCCTGGGACTGAATAAACCAGGCATAGCCTGTTTAAAGGAACAGTACGTGACGCCTCATCATTTAACCTACCCTAAAAGACCGTGTTCTAAACAGTCCCGGACAAACGACGGAGTCCCGGAGTAAGCCGTTTGTCACAATATATATATATATATATATATATATATATATATATATATATATATCTGTACCTTGAGAGAGGTCCCACTGGGGGACCGAAACGTCGGTTTTTGTGTCTTCTATCAAATACAGAACATTTTTGATTTACTTACCTGCGTGCTGTCCCTTGATGTCGAGTTGCAACCGGTATCGTATGGTCTGTTATTGCTTTATGGGATAAGCACCAAAACTTATTTACTTGCATATGGTGTGCCGGCTGTGCATTGGATTCTATATATATATATATATATATATATATATATATATATATATATTTGCATGATGAAGCCACTGTACAAATTCATGGGTGAAGGGTGGGTATCGGGCCAGTGTGGCTTAACCCCTTAATTACCTTTGCGGTTATTATCTGATAAGGTGTTTAAGGGGTTAATTGATATCTGAATGCAATTACAATGTATTGGCTTTGTTTTAGCTATGTATTTTGTGGGCAAGACAAGGATGTTGCTGGCGACGGAGACTTCTTATTGATGAGGTCAGTAGTACTTTATTTATTTGAATATGCTAGTTAATGTTTTTAATAATGGGCAAATAATCTATTATCCCTATCTGGATAATAGTTATTTTGCACATTATTGTACTGTAGGTGTTGGGGGGGGGGGGGTGTGTATGTATTGACTGTATAGGCCAGGTTTATTTTTTTTACATTCAGGGTTTGTTCCGTGGTTCTGCGTGGGACCTCTGGAGACCACCTGCGGGTCTCCTCGGGGATCTCACGGGTACCAGGCTGGTGGTTCCATGGGTGACACATGCGGGGATGAAGCGGTGGCCTCACATCTGTGGGGGCACCGCGGACCCGTAGTGAGCACCCGTGAGTTCCCCAGACCCCCGTGGGAACCACCCGAGGCCCCGCAGACACCTGTGGGTCTGACCCGGGGCTCCCAGACATCCTTGGGCCTACCGTGGGGACCCAATTGTGGCCCACGGTGACCCAAGGAGACCACCTGGGGCCATGGTGCTGGCGGGACACACCAGCAGGCCTCCAGAACCTGTTTGAAAAGGGCTGCTGGTACCCTGTAGGTCTGTCAGGTGCCCCGCCAGCCCACCGGGGATTCGCGTGGGGCTGCGTTATGAACCCTGTTTGTAAAAGGATAAATGTTGTATTTATGGGGGGGGCACAGGGGGTGGGTAATGTATTTAATAAATATTATGATGTTTATTGTGGGTCACTGTATTGTTTTTATTGTGGGTACTGGGGGTGGGGGGGTTTCCCCAACGTTATGTGGGTAGGCCTCCCTTGTGGGTAGTGGGTGAGGGTGGTTAGGCCACACGGGGTGGGGGGTTAGTGTGGGAGGGTATGTAGGCATCCTGAGTGGTGGGTGAGGGTGGGTTAACCCCTTAATGACTGTAGCGGTTATTAACCGCTATGGTGATTAAGGGGTTAGGGGACATTACATTGGATGTTTTCATTATTGTGTCTGTTTTGCAGCAGCGGAGGGGGCCATGGGCAGGATGAAGAGGAGGATGGCCTTCATCGTGGCAGCCGGACATGGGTGGTGAGTACTATATGTATTTAATGTATTTATTGCTGTTTATGTATTTAAAATGGGCACATTCACTATTATCCCTTTGTGGATAATAGTAATTGTGGCCCTTACTACACTGTATGTTAGGGGGGGGGGGTTATTTCTTTATAAGTATGTATGTGTTTAGACATTAATTTGGGGGGCACATAATTGGTACTGCAGGCCTGCGTTTAACACCCGAGGGCCCCCGCCAGCCTATAGTATCATTGATGTGCATATATGTGTATGTTAGGGGTTGTTGGGGTTATATATATATATTTATTTATATAGAGATATTTATTTATTTATATTTATTTATTTATTTATTGTGGGACTGGTGTGTGTGATTATTTTTTATTGTGGGTAGTGGGGGTGGGTGAAGGGGGTATTAGCCCCAACGGTGTTTTTTTGAGGCTTGCGGGGGGCTAGCGGGAGAGCTTATCCCCTTCATGACCGTAGTGGTATTAACTGCTACGGCCGTGAAGGGGTTAAGTGCACCCGCAACCCCCCCGCAAGCCCTAAACTCACACCCAGGGCCAAATACCCCCTTCGCCCACCCCCGCTACCCACAATAAAGCTGGCACGGTGGGTTAACCCCTTCATTGCCTTAGCGGTTAGCCGCTAAGGTAATGAAGCGGGCTGTACATGCATTTTTCCTGCCTCGGATGCATGCCGGTGGGCTCTGGTGCTGGTATCAGCTCCGGAGACCCCCGGCATCAATCACAGACAGGAAAAAGGGCTGATTTTTTCTAAGTGTCGTCCGTGCCGATGCTTCTCCTCCACCAACTTGCCATCTTTAGTTGGCGGGAGGAATTCCTGATAAACTCTCCATTTCGGAGTGCACCGAAAAGCTGATCGGGGCTACCTAAATTCAGCCGGGTTCAAAAAGTGCCGATAAGTGGCTTATCGGCAGCCGGATCCCGATAATTTATCGGGATGAAAAGTTGCCGATAATTCCCACTTATCGGCGCTTACTGAATCCGGAGGGCAAAAAATGCTGAAAAAGCCTTATCGGGGCTTACTGCATGAGGCCCTAAATCCCCATTCAAAACAACGGGCTCCGCCGCCATAGACTTTCAACGGTAATCCGCCGCCACTGGCGGCTATGAGAGTCTGCCGCCATAGACTTTCAACGGGGCATGGCCGCCGTTGAAGCCTATGGGGTTTCTCCGCCATAGCCGGTCAATGGGAACCGGCCCCCATTGAAGTCTATGGGGAAAACTCCCGAACCTTTATGGTGGTCCATACTCCGTCGGGTTAGTCAGAGAGGGTCAGGAATGGTTTTGCAGCCATGCCGGAGCAGTGACTACAGGCACACCAAACCATGGCCCTCCGGACCCTCCAGAACCGGAGATATGGGCTATGATTTGTAGGGTTTCGGACTTAGCTGTTTTCTCGTGCTGCTTCTGCCGCCGCCATTGGAACCTATGGCGCGTACCGCTCTGCCAGCACGACCCTTTCCGGAGGTCCTGGATTTGGGGACCCGGTGGTGGTCGAGTGAGGGGAGGCCTAGGAACTAGGGGCAAAAAGAATTTTATTTCTGGGTGCCCTAGAACCTAAGATTCCCACGCCACTTGATGTTGACCTTCACTAATCAGTGATGAAAGCTCTCTTTCAGACAATATACCTGCTTTACGGTTTTGCGGTTTGGATGACGGCCAACTAGTTCCTGGAAAACGCGGTCGAGGAATCTCCATTGAAGTCAATGAGCCCATTGACTTACAATGGGAAACCGCCGCTCCTCCTCTCGGACGCCATCTGCTGGTCTTTGAGGGAAACAGGTCCAAAACAGATAGATCCACCATTGAAATGAATGGAGCTCCAATGGCGGCCTATGGGACCCTGCAAAATGGTGGGAAAATTAAACAAAGGGCTATAACCACTATACAACTATTAACCCTTGCCCTCCCGGATGGATCCCAGTGGGTGTGTGGTGCAGACACTGACATTATAATGAAACATGAGAAAAGGGGAACATACATTTTCATGACATAGCAAGGTGTAAACCACATTCCTGGACCACAGTCCAGTTAACCCCTTGCCTCCCAGGTGAGGTCAGGGGGTGGCCATATGGGGTGCAACCCCTTTAATACCGGGCCAATCCCCCTCTCCCTCTACACCTCCCCTTCTTAATGGGTGACCTGTGGCCCACTGGCCCTAACGGGGAGTGGGGCACTGCTGGCACCCTTAATGAACTCAGTCTCAAAGGGATAGTCCTGCCATGAAAGTCCATCAGCATTGCTGTTTTCACTACCCTTTTTGTGCTGAATAGTAAACTCAAATTCTTTCAAGGCCAAGCTCCACCTTAGCAACTTGGCATTCTCCCCTTATGCCCTCTACAGCCAACTCAGGGGGTTGTGGTCTGTGAGGACCGTGAAAGCCCTTCCATACACATAGGGCTGGAGCTTTTTGAGTGCCCACACAATGGCCAAGCACTCTTTCTCAATGGTGGCATAGGCCAGCTCTCTGGGGAATAGTTTTCGGCTGAGGTACACCACAGGGTGCTCTCTGCCGTTATCCCCCACCTGGCTCAACACAGCCCCAATGCCATAGTCAGAGGCATCAGTCTGTATAAGGAAATGTTTGGTATAGTCTGGGGCAGCTAGTATGGGGGCCCGAGCAAGCGCAGTTTTCAGTGCCTGGAATGCAGTTTCACAGGCAGGAATCCAGGTGATAAGCACATGCAGTTACTTCTTAGTCAAATCAGTCAGGGGTTTGGCCACGGCACTGTACTGTGGGACAAATTTCCTATAGTACCCTGCGGTGCCCAAAAATGCCATGACCTGTTTCTTGGTTTTTGGAACAGGCCACTGAACTATGGCTTCTACCTTGGCTGGCTCTGGTTTGAGGTGCCCTCCACCCACCCTGTGCCCTAAGTACAGGACCTCTGCCATCCCTACCATACACTTAGTGGGTTTCAAGGTAAGCCCAGCCTCCCTGATCCTATCCAGCACCGCAGCTACATGTCCTAAGTGGGAGTCCCAGGAATTACTAAAGACAGCGATGTCATCTAAGTAAGCCCTGGCATAGCTCTGCATCCCTTCCAGTAACCTATTGACCAGGCATTGGAAGGTAGCCGGGGCACTCTTCATCCCAAATGGCATCACCAAAAACTCATAGAGGCCACTTGGAGTGATGAATGCTGACTTCTACCTAGCCTCCAGGGTCAGTGGGATTTGCCAATAGCCTTTGTTAAATCCATAGTGGTCAGATACTTTGCCCCCGCGAGTTCATCCACTAACTCATCCATGCGGGGCATGGGGTAGGCATCTGACACCGTCCCAGCGTTGAGCAAGCGGTAGTCCACACAAAACCGAGTGGTCTTGTCCTTCTTAGGGAATAGAACTACCGGGCTTGCCCAAGGACTCTGGGACAGAGTAATTACCCCTAGGGTCAGCATCTCCTCTATCTCCCTTTCTATACTGGTCTTGACCTCTGCTGACACTCTATAAGCGTGCTTATGCAGAGGCTGCAGATCCCCTGTGTGCACTAGATGTTTTGTGAGATGTGTGGTCCCTGGCATGTCAGTGAAGAGGGCCCTAAACTTAGCTAGCATGTCCCTGGCTTCCTCCTGCTGCCTAGCACTCAACTGTGCCCCTATCTCTACCTGCTCCACAGTGTTTCCCTGCCTAGCCTCCCCTAGGAGATCAGGCAGAGCATTGCTCGCCGGATCCTCCAGCAGTGGGCTACAAATGACCATTACTGCTCCCATACTCGGTGCTCTGTATTCCTTCAGCATATTAACGTTATATGTCTTATGCCTCTCAGGCTCTACCTGTACAACGTAGTTGTACTCACTCACCTTTCGGATGACCAGGTACGGTCCCGACCAGGCAGTCATCAACTTGTTCTCCCGAGTGGGTTTGAGAACAAGCACCTGCTGTCCTGGGATGAATTCTCTGCTATGGGCATGCCGGTCATACCATTGCTTCTGCTTGGTCTGAGCGGCCCTGAAGTGGTCCTGGGCCACCCCCATGAGCATCTCTAACCGGTCTCGGAGATCTACCACATACTGGATCACTGAAGCATCAGTAGCAGTAGCCTCCCCTTCCCATCCCTCACGGAATAGGTCCAGAGGTCCACATACCCTGTGGCCATATAGTAGCTCGAAGGGGGAGAAGCCTGTAGATTCCTGCGGTACTTCTCAGTAGGCAAACAGCAAGTGCTGTAAATGAATCTCTCAGTCTTTCCCCTCCGCCTCTATAAAGGTCCGAAGCATCTGCTTCAGGGTACCATTAAACCTCTCACATAATCTGTTTGTCTGGGGATGGTAAGGGGTAGTGCACCGGTGTAGTACACCGCATGCATCCCAGAGACAAGGTAACAGTTCACTCATGAACTGCGACCCCTGATCGGTAAGGATCTCACTAGGGAAACCTACCCTAGAAAAAATGTTCAGCAAAGCTGCTGCCACTGTCTTGGCTTCTATGGTGCCAAGCGCTACCGTCTCACCGTGAGGATGTAGCGCTTCCCTGACCTGCTAGGAATCATAAGGGGTCCTACAGGATCCATCGCTACTTTCTGGAAGGGTTCCCCTATTATCGGTAGGGGTTTCAGGGGTGTCTTCACACGGTCGCCCGCCTTACCCACTCGCTGGCAGGCATCACAAGAGCGGCAGAAATTGCCCACATTTCGAGATGCCCCCGGCCAGTAGTAATACTGTAATAACCGGGCTCACGTTCTGTTGACCCCCTGATGTCCCGCTAACGGAATAGAGTGAGCTACCCATAACAGTTGCTGTCGGTACCCCTGGGGCAGTACTAGCTGTCGTTTATCGATCAATCTCTCCTCTATCCCTGGGTTCCCTTCTTCTCTATACAGGAGTCCCTTATGCCATAGGCAGTGCTCAGTGCCTTCCCCTGCCTGAGATTCGGACGCCCGGAAGTCTCACGCCGGCCAGGGTAGGGTCTGTCTTCACTGCCTCCCTAAACTGGGCTCCTAATTCTGGCCACCCCCCAGCCATGTCATTGTCCGGGGAATGGGGAAGGGTGAGGGGTAACAGTAAGTCAGTCTGTGGTTGCAACTGATCCTGGCTTACCTCCCCGGGCTCCTCTGCGCCCTCCGCTAACGTTGGTCCCAAAGGCTGGGGGACTGGCGCCACCGCCATTGCCGCTGTCTGGCTTCGGGTAACTGCCACCACTGAAGCTGGTTTGGACAACCGGTCGTAGGTGCAGGTCATCAGACCCAGATCATTGCCAAGAAGAATTCAGCATCCAAACCGGGTAAAACCCCCACCTCCCGCACACCCTGGCCCTCCCCCCAATCCAAAAAGATTCAGGCCCATTGCAGGAAACGTGGCTCTTCATCAGCCACAGTGATCTGTATCCCAGGGCCTGGGAGCAATTCCTCTGGCCGGACCCTATCAGTTCGTAACAGGGTCACTGCAGCTCCCGAATCCATCAAGCCGACTGCTTGCCGGTCACCGACTGTGACCGGGGTGAGATGTCTGCTCCGGCCATCCATCTGCTGCAGGTCCGCGTTGAGATGTCCTCCACTCCTGGCTGTAGGCACCGATGAAACTGGGACAGGTGTGGCATGGGACGTCTCGCTGAGAGTTAGTTCCATGACCGGTCCGGTCGCCTTGGTGGAAGCCACCCGCACGCGGGCTACCGGCTTCACAGCTAGGGTGCGTTGGCCCTGATGGGGTCCACTGGAACGCAGGGGTCCCGAGCAATCTGGTCTGATGTGACCAGGGCGGTTTCAGTTGTAGCACCGGCGCTCGTGCCGGAGCTCCCCCGCCTTCGGTGGACTGCTGCCCGCAGGCGGCCTCTGAGTCCATTGGGGGGTATTGGCAGACTTTTTGAGCGGTGACGCCGGCACCGCCACCTTGGCTACTGCTTTGGCGGGCATCAGGGCTCGGCTGGCCACATAGTCGTCTGCAAGCCTCGCTGCCTCGTAGTAAGTTTTGGGCTTCTTGTCGTACACCCAAGCCCTCACCGCCGGCGGGCACTGCTGCATGAGCTGCTACTGAAAGATGAGGCCAAGCAGGCATTGGTAAGTCCGTGCCTCATAGCCCTCCACCCAGCGTATCCCGTACAAAGCCATGTGGGTCATGTAGGTAACATAGGACTCCAGGGGCTGCCTCTCTTCCTGCTGTAATTTACCCCGGTAGGCTTCAGGGGTAAAGCCATACTGAAACAATAACAGTTCTTTCAGGTGTTCATAGTCATCAGCATACTCATCTGGAAGCGCCATCATCGTCTGCTTAGCCAAGCCGGACAGTAAGGTGTCCAAACGTGCAACCCGATGCTGGGGAAGCACTTTGTACCGCCTACACTGTGTTTCAAAGTTCTTTAGAAAACTGTCGATCTGATCAGTACCTTCCACGAACTTGGTGAGACTGTGCTGGTCCAGTTTGAGTTCATCAGATCGTACCTTGACGATTTCGCGCCATTGGTCTGATACGTCACTAATCAGCTGGAGGCAGGGTAACTCCTATATCAGCTGCAGCAGCCACAGTCTGTGAAACATTCACGTTGACAAAGGGCGACGGCCCGAAACGCGTTCGAGGTTTTTACATATCCCGTGCCATGATGTCTACCATGGATTAAAGGACTTTTATTCACCGGTATCTAGCCCCCTCATTTTTTCACTTGCTGTGCTCCGTTTTTCCCATGAGGATACTTCTGCTGTTCATCTCTACGTGATGCACGCCGTGGGATTCACCCAAACAGGATAACTCTCAACTGTGAGTACCCCAGTCCGTTCACTACGGGCTGGGTGTCATACCTTATTGGTGTCTTTTTCTCCAAGGGGGACGTTATTTATTGTGTCATTGGGAGGTCAGACATTTGTTACTGACACTCACCATACAGCACAGGTTCCCCACACATTAGGAGATATGCTATGAGACACAGACTACACATGTGTTTGCAGAGAGTGGTGTTTCCCTGTCTTCCTCATTCAGAGGTTTCATACTAGATTGCTATCTAGTGATTTCCTACAGCTGAGCACGGTGCTCTACGAACGCTGTTTCCTAGTATCTATGAGTTCATCTTTGTTGGGTTGGACAGGGGGGCAATAAGTGGGTCTGTTCACTGCCATAGTGATAAACTGCAGCCGCTCCTCCGGTGTCCCTCTGTCACCCCACGCAGTAATCAGTGCCAACATTTCAGGGGTGAACGGACTGGTAGCCGCAGCAACCAGTACCCCTCCTGTTGCACTGCTCCAAGGAGGTGCACTCGTTCCCTCCCCGGGATTCTGCCGCCCCGGTACTGGGTTCCTTCCCTGACCTCTGGGTGGCTGTATAAGGGCAAGCTGAGCCGTATCCTGAGGCTCTGCAAGCCGGGCTTCAAAGTCACAGATTGTGTCTACCATGTCTGCGACCTCCTGGTTCTCATAGGGCAGTCCATATTCACGGCACTTGTCTTTCATCTGAGCTCGGGTCCTCATGTTGGATGAGCCTTCAGCCTCGCTCATGGTGCACGGTCGCAGCAGTGAGGTGGTGTTACAACTTGTGTTAACTGTTGCACTACTGTGTGTTCAATATCTTTAGACCAGGAACTCGCAATTCCCTTCGAGTTCCCACTATATTACAGGGTCCCGCAGTACACTGTAATACAGGTTCAGTTCAATCCCACCGCTGTCACCAGTTAATTATAGAGCTTGTCACGGTAACTTATGACAAGATATAATAGACACCAAATATCTGGGTTGAACTGAACGAGGCTTAGATATAATAAAATATATTTATTCCTTAAATAGGTGAACATAGCAATATAGTACAATTAACAGGCAAGAAGGTAACACTTACTTAGGGTTGGGGGATGAAGAAGTATCAGATAGCAATTCTCCAGCAATCCGGTGACATTCAAGATGAAATCAGAAGAACCAGGACTGTAGGGTTGACAACAGTTTATATACCTTTGTAACCCTATCCTTAACATTGAACACAGACTATTGGGGAACAATTACTGTATCCAATCCCTAACGTGGGAACATAGTTTAACCCATGCCCCCCAGCTAGTTAGCCCATGCGTACTGGGACTCTGAGGGTCTCATTTCAGTAGCCCCACATCTAATCAGGGGTGCCGGCCAATCTACCTGATGAAGTATCTGGCAGAATCTTCATTGTTTGTAGGTGTAAGATATAACACTTACAAACCACTCCAGTTTGATGCTTCTCCGCCCTCATGTAAACAGTTAGAGTGGCGGAGTCTTTTGATCAGTACTTGATTCCTAGACTTTGGGTTGCCCCCCTGACCATTTGCATTCCTTTGTGTGAAGGAATCTTCGCGGGTTTTTATCCCCGCTTTGGAATACAGTATTAAAGTTAAAACACACACATTTTAAAATATCCAGTTGCATTAGGTCCAGCAGGTCCAAACTTCCCAGACCTTACTGCTGGAACTGGGACACTATAGGGTCCAAGTTTCAGCCCGCTGCGACCTTCAGAACCGGAGATACACAAATACCACTTAAACCGTTTCATACTTTAACACAAAATTCTCCGCTGTAAAATAAATCACAGTTTGTCCCTAAATCCCCATTCAAAACAACGGGCTCTGCCGCCATAGACTTTCAACGGTAATCCGCCGCCACTGGCGGCTATGGGAGTCTGCCGCCATAGACTTTCAACGGGGCATCGCCGCCGTTGAAGCCTATGGGGTTTCTCCGCCATAGCCTGTCAATGGGAACCGGCCGCCATTGAAGTCTATGGGAAAACCTCCCGAACCTTTATGGTGGTCCATACTCCGTCGGGTTGGTCAGAGAGGATCAGGAATGGTTTTGCAGCCATGCCGGAGCAGTGACTACAGGCACACCAAACCATGGCCCTCTGGACCCTCCAGAACCGGAGATATGGGCTATGATTTGTAGGGTTTCGGACTTAGCCATTTTCTCGTGCTGCTTCTGCCGCCACCATTGGAACCTATGGCGCGACCCGCTCTGCCAGCACGACCTTTTCCGGGGGTCCTGGATTCTGGGACCGGTGGTGGTCGAGTGAGGGGAGGCCTAGGAAGTAGGGGCAAAAATAATTTTATTTCTGGGTGCCCTAGAACCTAAGATTCCCACGCCACTTGATGTTGACCTTGACTAATCAGTGATGAAAGCTCTCTTTCAGACAATGTATCCCCTCTGTGGTTTGGTGGTGTCGACGGCAGCCAACTCGTTCCTGGAAAACGCCGTTGAGGAATCTCCATTGAAGTCAATGAGCCCATTGACTTACAATGGGAAACCGCCGCACCTCCTCTCGGACACCATCTGCTGGTCTTTGAGGGAAACAGGTCCAAAACAGCGAGATCCGCCATTGAAATGAATGGAGCAAAATGGTGCATGAAAAGGCGGAAAAATTAAACAAAGGGCTATAACCACTATACAACTATTAACCCTTGCCCTCCCAGATGGATCCCAGTGGGTGTGTGGTGCAGACACTGACATTATAATGAAACATGGGAACAGGGGAACATACATTTTCATGACATTGCAAGGTGTAAACCACATTCTTAGACCGCAGTCCAGTTAACCCCTTGCCTCCCTGGTGAGGTCAGGGGGTGGCCATATGGGGTGCAACCCCTTTAATACCGGGCCAATCCCCCTCTCCCTCTACACCCACCTTCTCTGGTCAAATCTGGGCAGCCACAAAAAAACGGACATTTTAAAGTTAGTCAGGCAGCCGGGACAGACCTTAAAAAACGGGACAGACCTTAAAAAAACGGGACTGTCCCAGCTAAACCGGGACATCTGGTCACCCTACCCCTTGACCTTTAAGACTGGAGACTGCTAGCTGCCGACCTAAGCAGCAGAATACAGAAACATAGATTTGTGTTAGCAGCAGACATAATAATAGATTCTAAGCTATTACCTAAAACAACCAATTGATGTTATAAGGACACACAAAGAAATAACTGAATACAGCACTTGCTGTAATAATAAAAGGTTAATAATAAAGAAATGTGTGGTTTTACTCAATTTGGATGTGTGTTTGTGGATGTGGTGTTTTCTGCTTTTAGCTTTTTTGGGTCCTACCTCAACAGCACTCCACTAAATTATAAAACATTTTTTATGTACTGTCTCTTCTGAGTGAGCTTACCATAAGCCGTGTAATAAAATAATGTAACCCCTTTGGTCCCTGAGGCTACCAATGCATTGTAAAGAATACCTTCAGATACCAAAGTGGCTAATAATATACAACCTAACGCCATACAAATGAAACACGAAAACCATAACATCCATATGAGCAAATATTTAGCCTTTAGTAGCCAAAGTGGCCATCTTACCATGGCAAGTTGGCCACTAAGACTTCTTTGGGGTTAATACTCTATGTTCTGCAATGTTCATACTATGTATTTTTAGCACCTATTCTAGGGTACAGTATCATGACTATGTACAGTACATAGCGGCTATATAAACATAGGGCTAACACTAGCCTGGTGTGCATGTAGGTGCTAAAAATCAGTGATAGCCCAATAACTACATTTCTTACAATATAGAGAATAGCATGAGAATATATACAGTAATATTATATGAATTATTAATTTACAGTACACATGTGCAGCTGTATCTAATCAGATATGTCTATACATTAACACGCACACACATCCCGCACGTATGTACAGTATGTACATGTGAATAATACATTTATCCAATGCATTTTTTTCTCATCTTACAAGGAGAGCAAAACTGGTAAAAAAACAAATAATAATAAAAAAACCATCAGATATTTGGAGACATCCTCCTGAAGTATTCAGTATGGTGAGATTTTTAGTTCTCTCTACTTTTTTGCTGAGTAACTTCAAGGATGTTGTGTTCTTTTTTTATTACATTTTTATGCAGTGGTTAAGGTTTTACTGTTTTAATCTCTTTCCACCCACACAAGTTATTTTTTATTAAGAAGAAAAAAAAATCACCCAATACCTAGAAGATTAGTTTACTTTTTTCACGTTGGCTAAAAGCTAACATCCTCCAATTAGGGCTGTCATTGTGGGCCCAGCGAAATTACATTCTTTAGTATTTGAAATATATTACATGTATAAATAAAATATATCAAAGCATTAAAAAGCTATTACTGACTATGAACATAAAATGGCTGAATAATGATGGATCCTGCCATGCAGCAAACATATTCAAAAATATTATCTTCGTGGTAATGAAATGCCATCCGTTTCATTTTAAACTAAATACGTTAGACATATCAGTAGAGTCTATGCTGACACAGCAGTGAGCAGAAATTGAAAATCCGAAATTATATATATATGATTGGACACAGTGTTAAAATAATTTATAGGGAAAACCACAAATGTGCTAGGTCAGCACCTTTTGGCGAACTCATTTTATAGTATCAGATAGAGAAAACTTTCACCATCCCTAATGTGCTGTTAGAATGGAATGCTGCCAGCACCCAATCTATTCAGAATCAAAAGAAAGACATGAATAAAGGCCAGTGAGACTTGATTCAAATTACAACAATCCTGCATAAACCACCAAGAAAAAAAGGATTTGTTTTCATTACTCAGGTCTATTATGAATTAGCAACTATAAGGGCCTGTATTAACTATCAAAACCAAGTGGCAGATAAGAGAACAAAGATACTGCTGGCGGGACAGTGCTAATTTCAATGAGCTTGCAGTCATGCATTGTCGTCATAGGCACCATAGGAGGTGACAGGCTGCAGCCACATCAGTTTGTGGTACATCTGATATTCCCCGATTTACAGTATAATAGTTTTTAAATGGCTGTCTTTGATGGAGCTGAAAATCACAATTATGCCGTTCTCTGTTTGTCAGCATTGGAGCATTCAGTATCTTATAATATGCACAAATATAATAATCATTTACTTACATACCATACACAAATACTGTATGTATATTTTACTTTATACAATGTCAGCAATGTACGCAGGTTTTACAAGAGAGACCATATATTACAGGGAATTATAATACAATTCATACTGTAGTGTTAGCAAGTAATTGAAGCACAACATGTTTCATTAGCTAAAAGTAAGGTTTGGCCGAATCTTGTACCTTTAGCCCTCCTCATCATTAGTACCAAAGAAGAAATGTTCTTCTTCATAATGTTATGGGCTTTGTTGCTGTGAGTCTTGGGAAAAGGAACAGCCATATGGTAATTTTCTTTGATGTGATAGATAACAAAAATAGATTAAAAGCTCATTGGGTTTGTTAGTTATTCAATCTGCTCTTATAGTGAGATTTATTAAATGGTGCACTGTTCAAGTGATGTGAAAGAAATGCTAAGACTCATCACCATTTAGAGAATCTGAGCCTTAGTGCTACATAAAATAATAATAATAATAATAATAATAATAATAATAATGCATTATTGCAAACAACAGATGGATCCATGTGCATGTTGCACATCTTACTAAACATCATAATCTACCAATATACTGTACATTCATTTGTGCATTAAGGTTATGCAAAACATATCTGCACATCCCTGTAGAAGTGAGGAGTATAGTCTTGCCCTCTTATCAAAGAAAATTAATAACATTCAAAGTCATAGTTAAAATGTTTTCAGTCTTTTTCCATACCCTCTTTGTCTGATTGTATGGCTTCCAGATACTTACAGTATCATGTGCTTCTGGTCACTCAAGAAATCTAAGGCTACTACAATTCTGAAAGGCTCAACTGGGACAGGTTTATATTGGAGATATGTGATATGTGACACGTTTATTTAAAAGAAAACGTTATTTTAATTTGCATTCTATGCTGTCTAAAATAAGTTGTGACCTGTTTGTGTTTTTCTGTGCAAACCAGGCCATTTGGCAGCTTTAATTGTACGATTCCAGTCACTTATAATAATGGTCTAATCTCAAAACCTCCGGGGGAGTTGTGGCTGCTTGGCTCTGGGAATCACCAAGCTCCCAAGAGAATTTGGTTGTAGGACAGGGATAACTCAGAGCCCAGGATTCAGAGACTGGATGAACATGAGATAGTGCTCATATACTTCCTATGGCAAGTTTAAATATATGTTATTGCATTGTATTACAGCACTATTCATGTATAGGCATCTAATCCTACACGGAGTACAGCAGAATCTCATCCTGCCTGCAGGGTGTTGGGTATCTCTTCAACTTGTAGCTACCTTCCTGCTGGCATCAGTTTCACAGATACTAAAGTCATTAATGGTTAGCATCAAATAAAATAGAATATTAACATAAACAATAAACTAAAAGTGACATAGGAATAACATAGATTATATTGTTGAAACTTGTACCTATTCTTCTTTAGCACAACTTCAATTAATTAAGATTTTGTGGAGTCTTATAGCAATGTGATTTTTCTCATTTTAGATGGCAGGATTCCCAAATCTTGCACTCTTGAAACCAACGACTGAAAATGAACATCTGTAGTTTGATAAGAAGCATTTACAATCCTTTCATTTGAATGTGCAGGTGTCATAAGGCAAAAACATCATTAAAAATCAAATTTCATAGTTCTAGAAAAAAAGTTATATGCTGCTGTAAGTTACCAAATAGTGTTCTCCTTTTTTGAAAAGGGAGCTTTTGAACTTGTAGAACTGCAGTGCCTTCTGATCATAACACATGAATTACTAAACTCCATGTGGACTAAGGTTATTTTATAGTCTCTGGGCTGCAATACAGGGTCAAAAACAGTACAAAACAGAATCCCACTAAAAGCAATAGGAGTTTTTTCTTTTATAAATCTGTTGTGATTCCTTTGTATTGGTTTGTACAGGTCTGCAGTTGGGAAATATCAGTAAATTACCCTCTATGGGCCTTATTCTATAAAGTGCAATAGTGCTGCATGGAAAGTCCCATTAAAGTCAATGGTGCTTTCTGTGTGGTATCGCCAGATCCGTGCTGTTGCACTTTATAGTATAAGGCCCCATGGGGCCTATTCAGGTAGCTTAGATAAGAGACTTAACGCACAACGATTTTGCTTGTGTAGCTATTCAGAAAGCTTCGATAACATGTAAAAATCGCCTGGAAATGACTTTTTAACAAGCGTTAGCACTCCGGCTCTGACAAGCAGTGCTGTAGCACAAAAAAATGCACAAACTCGCAGGTAGCTTTGATATGCACATCACACCTTAAACACGCATATTTTGTTTCCGCCACCTAAAGGGTGGTGAGATTGAGTTCACCATGTGCATATGAAGGAGTACAATTAACTTTTACTACACATGATTGAAGCCAGGGGTCTACAGAAATGACCCGCATTCATTTCAGCTCCAGAGACCCCCCCTGCTTCAATCAAATGTAATAAAAATAAAATTAAAGCCCAACTTCATTCCCATTGTGGCTAACCGCTGAGGTAATGAAGGGGTCAAATAGCAGTACCCGGTTTGTTGATGATAGACGGGTGGGGGAAGCTTGTAGTTGCCCCAGGGTGGGTATTTAGGCCTCCAAGGAGAGTTGTGGGAGGAGTTAATGCCGTCATTACCTTCATAGCGGTTACTAACCACACACAGCGGAGCAGTCTAGATGATGAAGCTGTGTAAACAGTGAAGCATGTAGAGATTTTCCGCCATTGAAAGAGACACTCAGAGCCTCATACTAGTAGCTTCGATAACTTTGCTGCTATCTAGAATGATGTGGCATGTTCCCACCGATTGGTTTATCATTTCTGTTATCACTGTATTCATGAAGAATCTGAAACCTTCTAAAAGCGTGAGGCAGGACAATGCCAATACTGCTTGGGAAAGCAGAAAAGAAATCTCAGCCTCTCTCAAAGTTCTCCCACTTATGATCTGGCTGCAGCCGCATAGAGAGCTGCACAAAGAAAGCCGCCTGCACCGCTCTCACAGACGATCGCTGTGTTTTTATTAAACTTTTAATAATAGTGTGCGTGAGTAGGGGTCTCCGGAGCAGAACCGTGTTGATTTCAGGTCTGGGGACCCCCTGTTTCCCAAGATACACGGTCACGTGACGCGGTACATTTAAACATTGCATGGGGATACTGGCACCTCATATCGGGTCCTGTATCTCGGGAATCAGGGTGTCCCCAGACCTGAAATAAACACAGTTATGCTCTGGAGACCCCCTGCTCACGCACACAAGTATAATTTTTTTTTAAATTAAAAACAGCTTCATTACTGTAGAAGCTAGCTGCTAAGGCATTGAAGGGGTTAAACTTGAATAGACACAAATATCCAACAATCTCTGAAAAACCCAAATATTACCACATATATATATATATATATACATATATATATATACATATATATATACATATACATTTTTATATATATATATATAAGTGTCAAAGCAGTGCTAGTGGGCGTGGCTGAATGTACACAACAAAAAACAAAGATGTCCAAAGCTACTTCCAATGTGACAAAAATACACAGTGCAATACCTATATATTCTCTTGAAAAATTTAGTTTAACCCTTTGGCCAAAGCGTCTTAAGCCTGCTGCCACTTCAAAGCATGACCGTTAGCAGGTCCTAACACTCCCTGAGCTAAAATTCTTATTTACCTCCACAATTAGAGGAAAAATTATCAAACATTGGATCTGTCGAAACCCAGCAAATGAAACTGACCTGCCAACTGTAAGGAATCCGGGAACGCATCCCCCACAGCGCGCTCCCTCCTTACCTGCAACTTCAAGAACCCCCATGGGCGTCTCTACGCGAGCGCGTGGAGAGGCACTAGTGGCATCACGGGGACTGACCCCGCCTCCCGTTCACGTCACATAACTGCGCTGTGCGTCGCGCACACCTGTCAACATTCATCAACCTCCTAATCACTCCCACCTGTCTCCTGCACCGCACCACCTATCCCTGCCTCCGCTGTAGCCACACCTCTAAATCGCCCCTCTGTCTGATTGGATTCTCTCCCACATATATGCTCAGCTCTACCACTGGCGCTTTGGCTGAGCATAGTTCCTTGTAGCCTTGTCCTTCCATGTTCCAGTTCCTCATTGTGTTTTGCCTTGTCTTGCTCTCCTTGCTTTCAGATTGACATCCAGTGTACCGACCCGGCTTGACTTTTGGACTCCGCTTCTCTGGACTACTGACCGTGGCTTACCTCTGACCTCCTGCACCTCTCCAACCCTGACCTCGGCACCCGGACACCAACTACCCTTCCGTCTCCTACCTTCGACCTCGGCAAGTACCAAGACTATTCTCCTATCTCAAAACCTTGACCCGGCTACTTTGACCATACACCTTCCAAGTGTGCCCTTGCTTGCTGTGGGTGGCATTTATCTCTTCACACCTCAGTACCGGGGACCCGCCTTGTTCATGGTGAGCACAAGTGTTACACCAACATGGAAAGTGGGGAGGGGTGAGCTTAAACCTTTGTGGGGGAGGGGCCACTAACCTCCCAAAACAGCTGAGACCAGCTGCACATAGTTAATAGACACACAGATACCCAACAAGCTCTGAAAACCTTACGTTACCAGATAATATATATAAGTATTTAAGTGTCAAAAGGAGTACTAGTGGGCGTTGCTAAATGTACACAACAAAAAACAAACAAAGATGCCCAAAGCTACTTCCAATGTGACAAAAATAACCAGTGCAATACATATATATTCTCTTGAAAAAGGTAATTTAGTTTAACCCTTCGGGCAAAGCATCTTAAGCCTGCTGCCACTTCAAGGCATGGCCTGTTAAACTTGAATTGCCTGTTTATTGGGGCGGAGGGGGTGAATGAAGGGGGTAGTTGCCCCAGGGTGGGTGGTTAGGCCTGCTGGGATGGTTGCGGGAGTAGTTAACCCGTTCACGACCATAGCGTGGTGGGAACCGTTATGGTAATGAAGGGGTCAACAACTCCCACTACTCACCTGGTGAGCCTAACCACCTACTCTCTGGGCAAATACCCCATTCACCCAATCCCTCTACCCTCCCTAAACTTAAAAAAAACCACAACAACCCTAAAACTCATCTCCTCTACCCTCAACAACACCCCCAACACATACAGTACAGTAATGGGCAAAATGACTATTATCCAGATCTGGATAATAGTAATTTTGCCTATACTGTACTGAAATGTAATGGTGGTTGGGGGGTAGAGGGGGTGCCCATTCATTCCCATTGGGATTATCTTTGCTCCCATTGAGGGCATAAGTAACCACACTGCCAATGAATGGGTGTATTGGCTAGTATTGTGTTTGTATTGTTGTTTTTATGTTTATTGTGGGTAGCGGGGTTGGTTTATGGTGGCATTTGGCCCGCATTGGGTGTTCATACCTATCGGGTGGGTAGCTGAAGGGGTTAACCCCTTCATTACCTTAGTGGTATTAACCTCTTAGGTATTAAAGCGGTTAACTCATCCCAAAACTCTCTCACAAGGCCTAAACACCCACTATGGGCCAAATACCACCTTCACCCACCCAGCTACCCACAATAAAGCTGGCACTGGTAGTTAATCCCTTCATTGCCTTAGCAGTTAACCGATAAGTTAATGAAGCTGCCTGTTAATGTATTTTTATTGCATCGGATTGATGCCTGGGGTCTCTGGATCTGGTATTAATGTGTATCAACTTGGAGACTCCCGGCTTCAATCCGATGCAGGAAAAATGCATTTTTTTTCAAAGTCTTGCCCACAGAACCCATCTCGCCAGACTTAAGCTGGAGAAATGAATCTTTGATAAACTCGCAATTCCAGAGCTCCGATTATCACATCAGAGCTACTAGAATAGCGTGAAATCAGACAAAAATGCGCGTTTGAGCTTTTTGGCACCTCCTGCGCGATGTGTTTGTCCAGTAGCCAGAAATCGTGATAAAATGCCTTCCCCGCACAATTTAACCATTTATGGAGGCTTTCTGAATAGCTACCTAGCAAAATGTTGCCATAGCTGCTCAAAATCCTCTATGAGTTGGTTATCGAAGCTACTAGAATGTGGCCCTAACACTGCTCCGCTGTGAATGGAGAGGCTGCCATATGCGACCAAGATCGTAGCGAACTCAGAAGTGACATGATTGCAGTGATGCAACCGGATGTGACATCAGACGCCGGAATACACCCGCTTGAGTGCTATACCAGCAAGAGAGATGCCACAAAAAGCTTGGATCCGACTGTGTCAGCCCAGGGAAACAGACCCAAGGACGCATCTGTAGCGGAGCCATCATTTCTTCTCTCTAATTTTATTTGCATTTTTAAATATTTACAAAATGTGAGTACATTCTTTTATAAACCTTACAAGTCTGATCTGCACCATGATTGTTTTCATTCCTTTATCCTGAGATGTACCCCCTACACAATCTAAAGCTGCATCCCCCATGCCACGGACTGCGCTCATGCTTGAGAGTTGTGACATCACCAACTCTTTAAGCATGAGCGTTGGGCTGTCCGGCAATGTTTTCGGTAAGTGCGAGCGCAGGGTGGGGGGGGGGGGGATGTGGCCTAAAAAGTGACTGGCCTGATTGGCTGAGGAGGTCATGTGACTCCTCAGCGCGCCTCAAACTCAATTTAATGTCTCAGCAAGCGCCCAGCGTGAGCGTGGCCGGGCAGATTTTAATTGATTGTGCTGACCGTGCCAAAGCGTGGTCAGCGGTAGCGTGGAAGCAGCCTAAGAAGAAAAAACACTGCCACAGCTTTTTTGTGAATAAGGCTTTCTTACAACTTACACACTGAAGTAGAACTCCCATAAGTGCCAAGTTTTCACTGACCAACCAAAGTGACATATCAGTGTGCACTATACAGTATATATTTTTTCTTTTTTGGGTTGATGGTGCCCCTCTGGATTTTGTGGAGAATTTATACAGGGAGGAGGACTTTTGGAAACAAGTCCCCACTGGTTGTTTTTGAGCATTATCTTTCACCCAAGCATTTATCTATTCACATTTATTCACATTTATATCACTTACTGTATATACAGTATATCTCTATCACGTTAGTCACGTTAATACTGCTGCGGCACAGTTTATTCGAGCATTTGCCCGTTCTGTGCCGCAGCAGTAGCCTGGCGCGCGCCCGAGTGTGACGGGCGCGCGCCGAAGCAGCGGAAGAGCGCCCTCCGATCGGGGCGCTCTCCCTACCGCTGCCGGGTCCGCCGGGTCCCCCGGAACCCCCTGCCGCTGTCCCGCGATCGCGGGACACCAGGGCTCCCTCGGGGAGCCCTGGACGCGCGTGCAGGGGGCGCAGGCTCCCGAAGACGCGTGACCGCGCGTCTATGACGCGCGGCACGCCGAGGGGCGGCCACTAGCAAGCCGGGAAATCTCCCGGCTTGCGGATCTGGCCGCACTGCGATAAAGTGTGTCGCCAGTGTAGATTCACATTAATAGATTCACTTATTCATTACTTAATACTCTCTGTGGAAGCGCCGTTCAATACCATCTTTGGAATGTGCGGTTCTATATGTTAGGGTCCTAAAGCATAGGGAATATAAACGGGATGTGGCTGATATAGTGGGCCCCTCTAGTCTGGTGGCAGCAATGCCACATGTATGGGAAAGCCGTGCTGTTTTTGCGTATACTGTCTACCACCCACAATGTCATATAGAGGGGTATAGGGCTGGGCACAAGAGTAATATTGTCAATGTGCCCCCCTTCATCCTTGATTCCCTTTTGCGCCCACCTGGCCTGCAGAGAGAGAGCACTAAAACACATGCTTTCTTTTAAGAGGAAGGTATAGCTGCATCTTTCTCAGGGTGCATGATCTATAGATTGATCCTTTGAGGTTATCTTTGATGGGGTGCTGTATAGAGTATTTTATAGAACTGAGGAAGTGAAGTGCTTCTTGTGCAAGAGCTGCCCTCGGGGCTATCAGAACCAATCAGTGGCTGTAGCAAGACGCATTGTTACAGCTAAATGGAAGATAGTGGAAGAATGCTTCCTTGGCCCAAGAATTAACTGCTGCCAATAAAGCACACCCTACCCCCATTATAAGCACCCTTAGTGGTGCAGGGTTGACAATAAGTGAACAAAAAACTCAAAAATAGGAGCGCATGAAATGAAACCAAGAAAAACCCAAAATTAATAAATATACTTTATATCATAAAAAGAAAAGAAAATTCTTCATATAAACACACATATACAGAAACATATAAATCAAAACTGTCTAAAATGACACTAATAAATAATACATATAGAGCCCAAGCAACGTGGAGTAAAGGGGTGTAAACACCCCAAATCACAAATGTCCTAGTTGTAACAGGAGGGGAGAGGGTGCTAGGAATGCTGGATGGATAAAACACAGACCTTAGGCACTCTAACTCTCCTGTGTACTCCTCGTGGTACAGCTGGGCTCTGGCAACAACACAATCAGACCGTCGTCACGGCTGTGCGTCGCTGCATGATGACATCACCATTAACCTTGGTGACGTCATCACGCAGCGACGCATGGCCGTGACGACGGTCTGATTGTGTTGTTGCCAGAGCCCAGCTATACCACGAGGAGTACACAGGAGAGTTAGAGTGCCCAAGGTCTGTGTTTTATCCATCCAGCATTCCTAGCACCCTCTCCCCTCCTGTTACAACTAGGACATTTGTGATTTTGGGTGTTTACACACCTTTACTCCACGTTGCTTGGGCTCTATATGTATTATTTATTAGTGTCATTTTAGACAGTTTTGATTTATATGTGTAACGGTATTTCTGGCCCGGCCTGACCCACCCAATCTCACATTGGCCCCTGTGGTCTAACCGGTCCCCATTACAGTGTGGTAGTGTCTGATGGTGCACCTGTTGGCTACAGGACTCCTGAGTCTCCCGCATGATGGTGTGTGGGGAGAACCCGTCCAGACAGGCAGCTGAGGTAGTGTGCTGAGTCTCACCTAGTTCCAGTGCAGCACCTCCACCTCACCAAGGTCCCTGCGTCCGCATGGGGATGATCCTGACGAGGAACTCCTCGGTGGTGCAACCTCCTGTGTAATCATTGGACTCTCACACACAGGGGTTTCTCTGATCAGCTCCATCTTTATTGTCACGGTGGGCATAGCTGCAATCCACAATGGGGTGTATTTAGCCGATCATCTCGCCCGTGCTCCCCTTTGATAGGTATGTCACCTAAATCAGGGATTCACTATTCCCGCAGGAATCACTGCCCTGTGCCAGGTCCCTGGACACAGTCTCCCATGGAGTTACTATAACATAACTGACACTCTAGCAGAACTTGAACTACTCCTCTTAGCCGAACTCCTTCCTCAACTCAGACTTCAGGTAGAACTAACTTTAGAACACAGTGCTGTGCCTTATGTAACTTCTGAGGCTGACACACCTCTGACATCACTAACCATGGACTCAGAGCATGTGACCAGTCCCATCCATACACAGGGCACCCCACCAGGGTGTGAGGGAAAACCTCCATGATTACTGCTGGCATGCCCACACTTACCAGGCCTTACTGCTAGCAGGAGAGATGACTGTAGGCATTTTACATGACCGCTACATTCTCCCCCTGGTGAATCCCATCGTCCTCGCTGGGACCTAAATTTGTATACCTCTTTCGAGGAAGCACTGTAACACAAAACATAATTAACATCACACAAATTTCCTCATAATGCAGTACACATGAATACAGTCATCCGCCAAGCCCGCCCCGACCAGCAGCCACAGACCCGCGTGATGCACAGTACCACCTAAAAATAGTGATAGGGGTCCGGTTTCTTTACTTCCCTACCCCCCATATCTAGAACGGTAACTGAGTAATGCCGCGGTAATCCCCTCTCGGGCCTATAGGTTACTTTGTGCTTGTGGATATTTCTTCCAATGGCCCATATGCGGATCAGGTGCTCTATCCGCTCCTCGGCCTTCTTTCCCACCACATCACTCCCCTTACTGACTAAGTGCATCTCAATATTTTCCCGGAGCCACCTATCCCTGTTCTCCTCTATTTCGTCCATTAATGGCTCAGGGACATACGGGTACTCCAACCCGTGGGATGACTTGTAACGAGCCATTATAGCCCGTTCGGCCCTACTGATCCTAGTCAGGTCAGCCTTACCTGCCCTCCCAGGTAGCACCCATGATAGGGGTTCGTCAGGGTCCACGGGGTCTGACAAGATGCTGGGACCCATAGGTTCTATCTCCCTATGCTCTATTTGAAGCCAGCGCTCCTGCAACTCCCTGTCCCTCTGTTCTGGGGTAAACTCTCCCACCGCCCACCAATAGTCCACTACATCCTCTCGCCGGATGAGGAACCGAGTGCGGTCCATCCAGGCCGAGTACCCTTCAAATAATGGGGCCCACCAACGGTTCTCCCGAAACCTGTTTAACCTTCCTGAGTCCCTATCATCGTCCATGGAAAATACCCCATATGACCGCTCAGATCGCGGTACAGACCACCTAGACGACCCCGGGGCCTTTTTTTACCGGCGCCGGAACTGCAGGGGGCAACCACCGGCCTACCGCAGCCGCTCTCAATTCTCCCCCTCCCCTGGAGATACCTTCCGTAGCGCCACTGCGCTGTCTTTCCCCAGTCCGTCTCCCCTCCTCTTCTGAGGGAATGTCCACTGATTCCAGGCTAGGCGGGGAACCCGGGGACCGTGTGACAGGGGTAGGGGTCTTAGCTAGGGCATGGGGTTGGGCATACGGACGGGGTAGCGATTGCCACGGGGCTGCGACCCGTTCCTGGCTGTCCGTAGATATTTCAAAGGATGATACTTCACCCTCCTCAGTCCTCAGATCGCCCGTCCAGCTTCTGAGCCGTTGAGGTGATTGGGGACCTTCCCCCAATCGCCGAAGCGTCGCTGCAACTTCTCCATGGGTTCCGCCGTCACCACCGGAAACGATGTCTTCCCCGGAACCGGAAGCGTCGCCATCTTGCGTGGGACCCCCATGCGGGATCTCTTCTTCCACGACGACATCCGGTTGCTCCGCCGTCGCCGCCGGAAGTGATGCCGCCTCTCCACGTGCGCTCGGGGCCTGGCGCGGCCCTTCCAGCGCTACGCCGTCTGCTGCAACCAAGTAAGTAATAGGGCTGCTTGGCTTACCCATCCGCAGGGGTATAGGCGTCTCTCTCCCGTCTCCTAGATCAGGTCCTGGGATGGCGGGACTCCGTCTGTCGGCTCGCCGATCTGCGGGGGACGCCCTGTTCTCAAGGCCACCACTCACCCCACGGGGTGTCGCCCTTCCGGTCTGCCTTTTTGGCTCCGCTTTTAACACCGCCAGCTCACGGAGATCCTCGTCCGAGTAATCCCCTTTCCCTGACTTAGGGGTCTCCGAGCGGAGTGAAAGTCTCTTTCCCCCGATTGCGGGGGGTGATTCAACCGCCTCGATCGCCACTGACCCAGCCGACTTGACCGGCTCCAGTCCCTTGTCTCCTGGACTCGCGCGGTTGATCCATAGCGCGCCCGGGGACTCGGCGGAGCGCCTTGCCATGTCCACCGGGGGGTCAGCAGGCTGAATTGGAATAAATGTGGGCATAGGCCACAGGTATATAGTCCCGCAATGAGGGCAACGTGCCGCCGTGTTGACCGTGCCTCCGGGCAGCCCACATTGTAGGCAGAGCCCGACCACCGTCTCGGTGTTGGCCACCCTCACTACTAGCAACCCGCCGGGTACTGAGTAGGGCTGGGTGGAGACCATCGTGCCCACAGTGGAGGAGCAGGCCATTCTTTGCACAGGAGCCACTTCCTGTACAGGTCTCTCCTTCTCAGTGGTTCCTCGCAACTGACTGGTGGAAGTTGCTGGATCCGCCACTCCCTGCTTCGGCTCTTCCCTTCTCTGACAGAGCTGGAACCCGCCCCCAGGGGTTGCAATAATGGGCGGGTCCCACAGGGGAATATCATGCCCCTTAATTAAGGCCGCACCTCTCTCAGTCCTGGTGGGCGCGGTTAGCGTTTTCGCGCCAATTTCCCCACAAGGGTGGGGGTCTTTTTCCGCGGCTAGTTCCCGCCTTCTCCTGGCAGCCGCCCTCCGTGCAAGATAACCATCCCTTTTGCACGGCTCCTCCACGGCCGGAACTACTTTTTGTAGTGGCGCCGTCTGGATATCAGTCCCTGGGCCCAGTGGGTGCATTCCCACAGGCCATAGTTGAAATTCACTTCCCCTGGTAGAAATCAGGGGAGGGTCCCATAGACTAAGCGGTTGACTCAGCACGGGGGCTGAGTGAGTCACTGTCCATGCAGGCGCAGCCATAGCTTTCGCGCCATGCCCCCCATCAGGGCGGGGCTCTGCTGTTCGCGCCATTCCCGGCCAGCTTTTTGCAAGTCCTGCACCAGCCACATTTTCTATGACTGTCCCATGCGGTGTCCCTAGCAAGCGGGAACCGCCATTTTGGTTGACTTTTAAGCCCAAAAAGTCCATTTGTTTGCTCTCCTCACGGGGTTCTCCCCCAATTATTACAATTTCCTCACACTCTTCAAGGGTGGCCCCTCGCTGTCCCAGGCAGGATAAAAACGGGGCAGCCACGGCCTTCGCTCCGCTCCAGAGCAGACTGGTTAACGATAGCTCGGCGACTGTTTGCTCTTCAGTGAGGTGCACGCCACGGGTGCCCTCCCCATCAGCCTCTGGTCGCCATTTTTAGGTTCTCCGCGCCACGCGGATCCTCCATTCTTTGGGTTGTCTCACTCTCGTACCAATTATCGTACATGGTGCTCCACTCTGCGGGGCAGCCACCACACCGGCACAATAAAGATTAGCTTCAGATGCACCACCACATGTGTACCTTATCTAGGTGTGACCCAGTGTTACACTACCTCAGGCTAGGCTCACTCTCTCAGTGTCTGCTGTGACTCCTTCCTCCCAGTCTGTGCTCCCTACGGTGAGTGTCTGGAATGGGCCAGGTACTCTGGCTCTGCCATGCAGTACTTGGGGCGTCTACCTCTCTTGGTCAGCCTAGCGCAGACCCTCTCCAGGATTCCTGACCAAGTTAACAGGCTATCCCTTCTGGCATCCTACCAACTAGCACTGCCTCAAGGTGACTCGGTCAGCTATAGCCCCGCTCCAAACCCCTCACTCCTTTCAGGCCCCTAGGTTGTCCCTGCGAACTGACAATATCCCGTCAGCCCCCTGACCACCCCTAGGTCCGTCCCTACGCAGCACAGAGTGGCAGCAGACTCTATCCCTGTTTCCCAGTGTGCCTAGCTAGAGCCTGTCCTGATGACAGATCTGATCTCAGCAGCTCGCCTCCAAATGTAACGGTATTTCTGGCCCGGCCTGACCCACCCAATCTCACATTGGCCCCTGTGGTCTAACCGGTCCCCATTACAGTGTGGTAGTGTCTGATGGTGCACCTGTTGGCTACAGGACTCCTGAGTCTCCCGCATGATGGTGTGTGGGGAGAACCCGTCCAGACAGGCAGTTGAGGTAGTGTGCTGAGTCTCACCTAGTTCCAGTGCAGCGCCTCCACCTCACCAGGGTCCCTGCGTCCGCATGGGGATGATCCTGACGAGGAACTCCTCGGTGGTGCAACCTCCTGTGTAATCATTGGACTCTCACACACAGGGGTTTCTCTGATCAGCTCCATCTTTATTGTCACGGTGGGCATAGCTGCCCTCCACAATGGGGTGTATTTAGCCGATCATCTCGCCCGTGCTCCCCTTTGATAGGTATGTCACCTAAATCAGGGATTCACTATTCCCGCAGGAATCACTGCCCTGTGCCAGGTCCCTGGACACAGTCTCCCATGGAGTTACTATAACATAACTGACACTCTAGCAGAACTTGAACTACTCCTCTTAGCCGAACTCCTTCCTCAACTCAGACTTCAGGTAGAACTAACTTTAGAACACAGTGCTGTGCCTTATGTAACTTCTGAGGCTGACACACCTCTGACATCACTAACCATGGACTCAGAGCATGTGACCAGTCCCATCCATACACAGGGCACCCCACCAGGGTGTGAGGGAAAACTTCCATGATTACTGCTGGCATGCCCACACTTACCAGGCCTTACTGCTAGCAGGAGAGATGACTGTAGGCATTTTACATGACCGCTACATATGTTTCTGTATATGTGTGTTTATATGAAGAATTTTCTTTTCTTTTTATGATATAAAGTATATGTATTAATTTTGTGTTTTTCTTGGTTTCATTTCATGCGCTCCTATTTTTGAGTTTTTTGTTTGCTGAGTGTGCCCCGCTGATCACGGGAGATTAGGAGCTGCAGGGTGGAACCGGACAGCCGAGGGGGGAATTACTTGGAGGGACAGCGTGCTCAATATATATTTTTGACAGTAAGTGAACCTTCTTCTTCTGGGAGTGGCATCCCCAGAAAGAAGAAGCAAAAACTAATCGAGGGATGGTTGAGAAATGGGAGGTTCTTACTGTATATATGGGGCACCTCCCTCCAAAGTAAAAAAGAAGAGCATAACATCACCTCACCAGGTGGCATTGTGTGGCACCAGCCACCTTGAAAAGCTAGTGGCTGAACCGGTGCCAGACCACACATCTCTCCCTGTGGTGGTTACAGTATACAAGGGTCTGGAGATGACTAGCAGGGAAATGAGGGAGCATCTCAAGCTTCAGGGAATGAACAGCAGGCTGCTGCCACAATGCATGAAAGCCTGCACCTGGACTATAAGGGATTCCCCAACACTACCCCTGATAAATGGTCAGTTGCTGATGATGAGGTGACATTCAGGGAATCCCCCATGGTTATAACTCCATCACCACTTACCAGTGGCTCTCCTGGGTCAACTATATCATCTCAGGAGCAACCATTTGTGGAGGAGATGCCATTGGATTAACCCCCATTCAGGATCACTTGAGTGTTGCTGAAAGGGAGGCTGAAGCAGGTAGTGAGGTGGATATGAGGGAGGTGGATCAAGTGAGCCCTCCTATTAATACCTTGGAGGGGTCCACTGTAGAGATCCCTCCCCATGAAACTACCGAGCCCTGCGACATGCAGGCTTCACAGGCAGCAGTTGAGGAGACCACTAAGACATTTTGTGCTTCTGTGGCTCCCAGTAATATTATAGCTCCACCTATAATCACTCCCGAACATGCCCCCAATACGACACAGTCCTAAGCTGAGGAGGGTAGTCCTTGCAGAGGAAGGCAGGGATAACAAACTCCTCAGCCAGGAGGATCCCAGGGATGAACGAGTCATCCCCACCAGGGAACTCGCATATTTCTTGAGAATATCCTCTATGGGCATAAAAAAGGACGATGCCGTTGGCCCTCGAGAAGTGGGGAGATGTTTCCTTTATCTTTCACTCTCTCCAAGTGTACTTGAGGGCCAACCACAGGGCCAAGAATTCTGGGAGTTCAGATGATCTCCGAGCCCGGAATTTTGGAAACCATCTGCGAGAGTACCAGGCCTCACGTGGAATTGCTCCGTGGCTCGTATAAACAGCACTCCTGACACAAAAATAATGGCTTTGCATATCTGCACATGCGATGCTAATGGCTGTAGGTACAGTCTCCACAGGTTCCAGGTACTCTCCTATCTGCTAAAGGGAGGGTACTCTTTGTTTCCTGCAGGAAACCCATACCTGCTGGTGCATGGAGTAGCAAGGCAGGGTCTTCTTCAGCCACCTCACTCCATCTTCATGTGAGGTGGTGACCCTGTTCTCCGAGTGCTTCCAGCCAGAGCTGTTGCTTATCAAGGCTGTTATCATTGGCCATCTACTCCACTTACGGATCTGGCATCTGAACTACACGTTGAACTTAGTGAATGTGTATGCTCCATCGGACGTACCCAAGAGAGTGAAGTTCTATGTCAGGCTGTTGACATACCTGGAGACAGTCGATGCAGATGTGTGTGGTACTAGAGGGGGACTTTAATTGCATGTCACCGCTCAGGACTGAGTTGGAACCGCGTGATACCCCTCTCTGCGTCAAGCTTGTGGGAGCTAATCACCCACTTCTCATTAGAAGACATCTGGCAGGACCAACATCCAGTGGCATCAGATAGGTTAGGGTGACAGAACGTTAGGATGTTGCATGGTCTAGTGTCCAACTCACAGATTGATCAGCTTTATATATTTAACCCCCTCATGCCGCAAGCCCCATCTAGTGCCATTAGGTTGGCACAATTCACGTGACTGGAGATGATTACATCAATGCCCTCAGAAGCCTAATGACACATCAACAACTCCTTGTTGGAGGACCAGGGCTTTGCGACATTGGTCTGGGAGTTCTGGACAGCCTGGACAGGTTACAAGGGTGACGTTGCCATGTTGAGTCAGTGGGGGAATGTGGGCAAGGTGCACTTGTTCCTTTTGTGTCAGGAGTATGCAAAGGGTGCGAACAGGCAGCACGATGATGTGATTGAGACGCTTCAGGGGAGGTGCTCGTTCTTGAGAAGTTGATGCCTGCATCAGGGGACCAAGCCCTGCAGCACAAATAGTTAGAGAGAAAGTGCGCCCTCCATGAGCTTGAACAGTGCCAGGTTCAGGGAGCATACATGCGATCCTGTCTCCATTATTTTGGGAAGATGGATCATGGGTCATGCCTTTTCTACACTGGAGTAAAAGAGGAGAAACCGTAAGCACATCATCTGCCTTCTGGCGGATGATGGTTCCACTCTGTTGGATCTGGAGAGCATCTGGGCCAGGGCTGGATGTTTTATTCCAAGTTGTTCTCTCCGGATCCCATAGATCCAGATGCCTGCATGGTGCTAAGGGAGGGACTTCCCACGGTCTGCGAGGGTGAGAGAGGCTGGATAAGCCTCTTACTCTAGCTGAGCTCTCTGATGCCTTCCATTTCATGCCCTACGGTACATCTCTGGAGCTGGGTGGACTGACTGTAGAGTTCTTCCAATTCTTCTTGCAGAATCTGGGACCTGATTTAGAAATCAGGTCTCGCTACTAAGCACGGACTATAAGATCGTGGCCAAAGCCATCTCGCTGAGGCTCATATCCGTGCTGGCAGAAGTGATTCGCCACCACCAGCCCTATTAAATTCTGGACCTGAACATCTTTAATATTATCTTTCTGGTCCGGGATTTGCTCCACTAGTCTTGCAGGACTAGTTTGTCTCTCACCTTTCTCTCCCTTGATAAAGAGAGGGTGGATCACCAATTACTCATTGCCACTCTGAAAACATACAGTTTTGGCCCACACTTCGTGGGCTATCTGAAAACGCCTCGACAAACTGTTTTTAATTAAGATCAATTGGTCCCTGAAAGTACACTTGGCATTTGGTGGAGGATTACGTAAACGTTCTCTCTTGTCCAGTCAACTCTATGTGCTAGCCATCAAGCCTTTCCTTTGTCTACTGAGGTAAAGGCTCACCGGGCTAGTGCATGCGGGTCGTCCTTTCTACCTACGCTTATGATGTACTCCTCTTGGCCCAGGACCTAGTTGATATGGAGCAGGCACAAGCATACCAAGAGGTCTAATATGGGGTGCCAGCTGGCATCCAGCTTCCTTTGCCAGCTCTGCAATATGGAGTATGACTGGCAACTGTTTCTCATCAAGCTTGAGATGTTTGGGAGAGACCTCTCAGTGCTGCCGGCATACTACCAAGAAACCCTCAAGCTTGGATCCTTTTCTCAGTGTCTATGCAAGGAGTAGCTGTTGGGGAGTACCTTCTGACCGAACATCTGCTGCATAATACAGAAATGGGTGCTTGGATGTTGGAGTCCCACCGCATCATTAGCTTCTTATGCCAGGCATGGATGAGCCAAGTCGGGGATCTCCTGGACTATGAACGTTCAGTCTGGGTGGAGGCAGAGGTGCTCATGCTCTTCATGGGCTATACCACCCAAACTGTTCAGCACCATTTGCTCCAGAGATCAAAGATGCTATGTCCCTGACTCACGCACATTCCTGGACCCCCCTCCACCGGAGCACCACATCCACTTTCTGACCCCCTGCCTATGTCTGTATGCGTGGGTCCAAAGCCCCGCCAACCCCCTCAGCTTTCACCTATCCCCAGTCAAAGCAGGCTTGGGGACTTGTAAGCGGCATGCTGAGCAAGGGGCTATACTCTCTCGTGCTCCATATAGTGCACTGCCTCACCCTCATGACCCGCCCCGATATGATCTGGAGGCAGGTTTTGCCCCCTGATGAGGGTAAGAGGCATCAGTGGAGGGAAATCTATTCAGAAATAGTTCCTTGCCCCACCGGGAATCTGAGTTGGAGAATCCTTTATGGTGCATGAAACATGGGGGAGTACCTTGCCCATTTCATATTTATTTTAGTTACACAAGACTGCAGCCCCTCTTGTCACTCTTGAGGGGACTCGTCCTGCAGTACTGGTTGCACTTCTCCCCGCACATTTTTATGTTTTTGTAAAAGCCAGTATCTCGAAAAAATAGGGTCAGGGACCTCCTCATCAACCTGTTTCTGGCATTAGTCATTCTGACTATCTACAAGTCCAGGAAACATCGATTGGCTGGGGAGATGTTCATTACCTGTCAGGCTCTGTTCTGAGTGCTGGTGTGCTCCCGTATCTGAGCAGAGTTCACCCACGCTGTGGCCACTGGGCAGGTGGCATTTGCCTCCCAATGGGCCTTAAACTGGGTGTTCTTCTTAGCATCCCCCATGTTTTTTGTTTTGAGCTCCACCTCCTCTTTTTGTGCACTTTATTTTATGTTACAGTGCACTGGTTTGGTTCTTTTATATTTAGTTTTCTAACTGTTTCTTGTCTTGTTGGTTAACCAACAATATGTTGTTTTGTTGATTCGATGGCTTTGCCAGCCAAATCAGTTTTAACAATAAGAAATAAGACTAGTTCAAGCAGCCTCAAAACCAGGACCCCAATGCAACAGCAGCATCCCACAGTTTGGGAAGTATTTGATAAGAGGAAAGAATTCCACCACACCCATGTAGGAACAGTTGTGCTGAATGGCTAGCTAGCTAAAATGCTTGCAATAGACTAGTTGCTATAAAAAAACATGCTGGATCTGAGCGATTTTTTAAAGTTGTAAGCTACATTGGACCCTCCCATGCAGATCCTAATTCTCTAACAAGACGCTTACTGAACTTTACAGCAAAGTGGTTGCATCAGTGGTTGATGCCCCAGCACAGTCGGGGGGAAGTAGGGTACACATCACTACTGACATGTGGAGTGGTGGGCATGGAGGTGGTGATAACTTTACTGTTACTGCCCATTGTGTGTGTTTTACTATTGTCAAACCAAAAAAGTGGTGAAGAGAAAGAAACCAGTTAATGTCTGAAGCAGTAAAACACTCCATAGGCATGCCAGCCCGGGGGAGTCATTAAGGCTTGATAGTAGCAAAGTGGAGGAGGTGGGAAGGGTTCTGCGTAATCTATGAAAACAGCAAATTCCTTGTCCCAGCATCAATTTGAACTGTGAAAAGTGTCAACACGTTTTGCAATGTGTGGCAGTTTATTAAAGTTTAAGAGTAAGAGAAATTGGGAAACAAGAAATCCCAGGTGACGAGTGCTGCAAAGTTCATGGTTTATATCAGTCACGCTTTATTAAGTGTAATGCACTGTGTCGATTCCATGCACCATGGGGCTGTTTATATGTATGATGCCAAGTACAGCTAATTGGACCCCTATAGAATGAGGAATGGCATAATGGAGAAGTTATAAGGGGGAACCGGGATGTCCGTTGGATGTCGTGAGACAGGCTCTGACCCCTCCCCATTATATGCCACAAAGATAGCCAGTCCTCTGGGGGGTAATAAGCATAAAGTTATCAGATAAGCTACTTACAGCCTCCACGTGTTGCCCGGATCAGCGTGCTCCCTGCCGAGGATTGAAAACCGTAATTGAGTTCCCGTGGGGGAAGAATATCAGCGTTGCACAGCGCGATGCAAAAATAGATAAGCCTGGGTAGTAAATGTTAAAAAATTATTTCATTGGCAATTAGCAAGTAATAAAAAAGGGGACAGCAAAACACACGAGTTCTGACGCGTTTCACCCAATCGGGCTTTATCAAAGAGTAAAATTAATTTGTCTGGAATAAACTAAATAGGGAAAGATAGCCGGAAGTGATCTCAATCCAAAGTCCAAACCATGGTATTCCCCAAGATAGGTGAAATAAATACTCCCAGGGGAGGACTAGAACAGTGACATTTCAGTATGCAATCCCCATAACAACACATGAAAAAAAATCACATAAAAATAAACAATATATACTGTATTTTTACAAAAAGAGATCATGGTAAAAAAAAATACATAATTCTTTAGAATAATTGATATATGATCTCAACCAAAATAATCCAACTATATATATAATTCATAAGAAAATAATTGAAAAAAATATTACACAAGACAAAAAAAAACAAATGTAGGGGTGTAGTTTCGGCAGTTCCTGCTGATCTCTGCAAACTGTATCAGCAAAAGCTTGCAACTTTTGCAAAAGACTATGCAGCTTCCCTGGTATCAGCGGGAACCGCCATTTTCAGATAGAACCAGGCCATGCCAGATTTCTGGAACCGCCATTTTGTGTTAGAGTCAAGCAATTGTGCGGATTCCATTTCAGGGGGAAACTGCCATCTTAGAATGCTAGACATTACTGTCGCAGCCCCTTTTATACTCTAACATCTCCAATTTTGTTTGGGTATTTTTTCCGAATGCCACGCACTTCACCGCGTTCACGCCGCATTCATGCCGAGACAGCGCTAATACAATGCACTAGGATAAAGGCGGCCGCAGCTAAAATACCAGAGCATACCGCATCAAATGCAGCATCTGCCCGCGGTTTTCAGAGTTGCGCCGATACGGCCGCACGAGGATAAAGGCGGCCGCCACAGTATCACTTTTTACTTTGATTTTGCTATTAAGCAGACTTTCTCTAACACTGCAAGCATTTTCAAGAAACAGTAAATCATAGCCAATTTACTAATGTTTTTAAGAGCAAGATTTTTGACTTCCAAATTAAAATCTACAACATTAGTGCACTTACATCTCAGCCTAATAAATGTTCATATGCAATTGCTTTTATAACTTAGAAGTGATGGTTAGAATTAGAATGCAAAATATTATTTCGAATTATAGGTTTACAGTAACATCTAGACTGAACAATTCCTTTATTAATCTATAAAGTAAGGTCAATAAATACATATAATATATAATATAATATGTGAGTTACAAAGAAATGTCCGGGTATTATCTTTCAAATACTGTAGTTTTGGAAACCCACATGACCTTCAATACTACCTCTCAAAATCAAGATAATATATTTAGTGCTCATATAGCACAATATCATCACAATGGAGATTGACATCCAAAAATATGATTTTTTCCCCCCTATCAATGCATTATTAAACCAGTATACCCTGGAGAAAATGTGGCACCCATTGTTGTGCCAGTATTTTATTTCTATACCGTATATAGTCTCTTCCAAAAATAACAGATTTGAGATTAACATAAATTCTATAGATTCCAAAATAAAATCAATTTGTTTCAAAGAGAGATTGCAGTGTGATCAGGGCACTATCACATGGAAACGCCAATTCAAGTAAATGGGAGTTCCTGTGAAATAGTGCCCTAAATCTGCGCTGTTGCAGGTTAATGAACACCCCCCATAAATTATTTTACATAAACTGGTGATGTTGTAACCAAAGATTGCAAATAAATGTTGTTCTACCTACTCAAACCCTCAGCGCCACATGGAATTATATTTTTAAAGAATGACCAATGAATGCTTCATTACTGTATTTATAACTATTAGCAGTCATAGTCTAATGCAGGGGCGCGCAAACTTTTCCCCGTGTGCACCCCTGTCTGCTCTCTTCGGTGCCTGACGCCCTCCCCTACTCGGCCCCTCTTCCTCAGGCTTTCCTTTGATGATGCAAGCAAAACGCATTGCTCGATCCACCTGCTGTTTTTTGTCCACCGGCGGCTTCCGTAGCCAGGAAGTGAGGGGTGCGTTCCAAACTACACCGTGCATTCCAACACTTCAGCGTGCTGCAGACGCAGAAGGGAAGGAGTCGCCAGAGAGGAAAACATCTCTACAACCTGCCCACATCTTGACGGATTAATGTACAGTATGTGTTGTTTAGATAATTTTATTCTGTTATTCACCATTAAATAAGTGTTTATTACATCTGGATCATATATTCACATTTTGGGGGATTCTGGAGGCACCAAGGACTTGAGTTTCGTTAGAAAACAAGCGGGCATTCCAAGGAAAATCTCCTCTACAGAGTTAACCCTTAAGGGTTTTACTCACACTGGCCCGTGTGAGTATTTGACTATATATATATTTATTTATGTCAGCCAATACTTACTGATATTTACCCCTGGATCTCTCATCATTTTTGGGGCAATTTGATGTCCTGAGGATCTGTGTGTTGGGCGAGACAGGACGAGAGGCGTACGGTTTCAGAAGAAGCCCCTCTACAGAGTTAAACCCCTATGGGTTTTTACTCACACTGGTCCGTGTGAGTATTGACAGTAGTTCATTTGATTTTACCTCCCTATTTCCACTACGTGGAGATTTGTCTTTATTTTTAGCTTAGAGATTTCTTTTGGATCTTTTGGCCACTATTAATAGTGGACTCTATCATAGCAATCTTTGCTGATCATAATATACAGTATATATATATATATATATATATATATATATATATATATATATATATATATATCATACAGTTGTGTTCCTGATTCGCGCTCCCCTTATTTTCTCTATTTTTTCTTTTGCATACAGGGGAGAAAAGGTTATCTCCCCTGTAGGTTGTTTGAGCTGCGTACGGTGGACCCCTAGACGTTTACATGAAGAAGGGGACACAGGGGTTCCCTGAGTGTGGTAATATTTCTCCTTATATTTTGTTCTATCATTAGCAATAGTTCTAATCTCAGAGAGCGCCCGGGTACCTTTTGTCTCTAGTCCTATGGGGTCTAACACCATTCCAGGTATCAGGTTAGTGCCTTATGCTTATTAACTCTATATACTAGGTATGGAAAACCTTTTCAGGAAGTGTGGGATGGGACTCATGTAAATATATTTTGAATATCCATTAGCATATTTCCCAGCCGCATACTTCAGGTGTGATCTTTTTTTCAGAACAGGCATGCCTCCCTAATTTATTTAGAGGGACAGTTGAGGGCATATATATACTCAACTGGAGACACTACTACGTTGAAAGTTAGTCTATCTCTCGCTCTCTTCAACAATCTGGCAACGGATTTCGGATTCAATATGAAATCCATGTTTGGATTGTTAAATGTCTGTTCATATTGTATTCAATGATGGCTTTGAATGAATTCGCTTTGCATTTTTAGCACCCAATCCACAGATGGATTTTCGTGGCGGGTGTGGGGGGTGAATTCGGTCTAAACAATCTGCGGATTTCCGGGAACAAATTTAGACTGGTTGGCCCATCTCTAGACATCACTAGGCTCATTTGACTTTTCATTATTCTAATTGATAGATTTTTCTGGGGGTTTTGAGTGACAGGTCATAACCAGCTTGTTAAAACATTAGTACTGTAGGACAATACAGTGGCGACCGATCTGAGTCTAAGTCGGCTAGATCCGCGGCTTTCAGATTATCCCGGTTAGGTGTGTTTTTATGTCGTTTTTGCCCGGAGTGAACTGCGTTATTTTCGCGCTCGTGATATTAGCATTTTATTCTCGCTTTCTGCAATAAAGCAATGCCGTGTAAAATCTCAGGGGGGCGTTTGCGAGCTGTTGTCTTGGAAGTCTAATACCTTCGCGGTTCAACCTACGTCAGTACACAGTCTGTGTGTGCGCGCGCAGTCATTGTAAATTTGCATATTTAAAGTATACATGCATTTGCAGTGCTGTGCTGCTGTACAGTATGTCTCATTTGAAAATTGTTGAAACGCATAGGCGTGTACAGTACTGTAACAGTGTCACATTTCGACATATACAGCGCTCTCCCCTCGCTCAGGATAATTAACTGCACTGCAGGGTATTTCAACTTCTTATCTTCTCTGCAATGCAGTACATCTCTCCCACACCATTCCTTTGAATGTGTGTCTGGTTTCAATCACATTCCTGCTTGACAGCAGGAATTTACTGCGCATGCGCCTGTAACTTCGCCCACCACTTTTTTTTTTTTTATTGTAATTTTTTTTTTTTCTCCACAAGCCTGCAAAAACCATATTACTGTATTACGATATTCAATCTGTGCTGTAGCTTTTGACTGTGACCCTGTGCATTTGACTGCACATGGTTTATTTGTGTGCTTTTTACGTACTGTATTTGGGTGTGTATTATTATGAAGAACTGCCTTTTGAAATTAAAGTATGTCTTCAGCTTTGAACTTCATGCAGCTGTACCTGTAGCCCCCTCCCCCACGAACGCTAGCTCAAGGATTTCTGAGGAAAAACAAAAAGAAAAGTTTTACTATAATGGTCAGCCCCCTAAAGAAGTTCCCCGCTAGTCCCACCAATAATTTTCTCGGGGGGCGTCTCCTGTTCACATGCGCATGCGCCTACCGTCGATGTAATGACACGCATATGCGTTTCAAGAAGGTTCCAATGCGTATGCGCCTAGCGTTCCACCAATTGTTCAGTATCTGCAGTACAGTACTGTAGAAGCCGCTCAGCCAATGATATTGCTTACAGGAGAATCGCTTGACTTTTGAATCGTACCAATATTGATACTGTATTGTCAAAATAAAAAAAACACAGAAAATAATACGGCAACAATACTCACCATAGAATTTCCCATTCAGCTGGCGCCGGCGCCGGTCCACTGCCAGTCCAGTGTTCTTGATCATCCACGTCGATAGTCTGCAGCGGGACTAGTCCACCTGTAGTCAGCTGATAAGGCTGGAAATTGCTTAGGTAAATGCAAGTTTGATCGAAACTGCACTCGAAATCCGACTCGAAATCCGACTCAGGCTCAGGGTTGTCACTGACGGTGGGACCGTTATCGGAAGCCGGTGCCGGTGCATTGCTTGGCAGCGACTGTCGTTTCTTAGTTGGTTTTAACACGACCCTTCGCCTTTTGCCGTCTGCATGATCATAGATACAGGAAAAAGCCGGTGATACAAACCAATACCCTCCAACAAATTGTGGCTCAATACGATAAAAACAGGGATCACTACATAACCTTTTCCTTATTGCAAGCTTCCACGTATGAGGAGCTGGCGAAAATTTGTAAAAGTCATAGTTTTCGATAAAATACTGATAAATTTGAACAACTGTTGCCATCTTATCATCTGTTGCATTAATCGCGGCCCATATCAAATACGCGTAACTTCTGTCGGGCTTTTGGAAAATGGGCTGCACTTGAACACTCATGGCGACGGCTCTCTGGAGAATACTGTAACAGAAACTGGTCTTTGTCTTTATTTAATATGAAAGCCTAAATTGATACATTTTTGCAACCTCTTCCTTCAGTCTCAAGGCCAAGTTACAATAGACCACTGTGGTATCTTTTTTAAACGAAACACCTGCAAGTCGACACATTACTGAAGCGCATGCGCATTACAATTCATGAATACCTGCCATCTGGCGGACATGCGAAGAATTGAAACCTATTAAATCCGAACCATTCTCAATAAACGCATCAACCGCGCATGACCCGCGCATGACCTGTGGCTGAGAACGCAAAATTAATGCGGCATGCTCCAGGTGAAGTGCGGCGCATTCTACGAAAAAGCCAGGGAAAAAACGGCGATGTGTTAGACTCAGATGAGCCGCTGCAGTATCTATATATCATGGAAACGACAGGAGCTACAGTATATGATAAACAAGGTCTAACGTTTTTGGTAATTCTTCAAGTGCAGATACTACTGAGAATGTGCAGATAAAACAGGATATTAGTTAAATAAAACACATATGATGAATTAAATCCCTTAGAATAATCCTTTTTTCCATCTACATTCAAGTCTACAAGTTTGTCTGAACCTACTGCCTAGTCCATTATGGTGCCCAATGAACTAAGAAGTTCTGATGATGGCTCTAAAAATAGCTTAGTATACTGTATAATCACTTGAGGCAATTCAAATTTTGTCATGAACATTTGTAACACTGCAAAATATAGTCTGTATTTCTGCGAGTATTCCACTGTAAAATGCTTAATGAACAGATAATTTTTCCTCCTTCTAAAAATACTTTGAGCTATGTAAAGTATCCTGTTTTTTGTGAAAGCATGTCCATTATTATTTCTCTTCTCTTTCTGTGCTATTCTGGATTGCTGCAGACCGTTTTACAATGAATGGTTCTCGCTTGTCTGTTCCCTGCATTCTGTTAAATATTTCTTATTCACTCAGAATGTACTACAAAGGCCATTTGATGGTCCCCTTTGCCTCTGCATCTTGCTTCCAGCATGAACAAGCAGGTAATAACCATTCAGCATGGCCATTATCTCTTTTAAAGACTATTATCAAAATGGTCATTATACATAATGGAGATTATTACAGGCAGCTCAAGAGATTTTTTAGATACATCTCTTCAGTAATATGTAGCCCTTTTTAACCTTAAACATTGACTGGAATAATATCAGGGGAAAAATACCTTACACATTTTTCACTTTTTAATAAATTTAACGTCCTTTCATGGAAGCAAAATACTTTACAATGGGTACACCCAGAAATGTAGTAAATAATAATATTAATTAAAAAATTACATATAATCTATTATTTATAAAAAAAAGTCTCCTTTTATCTTATAGATATGTAGCCAGGGTCCCTCCGGTCCCCTTATCTCCCGGTTCCTTTCCCCCTTGCATGTGTGCTGATGCGGGGGTGAGCGCGTTCCCGGGGGCTCACGGTGACATCATTGGCAGGGCGCCGCCATCTTTGATGTCCTCGCATGTGCGCGGAGGCTTGCGAAGGCACAGACGTGAGGTGGCGGCCATTTCAGGGTTGCACAGGCTCCGTGGAGAGTAGCGGCAGCCATTACACAGCGCGCACGCGGCCCTAATGTCAAAGAGGCCCCTAAAGGACTACAATTTCCAGCAGCCTCTGGGGACTGCCCTTTCACCCCTATCACCTGCTGCATTGAAGCCAATAGGTTTTACAGATTCTCCTGCAGCAAATGAGATACAATGTTGTGTGCTGGAGTCTGGAAGCTGACAGTGGAGCACAAGTGTAAGAGTGTCAGTTGGTGCTGGTATAAGGTAGCGGAAGGTGTGTGTAGGGAGCAGTGCTTCTACATTAGGCCAGGTTACCCCCTAGGTCCCAGCTAGGCCCAACTCCCCTTCAGTTTGTGGCTGCTTTAGGGAAGGCCCCTAAGGTAGAGACCTTACCCTGTTAGCAGTCAGCTTAGTTAGGGACACATCTGCAGTGCTGTGTGCTCTGACAAGAAGGGTCAGTGTTGCTGTGAATCATTCTCTGCAGTGCAGAGACAGAGACTGTCTGAGCGGTGAGCTTTTTCAGAAGGAGACCCCCATCGCTGAGGCTTCGGCGCTGGACACAGACGGGTCCTCCTCCACAGTTCTGCGATACCCGGCTGCAGGAGAGCCGGGCAGGTATTATCCAAGTCACCAAGTGCACCACCTATACATTTCATCTTAGTGGGCAGCACTGTCCCACACGTGGGTGGGGTTGCGGGACTCTTGGGACTTTTGGGTACAAGGACTTTGGGATTACTGTATGGGGTTAAGCCCTGAAGGTGTGTGGATAGTTGTGCTTAGTAGTGTTACAGGGTGATACTGAAGTTATGTATTGTTGATGCATGTGTATTGTGTTATCTGCCCATATAGTAAACCTGTGTTATATTGGGCAGTGAGGCATTTAAAGTGAGGTTTTTAAGTGATAAAAACAGTTAGACTACAGTTAATATATATATATATATATATATATATAGTTAATATACTCACTTTCTTCATGCAAGACCAATAACCTCAGCTGATATGACATGGATCTAATTGCATTCTCTTCACAGGTATGTTCCTGATGTTGAAACCCTGTGTATAAGACTGAATCTGGCCTTGTTGAATTGATATATAAGTATGTTCCTGATGTTGAAACCCTGTGTATAAGACTGAATCTGGCCTTGTTGAATTGATATATAAGTATGTTCCTGATGTTGAAACCCTGTGTATAAGACTGAATCTGGCCTTGTTGAATTGATATATAAGTTAGTATGTTTGAATGTAAAAAGGTTTTTTTTTCTTTTTCTCTTAACTCTGTGCTGTTAATTGACCAAATGGAACAAGCTGACTGATTGGGGAGGGGGAGGGTCATGTGACTGTTTTTTGTGTATAATACCAACACCTTTGCTGCATTGGGCAGGAACTGCATTAGCCAGTGAGGCATTTAAAGTGAGCTTATTAAGTGATACAGTTAGACTACAGTTTGACTAGAGGTGACTGGGGACTGGATCTACTGCACACTCTTTTACTCAAGACAACAAACGGTAAGCTATTCAGATCACACTATGATCCCATGCTTGTTAGCCTGCATAGTTTAACCCCCCACCCCTTTACAACTTCTTTCACTGCAGCATCTCCCAAAACTGACTGCACAAAACACTGAAACCCCGAATTGACCCTAGCATTGCAATGCAGCAAAACACTTGACAAGGTACAGGCCCACCCCTGCTGTTTAGTCTGCACACACTCACTCTGCTTACAACATCTCCTTCCAGCACTGCCTACCTCTGGCATCATGAACCTGCTATGTCTTTTAACTTTTTTCTTTCTCCTGGCCTCATGGAGATGTTACTCCCTCTATCCACTACAAACTCCTCCATCCTGGCCCACACCCAACATCACCATACACCCTTGACTACTCAAAAGCCTTGCACTATCTACTGAATGTTGGTGGAGAACTCTAAAAACCAGCACACCAACCACTGCTCACTCTAATGGCAAACACCACAAATTTACAACTTGCAAACAACTACCCAAATTTCTACTCATACTATTACTCTCTCTAGCAGGTGACGTTGAAACTATCCCAGGTCCTCCCATTTCAGCTCTGTCCCATGCCCCTGAGAATTCCACCTTTAAATTCCAAAAAGGACTATCTGTCGCCCATATAAACATCCGTAGCCTGCTGCCCAAACTGGATGAACTAAGGGCATGGTGCCTTATGCATAAACCCAAAGCCATCGTTCTTACAGAAACATGGCTATCCTCTAAAACCCCTGATGCAAATATTGCCATTCAGGGATACTCCATTTTTAGGAGAGATAGGTCAAACAGAGGAGGAGGGGTGTTATTTTATATTGCAGACACCTTACAATTTACACTGTTACATTGCCCACCAAGTCCACCCTCTTTTGAAACTCTAGTTGGCAAAATCTGCCTCCCCTTTTCTAAGCCCATCTTGCTTGCTGGCATCTACCGCCCCCCTAAAGCCCCTCTACAATCCTTGACTGATATCACCCAATTTCTTGCCTCCATTTCCTCTCTGAATGAGAAGAGTGAGCTGCTAGTTCTAGGGGATTTCAACTTCAATTGGCTTGACCCTAAAAACCACAAAATCCAGATACAACTCAATTCACTTAACCTATCGCAACTCATTTCCCAACCCACACGAATAAAGCTGAAGTCGCATAACCATTCCTTGCTAGACTGGATTCTCTCCTCAAACCCCAGCAGAATCCAATCCTCTGGCATCCTTCCTGATATTTTCAGTGACCATGCAATAGTGTACTGTGTAAGGAAAATTAAACCGCCCCATTCAAGCCCTAAAGTTCTCCTCACTAGAACATTAAAAAACTTTAACCCACAACAGTTTCTGGATGACCTTACCAACTGCCCATGGCACAGAATCGATTTAATTCCCGACCCCGATTCTGCGCTCGACTATTTCCAATCCGAGTTCTTAAAACTCTGCGATACCCATGCTCCACGACGCAAAATAAGGGTACGGGGGCCCACCTTCCATGGGTTACACCTGACCTTATAGCACTCTACCAGTTCAGGGATGCCTTGTGGAAAAGCTACAAAGTAACTGGCACTACCAAGGATCTCAATCACTACAGATGCCTGCGGAACGTGTGCACAAGGCAAACAAGGTATGCAAAAGCACAATATTACTCTGACAATCTCCACCAAAATACATCAAACCCAGCTAACTTCTGGAAGGTTATCAACAATATATTCCAGGCTCCTAACCATCAACAACCAAGTAATATCACTAAGGGGGATATTACTCTGACAAACCCCACTGACATTGCAAACGCATTCAATGATTACTTTGTGGGGTGTGCCACTAACTTATTAGCGAAACGCAGCACAAACCCCAAACCTGAATCTCATCCTGGGAGTACCCCTATAGTCCCACCCCCTCCCAACACTGCCCACAATTTTCAATTTAGCCCAGTATCTGAAGAGGAGATTACACAAGCGCTCCTCAATCTAAAACTAAGCAGCCAATGTGGACCCGACTTACTACAATCTAGGTTCCTACGACTTGGTGCCCCAGCCATTGCCAAACCAATTGCGTCCATAGTCAACTCTATCCTGTCTGCAGGCCATATCCCTAAGACCTGGAAAACTGCCAGAGTTGTCCCAATCTTCAAAAGTGGGGACAAAAACACTGTCTCAAACTACAGGCCAATCTCACTTCTCCCAATTCTATCCAAAGTTATGGAAAATGTGTCCACTCCCAATTAAGTGATTTCTACACCAAGACAAATTTCCCTAGCCAATTCCAGTATGGGTTTCGTCCCAAACACTCCACCGTAACTACCCTGCTAAAAGTTTGCAATGAAATCCAGTGTGGAATGGAACGGGGACAACTCACTGGTGCAGTATTCCTAGATTTTGCAAAGGCTTTTGACAGTTGATCATGTTATCCTGCTTAACAAACTCCAGAGCTCTGGAATAGGGAAACATGCTTTAAACTGGTTTCAGTCCTACCTATCAGGAAGATCCCAACATGTGTCCATCTCAGGCTCTAACTCTAACCCCCTGGATATCACCTGTGGTGTCCCGCAAGGCTCTGTTCTGGTGCCCCTACTCTTCTCAGTGTTCATTAATGATCTTCCCACAGCTTGTAAGGAAGCCTCAATACACATGTATGCAGATGACACAATCCTGTATGCACACAGCCATAGCCTCTCTGACCTTCAACACATACTTCAGTCTGACTTTTTGAGACTCGAAAACTGGATTTCCCAAAACAAACTGTTTTTAAACACTGACAAGACTGTAACAATGGTATTGGGGACCAAGACTAAATTTTTAAAGCTTCCAGTGACTGAGCTCCTGATTAGAACCAACGCTAACACCACCCTAACACCTGTCACTAGTTTTAAATACCTGGGCTTATGGTTTGACTCCCACTTAACATTCGGGATGCACATTGATACCCTGACAACCAAGACCTATGCCAAACTAGGGGTACTTTACAGGAACAAATCCTCCCTAAGTCTCCTGGTCAGAAAGCGTATTGCACAGCAGATGCTAATGCCAATTATTGACTATGGAGACATAGTATATGGCTCGGCTCCTCAAACCCACCTTAGAAAACTTGACACCCTCTACAATTCAATTTGGGTTTTTGTTCTCCAATGCAACTACAACACACATCACTGCGAAATGCTCAAAGAACTAGATTGGTCAACACTAGAGTCTAGGCGCAAAGTTCACCTTTCCTGTCTCACCCTCAAATACTTTCTGGGCAAGCTACCCAGCTATCTGAACAAGCTCCTCACCCCTACCACATGCAGCACCTATCACCTGAGATCAGACTCCAAAAGACTATTCATGGTCCCAAGACTCAACAAAGTATCCGGACGTTCCTCCTTCTCCTTCCGTGCACCCCAAAACTGGAACAACCTACCAGAGACTCTCATATCCACCACCAGCTTAAGTTCTTTCAAATCTAAGGCTGTCTCACACTTTAATCTGGTCTGTAACTGTTTCATACGCTCATAATATATATTTTCTTTAACTGTGCACGCAATGTCTTGTATATAATGTATACCTTGTTCATTTATGTAACTGTATTTGTAACCATGTATTATTTTGTTTTACTCTGTGCCCAGGACATACTTGAAAATGAGAGGTAACTCTCAATGTATTACTTCCTGGTAAAATATTTTATAAATAAATAAATAAATAATATACCTTGGTGTATGTGGTTCATATATGTGGGTCCTGTGTAGGGGACATTCTACACTCCTAGAATCCTACACAGGTGGAGGCGCTGTAAGTAAGATCGTTCCAGAGGATTCACCCAAGACTCTCACTAGCGGAGGCTCAGACCTCCTGTGAGCCTGACAGGTATATTGCACCATACCTGGTAACATATAGGTTCCCCTCACATGCACTCTATCTGCGATTGGGGGGGGGATACCTGTTACATTTTGGAGGCGCTGCTGAGATCTCAGACCTGGGGTGCCCTATTTTATTTTTATGTCAATTTGTTCATCTAAATTGTCCACCATGTTTGTGCTGTCAAGGCGGGAGGTCCTCGTCTGGGCCTTGAGGCTAGATTTTAACCCCCGCCGTGTGGTGGCCATAGGAGGCCTTCCCGCCACTATATCCGTTGTGGAGGTCTTGGAGCATATGCGTAAAATTCTGGGGTGGCCGTACGCCTGTATTTTAGATGAAGAACAAGACCCCACGTCCACGCGGAGATCAGTACTTTTCGTGGCGATCCCCACGTGGGACATATGCCTGTCAGATGCACCGTCCACACTGTTTATCTCAGGGGGCCCGCCTGAGGGTTGCCCCTTAATCTACCCTGAGCTAGCAGTACCATCATGCACTAAGAGCTGCAGTGCAGTTAGCAGGGCTGTGATCAAAATGGAGGTTCCTTCAAAAAGGAATGCTGACAGTGAGTCCCACCTAAAACGGCATCTCCCGCCAAATCAGGAGAGCACATGTGCTGCTGACTGCCAGTCTGCACCAAATATGTTGCAAAAATCTGTCCAGGATTGGCGGGAAAACCTAAGCCCCGCCCCTGCAAAATGAGTGGCTTAGCACAGAGCCAGAACTATTCCTTGATAGGAAGTGCCCCTCCTCTAAAGTCCACCAGGGGGAGGGAGCACCTTGAGCAGAAATCAGCAACTTCTGTTCACCATTTGAGAGGTACAGGATGCAGCGACATAGACCCTCAGTTGTATAGAGCCTGGAGGATAAGGGGAGTGAACGTAACCGTTATTTTGTGTCCATGCTTACAAAAGGACTTGAATATGCCTGGTAGTGCGGACTTTGATCCCTATCAGCTTGTCCTTATCCCTTGGATCCTTATCCCTGGGATTGTGGTGACACAAGTGGAAGGGAGGAAGTGTCTCAAATCTCCATGTTCCAAATGTGATTTCCCAGGCGGCGAATTGATCTGGGGACATTACTGTTTCGGCTGTGATGCACAGTTCCTGGAGCCAGTGCTGCTGGAGACTCCGGAACCCGCCAAAACAGAAGTGATTGGCTTCAGTACTGGGACGGTCAATGCAGGTAATCAATCTACCTACATCCCAGAAGTTTCGGAAGGCTCGTGCACGCTAACTGCGGTTCGAGAGTCGGTTCTAGAGCCGGAACCAGCAGAGAAAGCTGCGAATGACCTCCCCACCAGGGGGATCGAAGCTGTTAACCCTACAACAGCCAGTCTGGCCTACAATGCTGGTACCATCAACCTAGGCTTGGGACCAGTACCTAACAACACAAAAGGTGAATTGACTGCCCCAGGGGTGTTGGGTGTGAGCTCCAAGGTGACCGCTGAGCATGGGTAGCTCCTTAAGTCTGGCCACCAGGGCAATCTGCTTACCTCGGCATCGCGTCCTGGCGGAGGTGTCCCCCTTAGAAGATTGCTGTCCAGTGTTGCGAGTGGACCAGTGCCCACCGCCTATCGTCCAGACGAAGAGAAAAGTCAGCCCCATCGTGATGTCCAGTGCCGCGGAGAGGGTACCTGACAGCATTCCAGATGAACTGATAGCCGTCAGCAGCCAGCGGAGAGGTGAGGCACCCACCGTTTACACCCTGCAGGATGTGATGGAGATATCCGGGGAAGAGGCCCTGCTCAGCGATTACTTCTACTCACAGGATCACCAAGCTCATTTGTCTCAAGACCCAGATCTCGTGATGTATCCAGAAGACGTCACTTCAGAAGTGACTGATGGAGCAAACAAAGACTGTGCTGTGACCACTCTGGTAACTATTGCCTCCTTCATGTGCAACATGGAGCGCTCTATTCACCAGGCGGTGGACCGAGGAAAAGGTCAAAACCTCCTCGCCTACCACATCCATGCCGCCGATGGCCGAGTAAAGGTCTGGCCAAGAGACACTGTGCTGTTCCTTCCACCAGGGGGAGGAAGTGGCTTGCACCTGACCATAAGTTTGCAGAGGCTCACAAAAGTCAAAGTGAGGTACCCCCACATTATCAGTTAGGGGCACCCCACAATTGGTCTCAGCAAACAGCTATTTTTCAGCTGGTCTCGGGTATTACTGTGTGTGATATGCAATGTACCAGTGATGTTAAAGTCAACATGTTAAGTTGTACAATTTATGCAATGTATTTTTATTGTGTAACTTTCTGTAATGTGACGCTGTCCTCCAAGCAGAGACGTTGGTATTTCCACCAGGGGGAGATTGTAGCCAGGGTCCCTTCGGTCCCCCTGTCTCCCGGTTCCTTTCCCCCTTGTGTGTGTGCTGCTGCGGGGGTGAGCGCGTTCCCGGGGGCTCACGGTGACATCAGTGGCAGGGCGCCGCCATCTTTGATGTCCTCGCACGTGCGCGGATGCTTGCGAAGGCACAGACGCGAGGCGGCGGCCATTTCAGGGTTGCACAGGCTCCGTGGAGAGTAGTGGTGGCCATTACACAGCGTACACGTGGCCCTAATGTCAAAGAGGCCCCTAAAGGACTACAATTCCAAGCAGCCTCTGGGGACTGCCCTTTCACCCCTATCACCTGCTGCATTGAAGCCAATAGGGTTTACAGATTCTCCTGCAGCAAAGGAGATACAATGTTGCGTGCTGGAGTCAGGAAGCTGACAGTGGAGCACGAGTGTGAGAGCGTCAGTTGGTGCTGGGATAAGGTAGGGGAAGTTGTATGTAGGGAGCAGTGCTTCTACACTAGGCCAGGTTACCCCCTAGGTCCCAGCTAGGCCCAAATCTCCTTCAGTTTGTGGCTGCTTTAGGGAAGGCCCCATAGGTAGAGACTGTAACAGGGGAGTAATCCCTATTCAAGTAATGTGCCTTTAATCTAGCAGTGTGGTGGTTAACTGTTGGTAGTCAATTAATAAACACCACCTGTCTGATTTAGATTGCTTACAAAAGCCTGTCTTTTGAGACAGGAAGTGTGTCTCCTTAGCTCATACCTGAGCTGAACTTGGGAGAGAGAGCAGAGATTGTCTTTGACTCTCACATCAGTCTTGAGCCCTGCCAGAAGAAACAGCAGAGCTGCTTACAAGACACAGGGAAAACTTCTAAACCTGAATGCTGACACACCCTGAGGGAAGGGAGCTGAACCAGAGAAGATTTTCCCTCCAAGGAACAGATAAGACTTTCATTCTTAAGAGACTTCTTATATCTGCTTATTTCATGCTATATGTTTTGGGGTTGGGAGACATGCTTATCTAAGGGAGTTGTGAATTAATTGCATAGTATTTCACTAGAAATACTCCCAAGTGAATAGAAGCTTTGTTCCCCCCCCCCCTGTGTTTGGATGGTTTCCTGATGAAAAGGAAAAGGCACAATATAGCCTTGTTATAATTTCACCTTATAAAGTCTCCAATTGTGTACCTCTGTGAACGTCCGTCTACATATGGTGTCCGAAGTGGGACGAGAGGTCGTCTTTGAAGTTAGAAAGGACCGGAGATTTTTTCTGTGAATTTTTTTAATGCTTTTTGCCTACAAACAGTCTGAGCAACTTAAAAAAAAAAAAAAAACACTCAGGCAGCAGAGACCAGAGTTAAAGTGATACACACCACTGAAACTTAAAAAACCACAGATGGACTCTTTTCCTCAATCCCAAGAGGAGAGAGACTGCTGAAGCAGCTAAACCTTATTTGCCTATCACAAAGTGTAATATGGTCATTGAAATAGGGGTTGTGCCTTCCAGCCATATTCAGGGTTCAAGAAGTGAGTCAGCCCTTAAAAAAAGATAGGTGTTTGTTGTTTTCAAAAGTTTCGCTGAAGCAGTGAATACAGATGGTGACCCACGAGTGGTACTGATTTTGCAAATAAAGGTTGCCACACCGCATAGGGCTACCAGCTGGGAATGGAGTATATGCAGAAAAGTGTGAACATTGATACAAGACTGTGCTGAAGCAGGGGAATTTTTAGCAAACAAATGCTGAGTGTAAAATTGCCCTATAGGGGAAAAAAGGGATTGCTGAACTGTGTAAAAGGTATTTCAAAGCCAATTGCTGAGTGTTGAGTCACCCTGCCGGGAATGAAAGAAATAGTCCACTGCAAAGAATGTTTTTTTATCTGCAAGTAAAAAAGTCTGCCTATATATATCTTGGGAGCAAAACAGACACCCAAAGTGTGAAGTGTGAATGCCATAATACCAAAAGATGAGACTGAAAATTACTGAACTCAGGCAGAAAACCAAATTCTGTTGCTGAAGCGGAGGGATTGTATCTAGCAAGTAAATGGTGTAAAGCAAACAGAAGTTTTTACCTAGCAACCACACATTCAGCATACCTAATGAGAGATTAAACCTAGCAAGTAAATGGTGTAAAGCAAATAGACGTTTTTACCTAGCAACTGCACATCTTGTATACCTGATAAGAGAAAATACATGCACAGTACTGCTGATATTGAAAAAAAAATTACCCAAAAAAGAAAAATCTACAGAGATGCCTGTGAGAGCTACGACCTCAACAAGCAAAATATGCCCATCTGTAGGACTACCACAATTGGGGGTTCTAGCAAATACAGTGACAACAGCTGCAATAGCGCCTCCTGAGGTCAGGAAGAAAATTACACCTGATAGCCTAAAAATGGAGGACAAGATGCAGCGTTCCTGTAATGAACCCTACCCCACAGAAGAGTGGCCCTTCCAGTCCAATAAGGAGGAAGACATCACTTACGGGGAACCCGAACCGAGTCACACCCACAAAACACCCCAAGAATGGTGGGGGTGCCTGAACTCGGCACGAACAGAAAAGACCGCCCTCTATGATGACGAATATAGTCGACAAAAGAAAGAGCGGGAGCAGCAGGTCACCCGATATTTCTGTCAGCTAAAGCCACTGCAAGAAAAGCCTGGCGTATATAATGAAGCTGCTAAAGTATCACATAAAGAAGGAGACCCCAGTATTCCTGATGGGACGGAGTCATCAAAAACAAAAAAGCTGAGAAAGAAAAAGAAAAGCGGTTCTTCACTTACCATGGAAGGAACAGACACGTCCGCAGACCCTGTGGAGGTAAAGGGGGACCGAGTTGCCCTGCAGCCTAGAGAAAATGGAGAATTCGTCCTGCGGTTAACCGAATATCCAGAGGGCCCAAGGCAGAAGTCGTGTACCCCAAAGAAGTGTCTTTCCGGTGCCAACAGTGAGGAACCCTCAACCAACCATCCCAGGGAAGCAGAGCCGGAACCAGTGAGTGATGATCCCTTGACCAACCCTGAAGATGCCCTGAAAAATGCCAGACATGACTGTGATATGCTCCGTGAACAAATGAAACAAAAGGAAGATGGTTACACAGAGCTACAGAAAAATAACGTGAGGCTACAAAAAGATGTGCTCACAATTTACTCTTTAGCCAGGACAGAATTGGACGATCTCAAGACTGAGCTAGATACTGCAAATGCTATTATTTCCGCCATGGATGGAAAGCAGAGCCAATCTGATAAAATGGTGGCTACGCTTAAGCGGAAGTATGAGGAGGCACTGAAGCAGATGACAGTCTTCCAGCAAGAGGTTCACACTCTTCGCATAGAGCTGAATGCCTCACAACAGGAGGTCAACAGTGTCCGGATAGAGGTGGACGTATCTCAGAAAGAGGTTCAGACACTCCGCAGAGCACTGGATGCCTCACATCATGAGACAAACAGCTGCCGCACAGACCTGGAAGTTTCCAGAAAGGAACTACACAGTCTCACTGAGGAGCTGGACATTGCTAAAGAAACTATTGCCAATCTTAATACAAATCTCCAAGTCTCCCAGAAGGAGCTTCAGACCCTCAACCTAGAGAAGGATGTCTCACGCCAGGAGACTGTCAGTCTCAAAGCAGATGTGCGTAAATGGAAGGAGGACTGCAAAGAGGCCCTGAATAGTACAGAGACTGAAAAAAGAGAACATTTAAGATTACAAAGAAAAAACGTAAAACTCAAAGAAGAAAATTTTAATTTGACAAACGATGTGAAGGAAAAAAATGAAAAGCTGCACGAGCTTAAAGAAATAAATAGACTTTTGGAAAGTGAGAAGTTTGAAGCAGAGCATCGACTGCAGAACCAACTGCAAGGTCTGCGTACGCACCTCGAGAAGGCAGAGAAGAAGCAGCGAACTCTGCAGGATGACAATCTGCAGGCTGTTAAAGAAATTCAAGTGGTGCAGGAACGTCTGATGACCCAGTATGTCCCCGCAAAGCAGCATGAGAAACTGAAGGCTACCCTGAGCATCACCAAATCTGGGGACATTACTGTTTCGGCTGTGATGCACAGTTCCTGGAGCCAGTGCTTCTGGAGACTCCGGAACCCGCCAAAACAGAATTGATCGGCTTCAGTACTGGGCCGGTCAATGCAGGTAATCAATCTACCTACATCCCAGAAGTTTCGGAAGGCTCGTGCACTCTAACTGCGGTTCGAGAGTCGGTTCTAGAGCCAGAACCAGCAGAGAAAGCTGCGAATGACCTCCCCACCGGGGGGATCGAAGCTGTTAACCCCCCTTGCGCAACCAAAGAGGTTTCGGAGGGCCCTCGTGCTCTAACCACGGTTTTAGACTCTGCTCTTGAACTGCAAGCTTTTCAAGCTACATTGACCAAAATGGACAGCTGCGACGCTGTGGCCGCACCGAGTCAGTGTGCTATAACAGATGTTCCAGGGTGTCCATGTACCCCGGTTCTAGACTCAGTTCCACACTCAGAACCACAGATTCCAGAACCGCAGATTCAGAATCACAGGGTAAGGTGTCTCTACCCCCACCCTCTCTTAGTGATTCCAGCGACCAACAACCAGCCGTAGTGATGCGCCAGCCGGCGAACCACACAAGTGAAGCTGCGGACAAAGAGCTAACTACCTCATCTGATGCGGACCCTGCTCTGGGTCTGTGTGTCCTACAACAGCCAGTCTGGCCTACAATGCTGGTACCATCAACCTAGGCTTGGGACCAGTACCTAATGACACAAAAGGTGAATTGACTGCCCCAGGGGTGTTGGGTGTGAGCTCCAAGGTGACCGCTGAGCATGGGTAGCTCCTTAAGTCTGGCCACCAGGGCGATCGGCTTACCTCGGCATCGCGTCCTGGCGGAGGTGTCCCCCTTAGAAGATTGCTGTCCAGTGTTGCGAGTGGACCAGTGCCCACCGCCTATCGTCCAGACGAAGAGAAAAGTCAGCCCCATCGTGATGTCCAGTGCCGCGGAGATGGTACCTGACAGCATTCCAGATGAACTGATAGCCGTAGATTATGATGGAAACATTATATTTATTAATTCCAAAACTGTAAAATAAAACTATAAAAATAAAACTATGCTGTCTTCTGTACAGTAATGTACATGAGCAAAAAAAACCCCATCAATTATTGGAGGAAGAGGATTGGGGGGGGGGTCTTCAACAGACTATGGACATTTTGGAGGTGATGTAGGTGGAGTTGAAGGTTTCGGCCTCTTGAAGAATCTCTTCGTTGAAGTCTGGACAGATCCTTTCCTTTTCTGCATGTAGATCTCTCTATAGCAGCTGATTTGGTTAGACACTCCGCGACTGACTGTTGAACTCCGTTCAATGTTAGGGTCATTGTCCTCAAATATGGCCAGTGCGCTATCAATGTGCTTGAATGCCGCAGCCAACATTTTGGTTGACAATGATTTACGTGGCTGTGGCTGTGCCACATCAGCAGATTGGTGGGCCTCCTCTTCAGCAATTTTTTGCTCTTCTAATTGCATGAGGTCTTCATTGCTCAACTCGTTAGAATGTGAGGCGAGCAACTCCTCAATATCCTCGGTTTCCACCTCCAAGTTGAGATCTCTGGCCATTTGCACAACAGTTTCTGTAACTTCTGCAACAGTCTCTGTAAGGCGTTGGACATCAGACACAAAATCAGGGCACAAATTACGCCAAACTCCATTTAAATTGGATTGTTTGACCTTATTCCATGCCTCTCCGATGTTTCTTACTGCATGGAGAATGTTGTAACCCTTCCAAAATTCTTTTAAGGTTGGACCTCCTTCCACATCAGTTGCTCTGATGGCCTGGGCAAATGTTCGCCTGAGATAGTAGACCTTGAAGGAAGCGATAACCCCCTGGTCCATCGGCTGTATCAATGAGGTGGTGTTGGGGGGCATGAACACCACCATGACGTTTGGATGATGGTCATCCAGGTAAACAGGATGGCCAGGAGCATTGTCCAGGAGCAGCAATGCTTTAAAATCGAGGTTCTGGTTCATGCAATATAATTGCACAGCTGGAATAAATTGATGCTGGAACCAGTCCTCAAAAAGGCTTCCTGTTACCCATGCCTTACGGTTGGACTTCCAAATCACTGGAAGTGTGTTCTTTGCATAACCCTTGAATGCCCTAGGGTTTTCTGCATGATAAACAAGCAAAAATTTAAGCTTGAAGTCACCTGCAGCATTTGATCCAAGCAGAAGAGTCAGCCTGTCCTTTGCAACATTAAACCCAGGCATTGATTTTTCCTCTTTTGCAATGTAGCTTCGACTGGGCATTTTCTTCCCGTAGAGCCCAGTCTCATCAACATTGAACACTTGACGTGCGCAATAGCCACCGTGCTCTATAATTTTGGCCAATGTAACAGGGAAGGTTTTAGCTGCCTCCTCATCAGCACTAGCAGCTTCACCGGTCACTTTAATGTTATGCAAGTTTTTCTCTTTTAACCACATAAACCAGCCCTTACTTGCAGTGAAAGTTTCCTCAGTGGTCCCTTCTCCATGCTGGTGCTTAATGTCCTCATACAGACTCAAAGCCTTGGTCTGAATTAAATCTGAACTAATACTGTCGCGGCCGAGTTTATTCTAACATTTACCCGGTCTCGGCCGCGACAGATACCGGGCACGCGCCGCATTCTCCCGCGCCCGCGCCGGAGCCTCGGAGGATCGGTCCTCCGATCGGGGATTCCCCCTCCCCTCTCCGGGTCTGCCGGGTCCCCTGGAGCCCCCCACCGCCATCCCCCACATTAGGAGCAACGCGCGCCTTGCGCTCACGCTCCCGATGAAGCGTGACCGCGCATCGATGACGCGCGGCACGCCGAGGGAAAACAATGAAGAAACCGGAACTCCACGCGGCTTGCGGCTTGAGCCGAGTTCAAATAAAGTGTGCAGCCACTGTAGGCACATGACGCTGGGATTGATCTTCCAGCCATATGATGAGGAGTTTTTCTACCTCAGCAATATGCCCAGCACATTGCCTTATTGTTGTACCTTGCATAGGTGCTGAGCCCTTGATCTGTTCCAAGATTCTTGCCTTGTCTTTGATTATTGTCACAATAGTTGTGCGAGGTATATCCAAGGCACGTCCAATTTCTGTGTTCCTCTCTCCTTTCTCAGAGCGCTTTATTATGTTTTGTTTGGTCTCCAAAGTAATAGATTTTCTAATCCTTTTTGGAGTAACAGCACTTTGCTTTTTGCTTTTATCAGCCATGGTTTAGGGCCTAAAATAAACCACCAAAGCTTCACACAGGCTGTTCAGAAGGATTTCCCTAGCCTGCAGCCTTCTGATTGGACATTTGTAGCAATTTTTTAAAGCGTCGTAAGAGCGTCTGATAAGCCGTTCGGGCGTTGCATGTTGCTGGCGGGACCCACCAGCAGGCCTCCAGAACCTGTTTGAAAAGGGCTACTGGTACCCTGTAGGTCTGTCAGGTGCCCCGCCAGCCCACCGGGGACTCGCGTGGGGCTGTGTTATGAACCCTGTTTATAAAAGGATAAATCTTGTATTTATGGGGGGGCACAGGGGGTGGGTAATGTATATAATAAATATAATGATGCTTATTGTGGGTCACTCTATTGTTTTTATTGTGGGTACTGGGGGTGGGGGGTTATGTGGGTAGGCCTCCCGTGTGGGTAGTGGGTGAGGGTGGTTAGGCCTCACGGGGTGGGGGGTTAGTGTGGGAGGGTATGTAGGCATCCGGAGTGGTGGGTGAGGTTGGGTTAACCCCTTAATGACTGTAGCAGTTAATAACTGCTATGGTGATTAAGGGATTAGGGGACATTACTTTGGATGTTTTAATTTTGTCTCTGTTTTGCAGCAGCGGAGGGGCCATGGGCAGGTGGGTAGTGGGTAGTGGGTGTGGGTGGTAAGGCCTCATGGGGTAGGCCATTGGCAGTGAGGCGCTGCATTATATTTACACGGGATCCCCCTCCCCCCCACATTTACATACACTGCACTCACAGAAACACAGGCCAGGGAGATTTAACAGACAGACACATTAGGGGGAGAGGGCCTTACACAGATTACAGTCACGGCAGGGAAGTTTAACAGACACATTAGGGGGAGGGGGCCTTAAACTTTCCTGCCTTGACTGTAATCTGTGTAACAGACACATTTTGGGGAGGGGGCCTTACATAGATTACAGTCAAGGCAGGGAGGTTTAACAGACACATTAAAAATATGTATTTAATGTATTTATTGTTGTTTATATATTTTAAATACACAGGGCGTGTACTGTATGTTTTTATTGCAATGTTTATTGGGGGAAAATGTCCCCAATAAACATGCTATTCTGCCTTAACCCTTCATTGCCTTAGTGGCTATCAGCTATGGTAATGAAGCAGCATTTCTGTATTTTAATAATATTGTGCAGGAGCAGGGGGTCCCTTGAGCTTTGATTCGTGGCTCAGGGAACCCCCTGCTCACTGTACAATATTATAAAAAATACATTCATGCTGCTTCGTTACCATAGCACATAGCCGCAAAGGTAAGGAACGATTCTTTATTGATGTGTGTGTTTTATTTATACTGTAGATGTGCAGAGGGTCTCCGGAGCTGAACTGCTTTGGTTTTAGGTCCGGGGACCCCCTGCTCCCCGAGATACAGGCCCCTTTAGGGGGTGCCGGTATCCCTCTGCTTGGTTTACATGCCGCGGTCATGTGATCGTGACATTTAAACGCAGAGTGATACCGGCACCTCATAAAGGGGCCTGTATCTCGGGAAGCAGGGGGTCCCCGGACCTGAAACCAATGCGGTTCTGCTCCGGAGACCCCCTGCACATCTACACTATGAATAAAAATGTATTTTAAATTTATTTATTTATATTCATGTATTTATTTAGATTTATTTATTTATTTTTGGGCGGCTGCTGTGTGTGAATTTTTTCTATTGTGGGTAGCGGGGGTGGGTGAAGGGGGTATTAGCCCCAACTGTGGTTGTTTAGGGCTTGCGGGGGGGGGTAGCGGGAGGGGTTAACCCCTTAATGACCGTAGCGGTATTAACTGCTACGGTCGCGAAGGGGTTAAGTGCACCCGCAACCCCCCCCGCAAGTCCTAAACTCACACCAAGGGCCAAATACCCCCTTCACCCACCCCCGCTACCCACAATAAAGCGGGCACGGTGGGTTAACCCCTTCATTGCCTTAGTGGCTATCAGCTATGGTAATGAAGCAGCATTTCTGTATTTTAATAATATTGTGCAGGAGCAGGGGGTCCCTTGAGCTTTGATTTCTGGCTCAGGGAACCCCCTGCTCACTGTACAATATTATTAAAAATACATTCATGCTGCTTCGTTACCATAGCACATAGCCGCAAAGGTAAGGAACGATTCTTTATTGATGTGTGTGTTTTATTTATACTGTAGATGTGCAGAGGGTCTCTGGAGCTGAACCGCTTTGGTTTTAGGTCCGGGGACCTCCTGCTTCCCGAGATACAGGCCCCTTTATGGGGTGCTGGTATCCCTCTGCTTGGTTTACATGCTGCGGTCACGTGATCGGGACCTTTAAATGCAGAGGGATACCGGCACCCCATAAAGGGGCCTGTATCTCGGGAAGCAGGGGGTCCCCGGACCTGAAACCAATGCGGTTCAGCTCCGGAGACCCCCTGCACATCTACACTATGAATAAAAATGTATTTTAAATATTTTTTAATGTGCCGATGTTTGCGCAGAGAGAGCAGCGGATCTCTCTCTGCTGCAAACACATCTCGCCCCCGTCGGCCTATAGTATCATTGATGTGCACATACAGTACTGTATGTATACAGTACTGTATGTTAGGGGTTATAGGGGACGGCTTCAAAGACAACAGCTCTCAAATGCCCTCATGAGTTTTTACACGGCATTGCAGTATTGCTGACAGCGGGAATAAAATGCTTAAATCACAGCTGCGAAAATAACGCAATACACCCCGGGAGAAAACGACACAAAACCGCATGTCACCGGGATATTCTGAAATTCGCGGAGCTAGCCAAGTTAGAATAAAGTTGGTCGCCACTGTATGTACGGTATGTGTAAGAGACAGCTGGGTGTGCATTTATATACCGCAGTATGTATAGACATGGCCTTAACACTCATGTGAAGAGTTCTCTTGTGTCAGGGTAGTGACTCATGAAGCTGCGGTCTTGGTTTAGGCCACCACTAAGTGTCCCGAACAGTTGCAGAAATTTGTATTCATGCAACCATCTCTCCTTCGGTGTTCTAAAATTACCTTTGAGTATGGTCACATTCAGATTGTTCATCTTATGGCAGAGAAATGTCCGTCGACAGGACTGTCTCTTGTTCCGCGTGTGATGCTGTTTCAATGCAGATTCATTCTCTTGTTTAGCTCCTGTCCCGTCTAACCTATGTAGTAGCAGCCCCCTGGGCATTTCATGCACATGATTAAGTACACGATATTGCTGGAGGAACAGGTGAACCTTCCTCTGATTTTGTATTCCAGATTTCTGTGTGATATTTATATTGTGCCCACTGTGTGGAGCATTGCGCAGGTTTTGCATCTTGAATCCTGGCATAGTCTTGAACCGCATTCAGTTGTACTGTTGAATTCTTTACTCTTCACAATCATTTTATTAAGATTATGAGATTGTGTGTATGATAATAAGGGTGTTTCAGGGAAGACCTGTTACAGTCTTGTATCTTCCTGGAGAATGTGTTTGAGTTCCCTGGCAATCTTGGGTAGGGCTTCTAGGTGTGGGTTACATGTGACCACCAAAGGCACCCTGTCGCTTGTCTCTTTCTGTCTTATTCAAGGAGATCACTTCTTGTTATTCTGGTGGATTTGCTGGTCTACAATTCTGTGGTTATATCCACGGTTTATGAAATCCAATCTCAAGGCTGTAATCCACTGGCCTCTGTCTGCTGTGTCGGAGCAAATCTGGTTGTATCGTATGGCTTGACTGTAGATGGTTGCATGCTTAGTGTATGTGGGGTGGAAGCTGTTGTCCCTCAAATAGCTGGCTCAGTCTGTAGATTTGCGGAATACAGAAGTCTGTAGTTGGTGGTTCTTTATAGTAATGGTGGTGTCTAGGAAATATACACTGGCTGGGGAATGGGTGAGTTTGAGGTTGATGGTCAGGTGGAATGTATTGAAGTTCTCATGGAACTGTATGAGGTCCTGTTCACCAGAGGTCCAAATCAGGAGAATGTCGTCGATGTACAGAAGGGGTTTCAAGTGACAAGTGGAAAGAAAGTGACTTTCCAGTTTTGCGCAGAAAAGATTGGCATACTGTGGCACCATCTGAGTGCCCATAGTGGTCCCAGTTTTCTGGAGGTATGTGTCATTTCCAAATGTGAAGTAGGTATGGATCAGAAAAAATTCGATAAGCCGAACACATAGTTAATACACTTGGGCCCTGTTAATAAACTGGGGAGCTTCCACTGCACTCCGCAGTTCCCACCTTGTATATCTTCCTCATCCAAGATATGTTTGGGTTCCTCAAGAATATAGGTTGGTGGGCTCCCTCACCTGATGGAGGCGCACATGGCTTCTTTGTGGAGCTTCCTTCCAGTAGTCCTCACTGCTACTTGGTTTCCAGGTACTGGAGCGGAAAGAGGCGGAAAGGGCACCAAACATTCTTTATTTATACAAAGTCTATGGGGGCTATGCACTAAGCTGTGATAAGTGCTTTAAAGAATGCAAAGTGGCTTTTAAGGCCGATACAGGCTGCTGCACGATTCACTAAGCAATGAGAACAGCGCTTTATCGGCCTTAAAAGGCATTTTTTCTGGCCTGTGAAAATAATCTGTGTGATCAGGCAAAAAAATGGCAAACGTGCCGTTTTTTGCCAGTCAGCAGAATTCACTAAGCAGGGATAAGTCAATCGTGCTATAAAAGCACGACAGAAAAACGTGCCAGATAAAGGCAGGCGCCAAAGAAGCTGGACATAGAAAAAAAAATCTTTGTTTACATTTTTTCAGACACACCATCTATACAACAGGTTGTCCCAAGCTGATCCCCGTGGGAGTCCGGGGCCCTTGGGTGGTCCCCGTGGGAGTCTGAGTGTCCCCGCTGGCCTGTGGTACCAATGGTGTGCCCCCAAAAAAAGAAACAATACTTTTAAATAAATACAAATACATCCCCCTCCCGCCTGCCCCCCCCCCCACCCTCCCCACATCCTAAGACATACAGTACAGTAATGGGCAAAATTACTATTATCCAGAAATGGATAATAGTGCATTTGCCCATTTAGAATACAACATTAAGAAGCATAAATAAAGTAAATAAATCTTGCACTCACCCCTGCCAGGCTGCCACGATGAAGGCTGTCCTCATCCTCATCACTGTCCATGTCCTCCGTTGCTGCAAACAATACAGAAGAATAAAAAAAGACAATCTAATGTCCCTTAACACCTTCAATGTGTCTTGCCTTTCTTTTATAGAAAACATTTTGTACAGACATTTTAAATTAATGCAAATAATTAGGTACAATTAATAACTAGATCTGTGAAGCCGTGATAACTATGAAAGTACAGATAGTGCAAAAACAAATGGTTTTATCCTCAGTAGCGCTTTAACCTAATCAGTGATATTTCTTAAAATAAAAACTCCTTACTCTGAAAAAAAATCAGACTAAAAAGAACATTGAGGTGCCATTTATAATGCAATATAATAAAGAAGCAGGAAAAATAAAACATATTCTCAATCAACACTGGCATGTGCTGAAAAATCACACCATTCTTGGAGGTCACATTCCTGATAGGGCACAAGTACTATTTAGGAAGGCACCCAACAACAAAAATAAATTAGCTCTGAGTGCCCTAAGAAAGAAAAAAGAAACCATTACCCCTGGATGGCCAGATCTTCCTAAGGGATTTTTCAACTGCAAAAACTGCACTGCTTGTGGCTATAGTTCCATTCCAGGGGACCAATTTAAATCCAACGTAACTGGATTTTTAAAAAAAATCTATGGACACATAAATTGAAGATCTAATTTTGAAGTGTATCACCTGGAATGTTCATGTGGTCTACAGTACGTGGGGTAGACCATGCCATATTGGATAGGCGGGGGCAGAAATATTGACTTAATAAAAAAGTACTTAGGTATTTTCTCAGTATGGTCCCTGGATTACCATCATTCACTTCACATGTACTGTAAGTATTTGTTAGGATGTGCTCACCACAAACAAGACGGGACCACGGTGCTGAGGTGGGAAGGTAGGAACACCACCCACAGCCACGAGGGCATGTCTTGAAAGTAGATTGGTCGGGGATTCCGGATCGGGGCCGGAGAGGTACGGTTGGTAGAGAGTGCCGTTTGCCAAATCCAGGGTTAAAGAGAGGGACGTTGTCGTTACCGTAAGCCAGGATCGGGATGCCAGAGATGCGGAGAGTCGAGTAGCCGTGTGCCGAGTTCGGGATGCCAGAGGTACGGGAAGACGTAGCGGAAGCCGGTTTGGTACACGAGGAGGTCTGTAAAAATAGAACTAGGGAGGCAGAGAATGGTAAAGACAACTGGAACTATGCTCAGCCAAAGAACCAGTGATTTTGGCAGGTATATAAAGGAGTGAGGGTCCAATAGGATTGCAGCCATAAAGGGGTGTGTAGAAGGAGCCAGCTGCAGCAGGGATAGGTCCCTTATGAGTCCCAGGAGATGAGGCATAAAGGGCAGCAATCTGGCTGCATTCAATAGCAGCAACAGTTTTGTTCACTGTACCTTTAAGAGGCGGTTGCGCCTCCGTGTGGCCGCGCCTCCGTGTAGCAGCGCCTGCGGCTGCGTGCGCGGCCCCGCGCCCTGATCCGAGGGCAGAAGAGACAGAGGAACGTGCGCGCGCGCGCACTGTGCAGGAACTCGCGCGCCTCTCTCCGGCGTCCCTGCGAGCCACGAGGATGTCAGGCGAGGCAGCAGGTAAGTGGGAGACACGCCGTGAACGGCGTGTCTCCATAATCCTTACAGTACCCCCCCCTTCAGGGGCGACCTCCGGGCGACCATGATAAGGCTTGGAAGGGTTTTTGCGATGAAAAGCCCGTAGAAGCTGAGGTGCGTGAAGATCCCGGTGAGGAATCCATGAACGTTCCTCTGGACCGAACCCCCTCCAGTGAACCAGGTATTGTACTCCTCCTCTGGAAATTCTTGAATCCAGGACAAACTGGACCTCGTACTCCTGTTGACCCGAAATCATAATCGGAGGTGGAGAAGAAGTTTTCTTGGAAAAGCGAGGGCTGCGAAACACTGGTTTGAGTAAAGAGACATGAAAAACTGGTGGAATCTTCATAGAAGGTGGAAGGCATAGTTCGTAAGCCACATGGTTAATCCTCCTAACCACGGGAAAGGGACCGAGGAACTTGGGAGCAAGCTTCATGGTAGGAACCTTCAACCGGATATTCCTAGATGAAAGCCACACCGTGTCCCCTGGAACGAACTCCGGCACTTGTCGTCGAAGGCGATCTGCTTGGAGTTTCTGTCTCCCTGTAGCTACCTTCAAGTTCTCCTGTATCTTAGACCACAAAACCTTCAGGTGAGAGACGTGTTTGTCCACTGCTGGCACCCCTGATGGTAGTGAAGAGAAGGGTAACCGGGAAGGATGGAATCCATAATTTATAAAAAACGGAGATTCTTGGGTAGAGTCGTTGCGGAGAGAGTTCAAGGCAAACTCGGCCCAAGGAAGTAGATCCACCCAGTCCTCCTGTGTATCCGTGATGAAACATCGGAGATATTGTTCTAAGCTTTGATTGACTCTCTCCGTTTGCCCATTGGTCTGTGGATGGTATCCTGAGGAGAACTGAAGAGCGATCCCCAACCTTTTGGAAAAGGCACGCCAAAATCTTGACACGAATTGCGAGCCCCGATCAGAGACAATGGTAGAAGGGACTCCGTGAAGGCGAAAAATCTCCTGAATAAACACATCTGCCAGCCTGGGGGAATTTGGAAGACCCCTCAAAGGAACAAGGTGCGTCTGTTTGGAAAAACGATCGATGACCACTAAAATAGTATTCTTCCCTTTGGACTCTGGAAGTTCCACAATGAAATCCATAGAGATATGACTCCAGGGACGATCTGGAATGGGTAATGGAAGGAGTAGCCCAGCGGGTCTGACACGAGGTACTTTGTTACGAGCGCAAATGCTACATGCTTTGACAAACTCCTCTACGTCTTTAGCCCTCTCTGGCCACCAGAAGGTACGTTGAACCAGATCGTTGGTCTTCCGTATCCCTGGGTGTCCTGCCGATTTAGACGAATGACACCACTCGAGGACCTTCTTGCGGTGTTGAGGTGCCGTGTAGAGACTTCCCTCCGGAACCTTGAGTCCCCTCGGAGTCTGTGACTGTTCTGACTGAATTTTGCTCATGACCTCAAAGGAGTTGGCAGACAGGATACAACTAGAGGGGATAATAAACTCAAGCTGTTCCTCGGACCTGTCATCCGCAAGAAATTGTCGAGATAGAGCGTCCACCTTTAGGTTCTTGGAGCCAGGAATAAAAGAAATAAGAAAATGAAATCGTGAAAAAAACAAAGCCCAGCGGGCTTGTCGAGCATTCAACCGACGTGCCCCCTCCAGGTAAAGGAGGTTCTTATGGTCCGTAAGGATGGTAATGGGTGTCTCAGTACCCTCTAAGAAATGTCTCCACTCTTCCAACGCCAATTTGATCGCCAAAAGCTCCCTATTTCCGACATCATAATTCTGTTCGCTGGAAGAGAATTTCTTAGAAAAAAAAGCACAGGGATGCAGTCTGGCTAACGGAGAAGTTCTCTGGGACAGAACAGCCCCAGCCCCAATGTCCGAAGCATCTACCTCCAAGGTGAACGGGAGTCCAGGATCTGGGTGGGTGAGGATGGGAGCAGACACAAAAGCCTTCTTGAGACTCTCAAACGCTTCTTTAGCGGTCACTGACCATGATGACGGATCTGCCCCTTTCTTAGTGAGGGCGGTTATGGAGGATACGGTATCAGAAAAATTGCGGATGAACCGTCGATAATAATTCGCAAAACCTAAAAAGCGTTGCACGGCTTTGAGAGTAGTCGGAAGAGGCCACTCCAAGATAGCTTTAAGTTTCTCCGGATCCATTTTGAAACCGGAATCCGAGATAACGTAACCCAAGAACGCCACGGATTTAAGGTGGAACTGACACTTCTCCAATTTTGCAAAAAGATGGTTCTCCCGCAAACGTAATAGTACTTGTTGAACGTGTTTAATATGATCTTGAGCGGTCTTAGAAAAGATGAGGATGTCATCTAAATAAACAATAAGAAAAGTGTTGAGAATGTCCCGAAAGATCTCGTTGACAAAATCCTGGAAAACTGCTGGTGCATTGCACAACCCGAAAGGCATAACAAGATACTCGTAGTGGCCGTCATGGGTGTTGAAAGCAGTCTTCCACTCGTCCCCCTCTCGTATCCTTACTAAATTGTAGGCACCTCTCAGATCTAATTTAGAAAAGATGGTTGCTCCCTGGAGGCGGTCGAATAATTCTGGAATCAAAGGCAGGGGGTAGCGATTTTTGCGGGTGATATTATTCAAACCCCGATAGTCTATGCATGGACGGAGAGATCCGTCCTTCTTCTTGACAAAGAAGAAACCTGCTCCGACCGGGGAGGAAGACTTTCTGATGAAACCCCTCTCCAAGTTCTCGGCAATGTAGGTGTTCATAGCCTTTGTCTCTGGGAGAGAGAGAGGATAGGATCTTCCCCTGGGAAGAGGTGCGCCAGGAAGTAAGTCAATGGGACAATCAAACGGACGGTGCGGCGGTAGTACCTCAGAACGTGCTTTGTCAAATACGTCACGGAAATCCCAGTACACAGAAGGTAAGGAGTTGATCTTCTCGGATATGGTAGACACTCCTCCAATCCTCTGGAAAACCCTGGTACATGTCTTGGCACAAGAAGGAGCCCACTGAACCGGTTCCCGATCCGTCCAGTCGATGCGAGGATTATGAAGTTGGAGCCAGGGAAGACCCAAAATCAACTCAGCAGAGGGCGTGTGGATGACATCGAGAGTAATAATCTCTGTATGGACGTCCACGAACTGCAGTAGGAGAGGTACCGTCTGAAGCGTGATAAATGCTGGCTTTAGAGGTCGACCATCGATGGCCTCCAGACCTACAGGCGTCTCCTTGTTGACAAAAGGGATATTGTTCTGTCTAGCAAAAGTTTCATCAATGAAATTACCTGCAGAACCGGAATCAATGAACGCCCGTGCCCGGGTGTGGAACCCCTCTCCAGACAGCATTATAGGTAAGACTATCCTGGTGGGAAGGATGTTTTGGATGGTGGAAGAAGGGGTCAGTATTCCCAATGAAACTCTCCCGGATCTCAGTGGGAGCTGGCGTTTCCCGGTCTATGGGGACACTGTGACACGGCGTGAGTGGAATTGCCACAGTACATGCAAAGACCGGCCGTACGCCTACGTAACTTCTCAGCCGGAGATAGTCTGTTGCCCCCCAACTGCATGGGTTCAGGAATGTCCCCGGAAGAAGGTGACGGAGCCACGAAGGAGGGTGCAAGAGTTCTTGGAACCCGTAAACGATAATGAGAACGTTCGTATTTACGTTCCAGCAGGCGTTGATCCACCCGAATAGCCAGAGCGATTAAGTCCTCTAGGTTAGTAGGACGATCTCGTGCGGCGAGCTCGTCCTTTAGGGTCTCCGATAATCCTTGCCAGAACGCGGAAGATAGGGCGTCATCGTTCCAACCCGTCTCAGCAGCAAGAGTGCGAAACTCCACCGCATATACAGCAACCGAACGGTCTCCCTGGTTAATGTGGTGAAGAGCAGAAGCTGCCGTTAACTTCCGTGCTGGTGTATCAAAAACTCTTCGGAATTCCTCAACGAAGAGATCGATGTCCTGTGTGAGCGCCCCTTGTTGCTCCCAGATGGGAGAGGCCCATGCCAGTGCCTGGTCGGTGAGAAGGGAGTAGATGTAGCCAACCCTGGAGACAGAAGACACAAAGCGAGAGGGAGAGAGACGAAATTGTACAAGACATTGGTTAATGAATCCCCGACATCCTTGAGGATCCCCCGCATAATGTCTTGGTGGCGGAATACGTGGTTCCGGAGTGAATGGAGATAACGAAAAAGGATTAGGTTGTGCAGGGGGTGCCACGAGTGGAGATTGCTGAGTGAGGGTTCGGACCTGAAGAGTAAGAGAGTGGAGACTTTGCTGTATGGTATCCATCCGTCTATCGGATTGCTCCAAATAAGTCTCTAATCTGGTAAACAGAGCAGAATGGGCATTTAAAGTCCGCTCCACCTCAGCTTGGTCCATGTTTGTTGGGCTGAGCATAATGTTAGGATGTGCTCACCACAAACGAGACGGGACCACGGTGCTGAGGTGGGAAGGTAGGAACACCACCCACAGCCACGAGGGCACGTCTTGAAAGTAGATTGGTCGGGGATTCCGGATCGGGGCAGGAGAGGTACGGTTGGTAGAGAGTGCCGTTTGCCAAATCCAGGGTTAAAGAGAGGGACGTTGTCGTTACCGTAAGCCAGGATCGGGATGCCAGAGATGCGGAGAGTCAAGTAGCCGTGTGCCGAGTTCGGGATGCCAGAGGTACGGGAAGACGTAGCGGAAGCCGGTTTGGTACACGAGGAGGTCTGTAAAAATAGAACTAGGGAGGCAGAGAATGGTAAAGACAACTGGAACTATGCTCAGCCAAAGAACCAGTGATTTTGGCAGGTATATAAAGGAGTGAGGGTCCAATAGGATTGCAGCCATAAAGGGGTGTGTAGAAGGAGCCAGCTGCAGCAGGGATAGGTCCCTTATGAGTCCCAGGAGATGAGGCATAAAGGGCAGCAATCTGGCTGCATTCAATAGCAGCAACAGTTTTGTTCACTGTACCTTTAAGAGGCGGTTGCGCCTCCGTGTGGCCGCGCCTCCGTGTAGCAGCGCCTGCGGCTGCGTGCGCGGCCCCGCGCCCTGATCCGAGGGCAGAAGAGACAGAGGAACGCGCGCGCGCACTGTGCAGGAACTCGCGCGCCTCTCTCCGGCGTCCCTGCGAGCCACGAGGATGTCAGGCGAGGCAGCAGGTAAGTGGGAGACACGCCGTGAACGGCGTGTCTCCATAATCCTTACAGTATTCTCACTGGTATTAACCAGTTTTTAACTGCACTAGATATATAAGCATATGCTTGGACATTTTAACCCCATTTGGGGCCTTTTCAAATAACACTAGCTGCAGTCAGTGTAGGCAAGGAAGAAGGAAAAAGGGAACAAGCACTGCAAACAATTTGAACTGGAGGTGGGTTAAAATGCAAAAAACTTTATTTAGGCATGATGCCTAAGAAAAAACACTATCAGCACAGTCCTCTGACGCGTTTCGTGACGAAGGCACTTTGTCAAAGATTATCTGTATGGTCTCCTGCTCCCTGCTAATATAGGGCAGATTCTGATTGTAAATTGGAAACCCCGGCGTCCTGCTTTTGCCCCGCCCACTTCTGACGTCACAAGCCATGTCATAGATGTGGGCGAATTCACCAGCCGAAAACACCTCTGTTCCCTGCCCATATATCTCCAGGGGCTGCCTCTCAGCCATCAGTATGGATCACAGGCATGACGATTCCTCCCCGCCCACCTCTGACATCACCGTCAGTGTGGGTGGGATGCAGAACTGCAGCCAATGTCTATCCACCTACATGGCCAATCAGCAACTACCCACGAAGGATATACACATTTAGTAAACAATAACACCATAGAATAATATAAATTAGAGCAAGGAGTATGCATAGTAATAATATATGGCACCAATAATGACAGAATATATAACAGCAAATAGTATAGATCAAGCCACTTATGTTGATGTAAACATAGCCACATACATATCCATATCCTATGTCAATTGCTAACAGGAGACCAATAGACATAGTGCTGAAAACACTAGTACACATACAAACTACATTCATATCACAAAAAAATGTTAAAAAAGGATAAATAAATATCCATAATGATACTGATAGCAATAAGTCTCATATAGGGATCTGTAGCCCCAAACCATAAATAACCTTTATCCAATACAATATTGATATATATGGAAGTACAATGAGGAGCGAGGAATAACATCATATTAAGAGATGTTATTTAAAATAAATATTATTATCTCTTGGATAGGATCTGACGTGAATAATGTAAAAAGGGGAGGAATGGTAGAAATGTGGGGGAAGGTGAGGTGGGGGGAAAAGGGGGGGAGGAGGGGGGAGAGGAAGGGTAAGGAGGAGGGGGGAGAGGAAGGGTAAGGGGGAGGGGGGAAAGGGGACAAGGAAAAAGGGGAAAGGAGTCGGAGGGGAAGAGGGAGGGGAAGGGAAGGAAAGAATATAGAAATGTAAAGAATGAGGGAGAGGAAAGAGAAAAATATAAAGGACCATGACGTGTACATTGGAATACTGGCAAGCATCAATGTATAACAACATAAATCTGGAGTCTAACCCACCAGAAAGTGGCTAAGCTCCCAGTCCACGTTGATACCCATGGGGTACATGGCATCTAGACTATACTGTAGATCCATGCTATCTCCTGCCTATTCAATGCATTGAGCCTATTCCCCCCCACGGTTAGGGGCTGGGACATGCTCAATGCCTGAAAATTGAACATTATTAATATCTCCACTAGGGCAATTGGTAAAATGTTTGGAAACTGGATGTAATACATCACCTTTTTTAATCAGGCGAACATGCAGTCAGTGTAGGGACCTGCCTATGAGACTTACCTTGGCATAGGTATTTTCTCAGTATGGTCCCTGGATTACCAACATTCACTTCACATGTAAGTGTTCTCATTGCTATTAACCAATTTTTAACTGCACTAGATATATAAGCACATGCTTGGACATTTTAACCCCATTTGGGGAATTTTCACATAACACTAGTTGCAGTCAGTGTAGGGACCTGCCTACGAGACGTACCTTGGCGTTTGGTGGCAGGCTTGGGCATTATTTGATCAAAGGATGTAACTAAAAGTCTCCTTTATCATATAGATTTGCACATCATGTATATATATTTATTTCACATATATGTTAACCAATTAGATAGAAGCGCAGGGATTCACTTTCTGTTTAATAAAAAGAGAGTCATTTTGGATTTACCAATTAGGTACTATGTCACCTGCCAGTCTAAATATTGACTTTGACCTGAACGTATTCCTATAAGGATGATAGGACTCCAATGTGTGCCTTTCGATTGTTCAGTCCCAGTGTTTAGCTAATCATGTTTTTTCTATGAATGACTATGTTCTCTAACCCCTGTTTCTATTCTATTGTCTATTACAGATGTGGACATATCATAATTAGTCATTGAATTCTTATCTCTATATTTTTAAATATTTTATAATTGTAGCTATTTTATATTTTATTGTATTGTTATCAATTTTTGGGCTCTATGCATGTATGCATAGAGAATTTAAGAGTGTATCACTCTCTGTGTTATTTCACTATTAACTGTACATTATAGTATCATTACAGTAACACAAGGAAAAAGTAACCCCACGCGGGGTCAAATGTGTATCTCGCATAACACCACAGAGGAGGGTAAATTAATGTCCTGTGTAATGACAGGAAACTAAACTGCAATAAAGAATGCAAATGTGGTGCTGACTGGGAATGTAAACTGTGGTAAACAAAGGAAAGAAAGAAAGCTCCCTATTATGTCGCACTCGAGAAAGCACCCTAGGCTAAATTAAAAGTACTATTTATTAATGAAATAATTAAAATATAATTATTGCAGCAAATTATACATTAAACCAAATGATTAAAAATAAAGGAGGTGTCTGTGTGCTAATTATCAAAGACGTCACTGTATATGAAGATATAGCTATTAATCACATCTTTGTCCACAGTTATATAATTATACTAGCTGTGGTAATAGCTATTAAAGTACAATTCTAAGTCGTCAGATAACTACTCCTAAATAGGTAAGAGTGTTAGTGATTGAAGAGGGCTATTCGCTCTGTGTGTCCAGCGACTAACAGCTATCTCAGGGCAGATAGCCATTACCTGGCATCACTCATTAAAGGTATTCCCACAGGACAGTTCCTCTGAATTACTTTTAATTTAGCCTAGGATGCTTTCTCGAGTGCGACATACAGTAATAGGGAGCTTTTTTTCTTTCCTTTGTTTACCACTCATTACAGTAACAAATTCATTGTTACTTTATAGTCTATTTAGACATTGAGTTTTCAATATGCCTGCTGTCACCAATGAAATGGCAAGGAAGGGTATCTAAAGGCATTGCAACCAATCAAAGACGCTCCTGATGAAACCTTGCTAAAGGTGAAAACGTGTAGAGTGAATCCGACTACTGCTAAGTGGGATGCTACACATAGTGCTGCCTGCTTGTCCACAGACCTGCCTCCTGTCTTTCATCCATGGATTCAATCCCGGAAGTACGGAGACAGGCGATGCGAGCCCAGCTGAATCAAGGTGTAAGGAGATCGCACCAGATTCCAACTGCCGGTGTCGATCTATTGAGCAAAATTATTTCTTTTATCTAACACCATGTGAGTGTGTTTAAATTTATACAACTCAACCCCATTATAGCGCGATTCGCTACAACGTGGCTCCCGATTTAAAAGCATCTCAATTTTTTTTAACATTCAATGCTTTATTGCTAACGGACACACACACACACATAATTTATAAATTATTATTTTATTTTAATTAAAATGTAAATTTATAAATGATTATTTTATCATTTATAAATTATACCATATCATACAGGAATTGAACCCAGGACCTTTCATTTCCTAGTACCAATTCTCTACCTGCAAGCCACAGGGTTTGTGTGATGTCACAAAGCCACACGGGGTTCGACTCCCACCTGGTGTAGGGGTCTGTGTGTGTGTGTATGTGTGTGTGTGTGTGTGTGTGTGTGTGTGTCCATTAGCAATAAAGCATTGAATATTTAAAAAAAAAAAAATTCCCACATGGGGTGTGTGTGTTACCCTCCTCCGCTCTCGAAAGTTTACAAAAGTGCCACTCACGTGGATGCAGCCTGATGAAGCAGGGAGAGCTGCAGATGCCGGTAAGTCCTCGAACGACAACATTTTATAACGCGATCTCGGTTATAACGCAGTCTCATTCTGTGGACCCTGAGGACCGTGTTATAATGGGGTTCAGCTGTATAAAGTTTGTATCAGTCTATAGTATTTCTGGTCTTCTTATCCCATTCCACGAAGGTCCTTATACCTGTGGTTATCGCCTGGTACAGCACCGCAAAGATACCATTACATGCACTTAAAGATTGAGAATTTTGTGAGTACAAATTGTGTTGGATTCGGGAGGAATTTACCACTTAGAATCACCAAAAACATATTGCACTATTGTTTGTATGTTTTTTCTCCACATATACCTGTGCTCCCCAAAACACCTGGACTCAGTCAAGTTGTACCAAGTGGGCAATAATTGTTCTGTAACATTCTCAAACTTACCAGTGAATAACTGGTGTGCCCAGGACGGCATGAATTGTAATAAAGCTTTTATAATAATGGTCCCTGACACAGCCATTAACGGGTGCTCAGAGCTACACCTACAGTACATGGGGAAAGGTTCAAATAAAGGGAACTTTTTGTGTTATGATACAAAAAATGCATTGTTTGCATTTATGTGTACATGCTAGGAGTGTTCCAGGCACAGGGGAAAATACAATTTGGGACATTACTATTTTTCATAGACCCTTCGCTAGTCCTAGCAATTGAGTTAGCTCCACAATTGTTGATAAAGTTAGAGGGGCCTATTCTAAATGCCTTGACAAGCCACTTATCGAGGCCTTTTCGGCCAAAATGCCTACTGCTATTCAGTAAGCGTCGATAAGTGGGCGATAAAGTCATGAATCACCAATTTTTTCAGCTGTCCAAAACACATCGTCTGGTGAGTGGCGATAATCCACTTATTGGCAGGTTCTGAAACTCATGCAATTCTAGTAACCTCGATTAGTATATAGAGGCTAATCGCGGCTCTAGAATGGCGAGTTTCTCCCAAAATACTCAAGCTAGGAAAAGTTGGCGTGAGGCTGGGGAGACCCTGATGAGAAGGGGCGAGAGAGGACTTAGAAAAAAAAATGCTTTTTTCCTGCATCGGATTGAGGCCTGGAGCCTCCATAGCTGATACCCATTAATATCAGCACCACAGATCCCCGGTATGCATTTCATGCAATAATAATACATTTACAGACAACTTGCGGGGGGGGGGGGGGGTTTGCCGGGTGGAGTTAACTCCTTCATTATTACTGTTATTACCGTTAAGGTAATGAAGGGGTTAACTCCTCCCGCTAACCATCCGGTAGGTTTAAACACACACCAAGGGCCAAATACCAGTTTCACCCATCCTCTCTACTCACAATAAACATTCACAAACACAACAACACTACTATCCACCTCTTCTAACCCCTGCAATCCCCCCCCCTAACACATACTGTACATTAATGGTCAAAATAACTACTATCCAGATATGGAAAGTATCTCATTTGCCCATTATATAATCAAACATTAGCCAGCCTTTAGCTAGCCAGCATAAATGAACTAAATAAAACTTTCTCCTTACCCCTGCCATCATGGAGGGCGTCCTCATCAGCATACTCCATGTCCACGTCTACCGCTGCAAGAGTTCATGAAAAAATACAATCAAATGACCCCTAACCCCTTAATCACCTTAGCGATTAATAGCCGCTATAGTAATTAAGGGGTTAACTCACCCTTCCCCGCAAAAGGAGGCCTAACCCACCCAAGAGGCTTAATCACCCACCCCGGACGCACAATACCCACCCTCTACCCATTGATTGTAACAGTGGTAGATCATGCCAATATAATATGGGCATAATAAGCCACTATAGCAGTCAATGGTCAACTTAATACAAATCATTAAGGCCACAAATACACAAGAATAAAATAAATGCACAAGCACTTAAACACCACAACAATAAAATAACTAAAAAGAGTAATAGTACACATTACTAAAATGTATCTATCACCAAAACAGCTAACTAATTAAAATTATGTTATTCCAAAACTTAACAATACAATGAAATAAACACGTATCCAAGCAAACTATTAAAGAAATAAAACCACTAGCTAACCAATCAATTAAATAAATAAAAGCACTAGCCAACAAAACAATTAATTTAAACCACTAGCCAACAAAACAATTCATTCATTTAAAATGCTAACAATGCTAAAAAGTACTAAAAACAAGCCATCCAAATTTCAAACAATTTAAGCCAAACAATAAACAGAAATAGGAAAAATCACAATCAAATGAAAATAAGCATTTGCAAAAAATGCATTGCCTGTCACTGTATTTATCTGTACCCTGGGCAACAACAAATAGAGCACTTACACTACACTGATAAACTTTTATGTAGTTACCAGTTGAAGGTGAGTTGATACAGACTGGGTAGTATTCTCAGTAGTGATGCATAGAAACAAAAAGTTCCACTGTGGTTACCCAGAACCCCATTTCAGGGCAAGCGTATCTCTCCCTTATTCCTGAGAAGCACCTAGGGTAATCACTGCTAATTCTAAGTCAGCCACTTCAGAGACCAGCGCATCGTTCTTTGATTCCTGTACAGTACCTAGTGTAACTACTGCTGCTTCCATTTAAGGAACAAACATATCCTTCACTGACTTTTGCAGGCCCTGTTATAACCATGGATGACTAAAATTCCCACAGGAAGGAATAGTTTACCTCTCGCTATTCCCCCTACAGTACCTCATGTAACCTTCGAGTCTGGGATTCCCACTCCATAGACAACACTGTGTCTCGCTAATTATTCCACAGAATTTGAGGTACCCACTACTGACTTAACAACTTCTGTTACAAATTCAGGGTTACCTCTCATGGATATTTCTGTAGTACTTGATTCAAATGCCCCTGTGTTCAAAACGGATTTATACTTCACTGATTCTTCTACAGTATCTCATGAAGCCATTGAGTCTGGGACTTCCATTCCTAAGTCACGTTCATGTTTTCCTGGTTCTGCTTCAGTGTTTGATGTACCCATTTCTAACTCCAAGACTTCTGTTTCTAAGTCAGGTTAACCGCTCACCCAGCTTCCTGCGGTACCTGTTATAATCCGTACTGATCCAAGCTCTCCCACTTTAAAGACAGATTCACTACTCACTGGTCCCTGTGCAGTGCCTGATTTGCCCTCTCTTGATTTCATGATGCCATCTTCAAAGACTGAAGTACTCCTCTTGGAGTTCCTTGCCTTGCCTGAAATGCCCGTCCTTGATTCTTGTGCTCCTATTGTGGGCATGGGCATACTTCTCTCCGCTTGCTCTTTGGTGTCTACTGCTTCCTCTGTGGATTCCCTGACATCCGAATTAATGCTTTCCAAAGCCACCTGCCTAAGGGTGCTGACATCCTAGTTATTGCCAGTACCACAGCAGAAAGCTACTTATTCACCCCAACTCTCACCGATAGGTGTAACAGGTCTGGAGTTTGACAAGAGAACTGTATGTGAGTCTTTCTGTGAGTCTCCCCGGCTTCAAACCTTGCTACCTGTGACTGGATTCCATCAGGAGTAAAACATTCTCATGAACTTTTACATGCCAATCTGAGTAATGCAATTACTCTTCCAGAACATTTCTCTTCTGCATCGGATCAACAGTCAGTGCTTCTTGACTTGTACTCTGGGACTATTGCTGAAAATCTAGCATCTGTCCTGCGGCCTTCTGACAGCCTTATTCAGCATGTTCTGAACTTTCCAATCTAGCTACAGCTCTGCATGTCCAATTATTTTTATGATGCATTCTGCGTGTCAAGATTTGCAGTATCACTGCTTTCTCTTCTGAAAATGGTACTTGCTAACAAACGGTTTTGCCTCAGGTCTTCTACCTGTCCAAGACAGTTCAGAAACAATTCCATGTCGCCTACATTAAAGAGTGAGCCTGTTTTTGATCGCCCGAGGGTCTCCCCTGAAGGGGGGATACTGTAAGGGTTCCTGTCCTAGTTTTTTTCTGGAGCTCGCCCTTACAGGGCTGTAGAGGTTTCAGGCAAATTTCTCCCTGAATGGAGCAATTGGGAACACCTGTTTCTGGACTTACACTGCAGTCTCCTTGATGCTGCTTTCTGTACAGCTCTACCCCTATTGCCTGTCTGTGCTATTGAGTGTCAGCCATTTCACTAGGAAAGGGCTGCGCATTATTCTTGTATCCCTTGAGGACTTTTATTCCTGTAACCTGTGCTTGTCACAAGTAGCTCTGCTTGGCCTGTCTCTGGCCTTCCTGTGCTGAATCGCTGGATCCCCAGCGCTATAGCTTCACTGCTCCTTTGGCCGGTCTGCAATATACCCTGCATCCAGAGGCCTTCATTGCTTCCAGTTCCTATCCTGCTTTGGGAATATGTTCCTGTGCTGAAGCGCTGGATCCCCAGCGCTATAGCTGCATTGTTCCAGTGGTCTGTCTGCAATATACCCTGCTTCCAGAGGCCTTCAGTGCTTCCAGTAACTATCCTCCTTCCAGAGGCCATTCCTGTGCTGATGCTTTCTGTGTCCTGAAGCCTCCTTCCTCCAGAGGCCATTCCTTTGCTGAAACCCAGGTGCTGAAGCTTCTCAGTTTCCTGAAGTCTTCGCCTTCAATGTGCTGAAGCTCCTATGCTAAAGCTCCTAGCCTTTCCTATGATAGCTCCTGAAGCCTTTCCTGGTACTGACCCCAGCCTGTGACCTCGACCATTACTTCTATGCCACCTGCCTTCACCCCAGCCTGGATACCATTTACCCTGCTATCTCCAACCCCGACACGGCTACCCACGACGACGGAATCCGCAATCTGGACCCGGCTTCGTGGTCTCAGGTCGGTGTTTCTCTATCCCCAACTCAGCCCTGCGGTCCGGTCCTGGTTTGTGGTGAGCATGTCGGTTACACATACAGTACCTAGATGAATTCATAGTCTTTGGACATTAGAAGAACACGAGACTCACCTAATGAAAGTATTGGATCTTTTGAGCGAGAGTGAGCACTTTCCCTCTCATAAATTATCTTTTCAAGTTGGGCTACTCCTAGTAGTGCTCTGTTATCTTCTTCAAAGCTGCTTGTCTTGTTCAGGGATAGCATGGCATTGTCAAGTGTTTTTTGGGTTACAAATACCTGTGATGGGAATTAATGGATAAAACAATTGACCTTGTGTTAGAGAGGATGATTCATGTTCTGAGGCACATGGGTGGTCTCAATTCACAGTGCCGAAACAGTGGCAATGTTATCTAGAGGAAGTCTCTTCTCCCCTTACTGTGTTGCTAAGACATACACAGATAAAGCCAGTGCATACATCCTTCTCATCCCTCATGCTACCGAGATTGACATGGAAAAGTTTGCATCCCGGAGCTGTTAGCTGTGCATGTTTTCCAAAGTACACTGCAGCAACTGAACCACAGAAGCATAACACACATGTATACAAGCTATTGGGATCCATAAGCTGACATTCATCTTTCTATGTTACTCAAGGAAACTTTGGGAAGATATGCTACACACTACATGTTACAGCCTCATCGATTTTCCCAGTTAATATACCAATAGTATGTGCATTTACATCTTTACAGTATGCGTAATGGGCCAAAATGGGAACTTTGATGGCTCCCCGTGGTAAGAAGGCTATATCAAACAATTTGAGAAGTGCTATTTCAGATGCACTTTGGAAGCAGTACAGTATAAATACACTACTGCAGAATTCAAGAACATCAAAGACACTAGTAATGGACTATTACTGCATCTGACGACTGTTGGCTGGAGTAGTCAGTGACAAACTGATGAAGACATTAAATTTTAAATAAATACAGTTTGTAGTTTATTTATGTTGAGGGCTGCTACTCAGTAGTGTACAAGTGGAGTCGTTTGGATGTTTTCTTTTTAAAGTAATATTGTTGTGGATTTCATGCTATGCTCCAATAATGCCATTGTTTCCATTCTTGTTTTGCAAATTGTCAACGCTTCTCAACATCAAGACCTTATTCGTGAAGAAACTACATCCAGCAACACAGAGCATCAATATTGGACAAATAAGGTCTGAACTCCCTTTTCAGAAGCTCTTTGTTTTGTAGATGAAACATACACTATGCCTTCCATACAGTGGATAAAGAGTGTGCATACATAAAATAGCACAGTATTTCATTAATGCATCTATTTCTCCTTGTGTATCTTACAGGTCAAACTGTAGAAGAAGCAGCCAGTGCATATTGGTGTAAGAAGATTATATTATTTTTCCCCAAGTCTTTGTTATTTCTGTTATTGTATAAAGCAATACATTTTTTGATCAATCTCACACCGATGTACAGTACAATACATGTTTCATTTACATTAATAAATATGTCATAATTTATAAAGACAGACTGTGTCTTTTATCTGATGTTTATGAGCATTGAAAGAGTGTATGGGAATAAAGGGTGGGTTACATTACACATAACAGTACAAAACTTGCATTACTGTAGCAATACCCTCAGAATACAGTACATTACATTTAGGTTAAGACACTCTAGCACCATCTATCATTATTGCAAAGTACTAAGGTAGTCACATAGTCCCATTTGGCCGCCCTGGGTCAGCCGTGAAATTGCGTCTGGTTTTGCATGGTCACAGGAACAGTGCTGTTAGTATTGCTACATCTGTAAACTCTTTCTCCAATTTCTATTATATTGTTCAGTGACATTATATTTGTAAACTATGCAGCATTTATGTATCTTCAGCCCGCACTGTTTTTTCTGCTGTTTGAGAGCTTAGCCTTACACAGATGAATCCCGGGTTTCAGAACTATCTTGAAAGAAATAAGAAATTGTATTACTGTGTGTGATGAGGCATATGTGTCAGGTGTCTCTTTGGCAGCCCAGTCACTGGCTTTACAGGAAAGGGGGCTCCACACAATCAGTTTTATAAAAGCATAGGTAACTGGACTGCTTCTCCAGAGGCTTCGCAGGTAGAGAGACCTCAGCACATCATCAAAGCAGATAAGTACTTTCTTAAATCCTCTAACCCAGTACTGTTTTCTGTTACCCTCCTGAAACAAGTCTCTCCTAAAATTCAGTGCAGCAGCTTACACAGTGTTAAGCCTGGTGTGGCTTGAATTTGCAACCTCTGCTGCTCTGGGCAGAACCTCTGACAGCGAGCCTGATCAACACCTGGACAGTTCCATGGCCTCAGTGTGTGCCTTTGAACTCCTGTTACTACATCTGCTGTTTCACTCTGCTGTTCTGGATCAGCCCTCACTGACAAACCCTCTCGCTTCCTCCTTAAGTCACATCAACTTATTTTTTTGGTTACTGTGACTACCAACAAACTTATTTGTTTGGTTACCTGCTACCAGTGACCTGCCCTGCTTGAAGATGCAACCTGCCTGCTGCCGGCCTTGACCCATGCGTATCTGACCACTCTACTTGGCTGCTGTCTGCTGCCTTGACCCATGCTTGCCTGACCATGTACCTGCTTGCTTCCTGTCTTGACCCATTCCTGCCTGACCACGTACCTGTCTGCTGCCTGCCTTGACCCATGCCTGCCTGACCATTCCACCTTCAAGCTTCCTGCCTTGACCCTTCTTGCCTGACCACTCTATCTGCCGCCTTGACCCATGCTTTCTTGACTCTGCACCTTCCTGATACTTCTGACCGTGTACCGTAAGATCTGTCTACAATAATTAAGTATGAAGATTGAGGATCTTCAGATTAAAGGCAAGATTATAATTTGCACACAACAGAAGAATGAAGTTGATCAACTTTGAGCCACAAATGAAAGTGTAAACTAATTAATCGGTGGGTGCAATTCTGATTAAAATGATATAGCAAAAACTAAGGAGGAGGGCAAAGAGAAACCCACCAAAAGTCTTATTACAGTAGCTCAATGGATGTGTCCCAATGTCTCCATATATCAAACACTGTAGGGTGATCATGTATGTAGTATAGCTAAAAAATGAGTCAAGAAGTGCTGACAATATGCACTATCCTAATTAACCAGATGGCAGATGTAGAACAGCCTAGTTAACTGAAAGCCACATAATGGAATGCACAGTATATGACTTGACAATGGAATATGGTACCTGCTTGTCCCTAAATATATGCCCCTGGCTAATGATTGTAAGTATACCCACCAATTGTACATATAAGGCAGTCACATCATGAATCAGTGCAACCAGTGGAAGCCAAGATCTGCGGTGTACAAGTGTGTAATGTACCCCCAATGTATGAGGTAAGTACCCTCATGGTCTCAGCTGGTGTATGGTAAAGTCCAAAAGCATTCACATGTACATGGTGTAGCCTGTCTAAACGAAACCAAGTGAAAGTGCCATTGTATCCATAATGCCGCTCACTGAGGAAAGTGTTATGATAGAATGTATATACGTCAAACACTGAGTAGGTATATGTGGGGTGAATGACCTTGCAGTCTCAGCTAGTATTGAATTAAGTCTAAGTCTGCGGGCATACAGACGTAACACTATCAGCAGCTGCAGAGTGGGGGTGGGTCTGGCAGAGAGGCGTGGGGGTGGGGACGGTCAGGGAGAGGACAGAGTGTGGGTCTGGAGTGGAGTGGGAACGAGTCTGGGAGTTCCTTGACTTTCACATGCTGCAGCTATAAGGAATCCCCCTGATTCCATATTACCACTCCATATTAACCACTTCCCTTCTGCCATGCCTCTTATCCCTTCCACCATGATTCAACCCCTTTCTCTCCTCCCCTGTATTTCTCTCGGCTCTCATCCGTGCCTCTTGACCCCCTCCTTCCCCATGCCCATTAACCCATGCCTCCCCATACCCTATTAATGTTTACAGGAGAAGGGAGGTCAAGGGGGTAAGTGTAAATTTTCATACCGTGCACCCCAAAACTGAAACAACCTACCGGAAACGCTCGCATCCACCACCAGTTTAAGTTCTTACAAAACTAAGACTGTCTCACATTTTAATCTGATCTGTAACTGTTGCATACGCCTATAATATATATCTTCTTTAACTGTGCATGCAATGTCTTGTATATAATGTATACCCTGTTTACTTATGTAACTGTATTTGTAACATGTATTATTTGTCATTTTAACTCTATGCACAGGACATACTTGAAAACGAGAGGTATCTCTCAATGTATTTCTTCCTGGTAAAACATTTTATAAATAAATAAATAAATAATACATCTGGTATGGCCAGATTTTGTGAGGGCAACTGTGAGTGCAGCAGTAACAGTAATGCAGCTGCTCTTTAAATGCCTGCAGACCCAACAATGGGAGCCGCTCAGACGCCCGCTACAAAAGGATTACAATCCAATAATTAATATGCAGCTATTAAACAGGCATATATGAGACATAGCATGAACAAGACTAGCCTTAGTAAACCGGCAAGTATCAGAGATAGGCTGCTAAGATGATTAAGTCAATAGTTGCTATATCAAGCACCATTGATACCGATATAGAAATACAACCTGGCGCATGTGTACATGAATTATGTAAATAAACAAAATAAATGTATATAGTCCATAAAAGGATATGGGTGACTGAAGTGAGTAGAGTCCTTTCTTCCAGACTTGAGTGGTTAACGAATAGAGAATGGACTCAGTTCTCAAAGCACGCAGAGAAGATACTCCTCTTCACAGCAAATACTGTCCTATAGACTGAGACATAAACCGGGGACAAAACATTGCGCAGTATTGTTTTTCAGCAATGAAGTCCTCACATATGAACCTCAAATAAATGCTCACTTACTAGAAGTAGGTAGGCAGCATGCAGTGGAGAGAAACTGTATATGGGGTCTTCTAGGTCCAAACGTTTTCAGGGTGACACGAACCCCACGTGGTATCCCCAATTCCGATGGATGTAAAAAGAACCTCCTTCTCAGGAAAGATGTCTCCTGAACCTGTCCCAGAACTACTGTATCTTAATCTCCAACAAGGGATAAAGAGAAACAGAGGATTGCGCAATATATAAAAACTTTAATGACGCCTCCAGAACTAAAACAGAGTATACTCATAAAAGACCGTGAGTTTAAAATCAAATTAGAAGTGCCGACCCGGCATACACATCAGCAGCACACAGTCTCTGGTAGTCCTTGCCAGTATCGCGTGTACCTCGCGTTGTTCCGGCGCAAACGTGATGACGTCACCGTCTCCGTTCCTGACTGGTGATCTGATGAGTGTCCAGGGCAGCGTCTCCTTAAGCTCCTGCATCTGGGTTCTAGGCTCCTTTGTATATAGCTAGCTAATCCTTATAGTTCTTATAATCATAAATTCAAAATGTACTCAGGTATGGACCCATATGCTGAAATATAGCAGATGGTCCAAAAGTTAAAAGAAACGTCCCGACGTACGTTTCACTCCTGTGAGGGAGCTTCGTCTGGGGCCTACAGTGTTTGGTATATGGAGACATACTGTAGGAACACATCCATTGAGCTAATAACCTTTATTTTGGTATCAGTGCCTCATTATTTATTCACTTATTCACCTCACCTCCATATTAATGAACAATTGGTTAACTGAGGAAGAAGTTCATAAGCGACTTGAAAAAATTAAAGTAAATAAGACACCTGGCCCCGATGGCATAATCCAAGAGTTTTCCAGGAGTTAAGCTCAGTAATAGCAAAACCATTATATTTAATATTCAAGGACTCAATTTCACAGACTCAGTACCACAAGATTGGCGTAAAGCAGATGTGGTACCTATATTTAAAAAGGGAGCTAGATCACAACCGGGAAATACAGATCTGTAAGCCTGACTTCAATAGTAGGGAAACTACTTGAAGGTTTAATACGGGATAATATTCAGGAATACCTAATGGAAAACAAAATTATTAGTAATAGTCAGCATGGATTTATGAAGGATAGATCTCGCCAAACTAACCTTATTTGTTTCTTTGAGGAGGTAAGTAGGAATTTAGACCAGTGCAGAAGACCATGCAGTTGATGTGGTCTACTTAGATTTTGCAAAGGCTTTTGATACGGTTTCACACAAGAGGTTGGTGTACAAAATAAAGAAAATTGGACTCGGTAATAATATATGCACCTGGATTGAAAACTGGTTAAAGGACAGACAACAGAGGGTTGTCATAAATGGAACTTTTTCAGGTTGGGCTAAAGTCGTGAGTGGAGTACCTCAGGGATCGGTACTGGTACCCATGCTTTTTAACTTGTTTATTAATGACCTTGAGGTTGGGATGGAGAGCAAAGTCTCCATCTTTGCTGATGATACTGTCGCGGCCAAGTTTATTCGAGCATTTGCCAGGTCTCGGCCCCGACAGAGCGCCCTCCGATCGGGGCTTCCCCCTCTCCTCTCTGGGTCCGCCGGGTCCCCCGGAACCCCCCACCGCCGTCCCCCACATCGCGGGACACCAGGGCTCCCTCGGGGAGCCCTGGGCACGCGTGCAGGGGGCGCAGGCACCCAATGACGCGTGACCGCGCATCGGTGACGTGCGGCACGCCGAGGGGATTCGGCTAGCAAGTCGGGACATCTCCCGGCTTGTGGAACTAGCCGCAGTCAAATTAAATGTGTCGCCACTGTACTAAATTGTGTAAGGTAATAGAATCAGAGCAGGATGTAATTTCTCTTCAGAAGGACTTGGAGAGACTGGAAACGTGGGCAGGTAAATGGCAGATGAGGTTTAATACAGATAAATGTAAGGTTATGCATTTGGGATGCAAGAATAAAAAGGCGACTTACAAATTAAATGGAGATATATTGGGGGAATCCTTGATGGAGAAGGATTTAGGAGTGCTTGTAGACAGCAGACTTAGCAATAGTGCCCAATGTCATGCAGTAGCTGCAAAGGCAAACAAGCTCTTATTTTGCATCAAACGGGCAATGGATGGAAGGGAAGTAAACATAATTATGCCCCTTTACAAAGCATTAGTAAGACCACACCTTGAATATGGAGTACAATTTTGGGCACCAATCCTTAGAAAAGACATTATGGAACTAGAGAGAGTGCAGAGAAGAGCCACCAAATTAATAAAGGGGATGGACATTCTAACTTATGAGGAGAGGCTAGCTAAATTAGATTTATTTACATTAGAAAAGAGGCATCTAAGAGGGGATATGATAACTATATACAAATATATTCAGGGACAATACAAGGAGCTTTCAAAAGAACTATTCATCCCACGGGCAGTACAAAGAACTTGGGGCCATCCCTTAAGGTTGGAGGAAAGGAAATTTCACCAGCAACAAAGGAAAGGGTTTTTTACCGTAAGGGCAGTTAAAATGTGGAATTCATTACCCATGGAGACTGTGATGGCAGATACAATAGATTTGTTCAAAAAAAGGTTGGCCCTCTTTTTAGATGGGAAAGGTATACAGGGATATACCAAATAAGTATACATGGGAAGGATGTTGATCCAGGGATTAATCCGATTGCCAATTTTTGGAGTCAGGAAGGAATTAGTTTTTCCCCTTAATGGGGTTTTTTGTTTGCCTTCCTCTGGATCAATAAGTAAGTATAGATATAGGATAAAGTATCTGTTGTCTAAATTTAGCATAGGTTGAACTTGATGGACCTACGTCTTTTCAACCTCATCTACTATGTAACTATGTAACATTATGTGTATTAATTTTAGATCAAATTGATTCATGTTTGACTCTATTCACATTTAAAGTTATATTTTAATATTGTGGTGTGCATATGTGATTTCCTTTTTTTGCTGGTCATCTCTTTGCCCTCCTCCTTAGCTTTTGCTAAATTATCATTTCTAGCATTCTTTGTATTTCAACATGGCCAAATTCATGAAACATAAAATATGGATCCAAGTCACAGTGGGAAATAACTGCAACATAATTCACTAAAATGAACTGTTCATCAAATTACACAATTGTCCGTAACACTGACAAATTGGCACTAAATGTAAATATTTTTATTATTAGGTCAATAAGATCACAGCAGTAGAGATGGGCAAATCGCCCAAATCCGTTTCCCGGATTTTCGCTGATGTTACCCTCAATATCCGTTTCACAGTGTAAAATCTGCGAACGGTTTTGGGCGGTTTCAATATGTATGGATTCATCAAAATCCGCCATTGGATACAACCCATGGATGGATATGTAGAATCCAATCCGCGGATTCAGCAATCTGTTGGCGGACTCCTAAGAATCCGCCAACGATTTGCTGAATCCACAGATTGGATTCTACAAATCCATCCACGGGTTGCGGAATCCACGCAGTGAATTGGTAATAATAATAAAAAATCCGCAAACCGCGATTCACCCTTTTTGACATTGATTCGCTGAAATCCGGGTACTAAAGGTACCAGACGATCTGCTGCAAATCCAAATTCACAAAAAATATTTGCTCATCTCTGCAGAGCAGTTTATTTACATTCATGCAGGATTCATCTACATTATGTTAACCTAACATTTGAGTACTTTAATTCCCCTAGTTAACCACAAGTCCCACTCTACGTACTGTATATGTAGAGCAGCTATATTCATTTTCCTTTTTGTGCCTCGTGTTGGTTTTTATATGAGACACTTCTTTGTAGCAATTTATCTGCCTGTCTCCTCTTGTCTCCTCTCATCTTCATATACTGTACTACATGTCTGTGCCCATTGATTCCTATGACCTTTGTATCTATATATATTTGTCATGTATCTCAATGCCCGATCTCATTGTCACCTGACATTAAATTCCCAATCGCTGTCACACTTTGTACCTCCTAACCTTCGCATCTTCTCTCAGCTCAAGACTATTACAGGTGGCGGGGAGCGAGTGTGGGAGATTGACTGATAATTCTCCAGTGTCTTTATTATATTACCATATATTGTTTTGTTTACTACATTTCTGATTTTACTAAACATTATAGTTATAAATGAGCTTGAATTATTCTTCTATCTTACAGAAACATCTAAAAGGTTTCAACGAGTTGTGTGGTTTTGTCTTTTAATGAGGCATAAAAGACCCCTACTGTACATTTAAGCTCTATACTGTAGGTTGGTAAAGAGTTTTGGTTGAAACACCATCTTGTCAAAAGACCAAATTATGATGTTATCATAAATTGTATACATTTTCCAGATTGAACAAGTTAAAAGAAAACTGCAGTGTTTATTTATTTTATCATGGTAAGTTAATATTGTTTCCTTCTAATGTGTCACCAAAAAAAGTAGAAGAGCAATGACAACAGACATTAGACCATGGGTGCACAAACTGGAGGGTGCTAGATTTTCTGGGGGGGGGGACGTGACAGTTATAATTATATTTAAACTAAATGCCGGGGTACCGCAAGAGACCTCTATAACACACTTCCCTTCCCTTCCAGAGATGTGTCATCATGGTATCCCGGTGTCAAATTACGCCGTGGGGTCACGTGGTGCCACGGTACCATGGCAACATGACAACACATGGCCCCGTGCGTCATTTGATGCAGGGGCCGAGTAGGGGAGGGCGTCAGGCACCAAAGAGAGCAGACAGGGGTGCACACGGGGAGAAGTTTGCGCGCCCCTGCATTAGACTATGACTGCTAATAGTTCTAAATACAGTAATGAAGCACTCATTGGTCATTCTTTACAAATATAATTACATGTGGCGCTGAGGGTTTGAGTAGGTAGAACAACATTTATTTCCAATCTTTGGTTACAACATCACCGGTTTATCTAAAATACTTTATGGGGGGTGTTCATTAACCTGCAACAGTGCAGATTTAGGGCACTATTTCACAGAAACTTCCATTTACTTGAATTGGCGTTTCCATGTGATAGTGCCCTGATCACACTGCAATCTCTCTTTGAAATAAATTGATTTTATTTTGGAATCTATAGAATTTATGTTAATCTCAAATCTGTTATTTTTGGAAGAGACTATATACGGTATAGAAATAAAATACTGGCACAACAATGGGTGCCACATTTTCTCCAGGGTATACTGGTTTAATAATGCATTGATAGGGGGGAAAAAAATCATATTTTTGGATGTCAATCTCCATTGTGATGATATTGTGCTATATGAGCACTAAATATATCATATTATCTTGATTTTGAGAGGTAGTATTGAAGGTCATGTGAGTTTCCAAAACTACAGTATTTGAAAGATAATACCCCGGACAATTTTTTGTAACTCACATATTATATTATATATTATATGTATTTATTGACCTTACTTTATAGATTAATAAAGTAATTGTTCAGTCTACAGTAGATGTTACTGTAAACCTATAATTCGAAATAATATTTTGCATTCTAATTCTAACCATCACTTCTAAGTTATAAAAGCAATTGCATATGAACATTTATTAGGCTGAGATGTAAGTGCACTAATGTTGTAGATTTTAATTTGGAAGTCAAAAATCTTGCTCTTAAAAACATTAGTAAATTGGCTATGATTTACTGTTTCTTGAAAATGCTTGCAGTGTTAGAAAAAGTCTGCTTAATAGCAAAATCAAAGTAATAAGTGATACTGTATTTGAAATCAACCTAGCTTTATTACTAAAAGTTGTAAAAAAAGTTTCATTACATTGGTACATTAGGCAGGTTTTTGAAGAATATTTTAAAATGTTGATGATTGATAGTTATTTAAGGGTAATATTAGGCCACAGTCCACAGATTGTGCTTAAAAAGGCTTCTACAGAACTCTTCAGAATATCCCCAAGTAACAATGAAAACATATTAGAATGATTACAATTATTCATCTTGAAGGATACATACAGTTGTGTGAAAAAGAAAGTACACCCTCTTTGAATTCCATGGTTTTACATATCAGGACATAATAACAATCATCTGTTCCTTAGCAGGGCTTAAAATAAGGTAAATACAACCTTAGGCTGCGGCCCCGATTGCGCTGAGTGCACTGAGCAGGCGGCGCTTGGAGGGGTTACACGCATATATATATATGCATGTTCCCGCTCACGCGATGCGCGCAAATGCGCGCAAATGCGCGGGCACACACGCTCGGCACTTTTGTAAATAAACTTTTTATACTTTCCCGCTTGCTCGATAGCCCGCAATTGCCCCCCTCTCCTCCCCCCCCCGCTCGCGCGTCCGCAAGTTGCAGGACACCTGGCGCTCATGCTCTAAGCATGAGCGCGCTCAGCGCGAGCGGGGCCGCAGCCTTAGCAGGTCTAAAAATTAGGTAAATACAACCTCAGATGAACAAGACATGCCATATCACACCGTGTCATGATTTATTTAACCACCCTCCTAGGGTCAACTACCCTCAGCTCCCACCCCCCTACCCAATACAAAAACACGCCCCACAGTAATGGGCAATTGCCCTATTGCACCCAGCTACCCACCGCTTAGTGTTGTGAGCTACCTGGGACACAAATTCAACATGGGAGGCCTGGGACCCTTTGTTCAATGTTTGCATCTTGGTCCTGTATGTCTCATGGTTAATAGCTTACCTGATCAGGAGGATTGCTTTAACCACTCCAGCATCTCCGGCATCCTCGTGGTCGATTTTCTGATAGGATCTTGGGGTTAAATTTATCCCACAATCACGAGTGTGATAAAATTGCTGAATTTTTAGAATTGCCCTTTTTGTTGATACGACGGTAAGAATATTATTAACGCACAGCGATAACAATACTGCAGTTTAGTCAATCTAGGCCTATATATTAACCCTCTGTGCTGGATGGGCCGCAGGCCCCAGAGGACCATGGTCCCTTTGGCCCTAACGATCACGTAATCGCTCCTTTACTGATCATGGAATGGAAGAGCATCCTCCCTCCTTCCATTCCACTTCATTATAGGTTGTATCCTGCACTCCTGTGGGCATTTTATAATGTAGCTCTACATCATGGGGACTCTGGTGTGTCAATCTCCATTGCAAAAATTATGGGTATTTGCTGCACACCAAAAATAAGAAAAATAGTGATATTTTTACCGGTGCTCCTTCATCCCTGGGACGACCTGTGTTTCATCCAATGTATCCAGTATGATTGATGGACAAGGGCACATGGATTTCAATTAAAAATAAATAAATATTGTGCCATAAACCAGGGGTGCGCAAACTGGGTGGCGCGCTCCCCTTGGGGGGCACGAGATTTTTCTGGGGGGGCACGGGCAGTTGCAGAGGCCCTGCACTCTTCCCCAAGGCATTAAAATTAAACGCTGGGGGGTTGCATGAGGCCTCTGGAACCTCAACTTACCTTGCTTCAGCCGGCATCTGGAAGCGTCTCCATGGCAAAGCGGTGCCAAATGACGCTTTGGGGTCATGAGGCGTGATGTCACGCGTGTGTTGCCATAGCGAAGCTGTGTCAAATGACGACGCAGGTCATGTGACATGACGTCACATGACCCGCACGTCATTTGACGCCACACTGAGCATAGGGGGGGGGGGTGCGAGCACAGGGGACAAGAGGCAGGGGGCACAGGAGCAAAAGTTTGCGCACTCCTGCCATAAACTACAACGTTTTTCCCTGCTGGCCTTTCTTCAAGTAAAGCCACTTTACTTGACAAAGGCAGCAGGCCAAAACGTTGTAGGCTTGGCACAATAAATGTATATTTTTGATTCAAATCTGTGTGCCCTTGTCCATCAATCATATTGTGCCAAACCCCATGACATAGTAACGGTGTCTCAAGGCACTCAAATCGTTACAGGGCTTTGAGGGCAGTGGGTGTTTTTATATACCCTACCATGACAGTCTTTTCTCCTATACCTCTGCCCAATAGACTGTGACTTAAGCAGAAGTATATAAAAAGGGTCTTTATTGGTGCAGTCACTGCAGGTGGTATCAGAGCGTTTGCATCATAGTAGAGAATGGGTCCCAGACACCTGGATGGTGCTGGCCAGCAGGTAATATTGAGGCCTTGTGCTCTGCACAGATCTTGAGCTCACTCAGCCCCAGGAGGGGCTGAAGGCACGTCTCACTCCCAGCCAGGAGGAATTTGAACAGACTCTCTCCCCCCTCATGAGGGGCTGAGCTCAACTCCTATAATTTGAACACTTCCTCCCTAAGCTAAGAGGGGGAAAGCACAGGGTCTGCACCATAATTGGTTTTGCACAAATACTCTCATTTCCCTCCCCCCCGCCCCTGTCACTCAGAGAGGCAGCAGGAGGAGGGGTAAACCCACAGGATAGTCTGCCACTGTCTGCAGCTATCAGAACTTATGTGACAGGAAGGCAGAAAGACAGTCTTGACCAGCCATGGCTATATACAATTAGAGCTGTGTTTTTAAAATGTTTATTTTTTACCATATATTGTTAGCCTAATGGGAGAAGTGCAGGAATTCACTTTCTGTTTTTCACATATCTACTGCCAATTTTATTGCCATCTGTAGGCTCCCTATACGCAGAAGTGCGGCAAATATATATATATTTGTTTTGGAAGTTACAGTAGTCACAAAGACATTGGATGTTAGCGCTTCTTTTTTTTTTCTTTGTAAATATCACTATGCATCCGAGTTGAGAGTAGCATGTAAATAGTTAATTAAACATGAATTCTTCATGTGCATACATTTGAATGCTCATTTATGATACTGTTGTTAGATTTAATGCTCTTGCATATGTAAGTAGGCAAGGCATACTTATTTACATGCTAATTAGGGATCTTGGTGTTACATTTATCCCACACTCATGTCTGTGATAAAAATCGCTGCATTTTTAGAATTGCCCTTTTTGTTGATACGTCAGTAAGAATACTATTAACGCTCAGTGATAACAATACTGCAGTTTAGTCAATCTAGGCCTATATATTAACCCTTTGAGTGCCGGTGAGGCCACAGGCCCCAGAGGACCATGGCCCTCTGGCCCTAACGATCCCATAATCGCTCCATCACTGATCATGGAATGGAAGAGGCGTCCTCCCTCCTTCCATTCCATTATAGATTGCATCCTGCACTCCTGTGGGCATTTTATGATGTAGCTCCTCATGGGGCCCCTGGCATGACAAACCCCATGACATAGTAGCTATGTCTCAGGGCACTCAAAGCGTTAAAGGGCTATGAGGGCAGTGGGTTGTTTTTCTTTTTCTATTTTGATGATGTGCCAATTTCAATCATTTTCTTTAAATATTACAATTAGGGCTGTGGTGTAAGCTGAATAGGAAGCCAACAATGGCATGAACACAATTTTGAACATATTCATTTTTGTGTGCAATCTAAATCACTAGTTTGAGTTGGTCATCAATCCTATTGGTGTCATAGATTATGAATCAAATACATTTGTATAAATAAAAGGGAGTTTGATCTGCGCTCGTGCTTCCAATTAGTGTGCAGTAAATGGTAACAACTTCTCCTCCTTGCAGCTGCTGTGTGTGGGAGCCCTCCCAGCTCCCGCAGACTCCACCGAAGGAAAGCTCTGTGGATATGACAAGAAAATCAAAACACAGGGTGTACCTCCGCTCCGCTGCGCTCTGTGTTGTCTTTTTCTTGACATTTGTATAAATGTATAGAATACCTTGTTGTTTATTTTTTACTTTTCCCGCCTACTGTTTTGTTATTACTTTCCCATCTAGTGTAACATATTGTCCGGAATAGACAGACATTAGGTAACAGCACTGGTTGTTCACCAGGCAATATTTTAGGTATATTAATACTTGCTCGGTTTAATTTGAAAATCATACTTTTTAAGCAAGCACTTTGAACAAGTTGTGGACATTTTCAATGCTACCAATACAAACGGAGTGACAACTTTATTGAATCAGGTTATTACAACCCAGGTCTTGAATAAAGCGTCTTCCTCCTTTAATTTAGAAGGTTGGAGATTCAGGTATAAAAGTGAGACAAAATAATTCTTAAACAATAGTTGCTGTAGGCAGGATTTACCGATCTGCCTTATAACATCTCTTACATTCACTCTCACTTGAAAGACCAAAAAGTAGGAGACAGACCTGGCAGCCAGCTATTTGTGAAGTAAATGTTCCAATTTCTTTCTAAAATACAATACAGAGTGTAATTTTGTCACATGCATCTGTTGCTATCAGCTCTCACTTTGAGCTGAAGTGCTCACCAGAGCATTTACTGAAGTGATTCTTCCTCCCACCCCTGACATCTGCCACAGAAACTGCTGCATTATTCATCAGCGTACTAATGGCAGGTGATGAGATCTTTTCACGCTACATCCCTCTCAGTAGGTGTTTATTACTCTGTTCACCAGCAGCCTGCTATTGCAGTGGGGCCAGAAGAACGCTACATACTCGCTTGACAGGTAATGGGAAACGTGCCCTGCTCACTTGGCTCACAAGTGCAGATGAAGGTTATTAGGGATGCTGCAATATCATAGGAGAACGAAAGATGGTCACTTTAAGAGAACAGCTTAATTTGGGGAATACTTGCAAATCATGCCAGCTTTGACTGTGATAATCCATTTTATTTATCTTCCATCATTTCAGCCATAATCATGCTGTAATAATTTCTCGTATTCACTTGTGGTAGCTATGAATAACAGAGAAAAGCAAAATCGGATTCAACAAGCAAGGACATTCTCTGTCTAGTAAGTAGCACATTAAAATACTGAAAGCAAAGGGAAGACGAGGAGAATAATGAAAGCTGTAATACGAATGATTTATATGAAGCACATAATAAAAAAGAAGAGCTTATAATAATAAAAAAAAGAGCTTATAACACAAGTTAAAAAAAACTATGCAAGAATAATAATAAGAATGTATTGAATGAAAGGGTGAGTCTGTAATCCTGAGAGTCTCATGTCTCATATGCTATGCTCTGTTGACCAAAGAATGCACTTCAACAGACTGAGGTAAATTTGTGTGTAGTGTTGCATATGTGTTTGAGTGTGGGAGTTCGCCCATCTTGTGAGGATCTAGATTCATCCTGGTTGAATTGAATGTGTCTACAGATAATAAAAGCAGTTTTCATATGTATTACAGATAGGTAAGTGTCATCCATGGAAAAGAATAATGCAACTGACCAAAAAGAAAACATGAACCACAGCATAAAGAGAAGTCTAACTAATTGTGATCCCTCCTAACTTTCCTGGTGCACTGCAATTAAAATATCACCTCTCAGTAACCTTTCACCTATTTATCTCACCTACAATACATAGAAACAACATGAATAACATTTTCTCAAGTCCTACCACTGAAAAGAGTGGGTTTATTTATGTATGGCACAGGCTGTTTTGTCTGTAAGGTTTTCATTAGTTCTTTTTTTTTTTTTAGTATACCATGTATTCATTTTTCAGATTTTATGAATCTTTTAAATGTTTTTTACATTTAAATTAATTAGGAAGTGTTTGTAAAGAGTTCCTGCTCTCTCTATTTTTAATTAAATAAAAGCAGATCACTGGAACTTCCTGTTCCTAGCACCCCTGCTTTTTTTGCTCTTCTGGATTGGTTGACTCCAGAATGGGGGGAAACCTTCATGCCACTTAGCTTTAGGAAACAGGGTAACTGTGGTGCTCAACAGTTGTAACTAGTTCCATATGAAGGTAATAAGGACATTATAGTTCCATATTAGATAATCCAATAAATGATTGAGTGCCCCCAATGAATAAGAACAAAGCTGGAAGGGAATAGTGACTAGTGGAGTCTGCTTGACATCCACAACAATGAACACTATAATATATACCCAAACAGCTATACTAAATATAAAGGACAATGTCCGTGGTATACAGGAAATGATGAAGCACTGCGGCTCTTTACCTGTATTACCCCAGGGGCACTCTGAACATCATAGGCGTGCAATCCATCCAAAGTAAATGCAGAAAGGTAGAGATGTAGATGAAGCACAGCAAAGGGAAATCCTTCTTCCGGTGTCCAGAGAGGAAAAAAGGCCAGGCCACTCCAAAATTGACAAAAAGGGGATAATTTATTGCAAGTTTACATACAGTAGAAAAATGGGATTAGATGAACGCACCTACGCGTTTCGTACACAGAGTACTTTATCACTTAGCTTTAGGCCATAGGAGAAAAATACACTAAAGACAGTAATAAATTCTCTGGATAAAATAGATTAAAGAATGCAGAATCAAAAAAAGCGTGTCTGGAAGTCTATACAGATTTTCTGAACTAGTCAAAATGGACAGACTGCATTGTCAGAGAAAAACAAATGCCCGAGCAAGAGATTAAGGCTGAGCTTATACTGTGTACGATGGTGCTTGCGCGCACGTGCACACATGCCAAGCACAAATTGCAGGATTACTTAGAGGCCACTCCTAGTGCATGCGCACGACAGAGAGCAATGGCGGCAAAAAATGTGTCTTTTCAAGCGGCGGCCACGTAATATGAGCGGTTCAGCCAATCACGGTGAACCGGCTCTGTGATGTCACAGCCATGCCTCCACCACGCCCCCACACATCACCTGAAACACTATGAGCAGAGATCGTTTGAGCTTCAGCCGCACGGCACGGTAAGCGCTCGCACTCCGGCAAGCAAGCAGATTGTATGAGCTCTGCCTAAGCCATGAAGACGGAGGAATTATGAGACAGATTCTTCTTCACTAAAAACAAGAGCATAAACCAGTTTTCTTGCAGGGGGTGGCTAAGGTGAGTGCAGATGTAACCACAAACTACATACCAAAGGGAACTGTAACATGATTGCAGCGTTGACCAGCATACTGCAACATTCTATAGCACTTCGGACTTTTTTGAAATTTACATCACCTGTATAGTAAACACACTTTTGCTGATTTAACCTTAAACTACATTTTCTGCTTTACATTATTACATGGCTTGTATTGATTGTAGATCTCTAGACGTTTCCATAGAGGCAGCAAAGCTCTGTGTAAAACATATTTGTTTTGACTTTTTCCAAAGTCTGTACAATCAGGAAAAGAAATAATGTTTGATTGATTTCACTGCTTGTAAAGACAAACTCCATACAGAATTTTCTATACACATTAAGGCTTTATTTCTTTATTTAGAAGGGGAACCTAAATAGAAGAAATAGAGAGAAAACATACAGATTTTGCTAAGCTGCGGTCACCTGTCCCATATTGTTTGTCCCCAAAATTATTTTCTTATCATATAGTTCAGAATTGTAGGATGATGACTACTGTGGTGAATATCTCAACCCTGCTTTCTACCCCTTACATGGTCTCAACTCACCCAGCTTTGGCATTATAGCTAGGTGTATTGGTTATATTTGTGTCTTGATTTACCTAGTTGTGCATACAGTTTGCACTGATGTCAGAAACATTACAGTAAATAATCCAAGAAGTGTTACCCTATCTCAGTTTAAAAGGGATTTTGCATATGTAGCTATTCAGAAAGCTGTAAAAACATGCAAACATCGCTAGTAAACGGCTTTTTTATAAGCGTTATCACTCTTGCTCTGAAAAGCCGTGCAGTAGCTCCGAAAATGCTTTGCCAGTATTTGTATTTGCAGTAAAAATGCTCAATTTTTTGCCAGTAACTGCTATTCAGGTAGCTCCGAGATGCAAATCGCGGGTTAACCACTCTTATTTTGTTTCCGCCACCTAAAGGGTGGGGAGATAGGATTTGCGATTTGCAGTTGACAGAGTAGAATTTATTTTTAATATATAGGATTCTTGTCGGGGGTCTCAGGAGCTGGACTGCATTAATATCAGCTCCGGAGTCTCCCTGCTTCAATCCTATGTAATATAAATAAAATTACAACCTAGCTTCATTACCTTAGTGACTATCCGCTAACGTAATGAAGGGGTTCAATAGCAGTAACTGGTTTGTTGGTGATAGAGGGGTAGGGTGAAGATTATAGTTGCCCTGGGCTAGGTGGTTAAGCCCACTGGGGGGAGAACAGTGCTACAAACCCATATCCTCAGAGCTACATTACAGTTAATGCAGGGATTTAACATTAGGTCATAGCAAATGCCATGTTATTTGAAGCTAACACAAGGCTGTGCTAACATGACATGGCGTTAAGCGTTTGCTAATGAGATACAGTAACTAACTACCATTGTTTTTGCATGTATTTAGCTTTGTGGATACCCGAGGAACCCAGGGAAACTAACGGACATTAGTCGCCCCAATTTAATGGACTTAAGAGGATCTTGCCCCTGGTGAGCTGTTTGTCAGTCACCCAAGGGTCTCTGCCTAAAAGTGAAATATCTTTGTAAAATTGTAAATTTCAACCAACATTTTTTGTCTAATGTCTTGTAATTTTATAATATACAGAACACCTACAAGCTCTTATTGAACCCCCAAAATAACCACAACATATATATATATATATATATATATAAGCATATAAGTGTCACAGAGGAGTGCTACTGAGCATGGCAATATATATTTAAAACCAGAGACAGAACATAAAACACAGACAGAGCTCAGTGCACATCCAGTGAAACTTATACACGGTACAGTGCCTAAATATATATGTATAAATATCTATTAAATAAAATGGTCTTTTAGTTTAACATTTTGGCCAAATTGTTGTAAGCCCTGAGCCACTACATGGCAGACCACAACTCAAGGGTCCCTAACACTAATATAAATTCTTAATAACCTGTGCATTACCAGGAAGAATGATTTATAATAAATCTGTAAAAATTAGTTGCATAGTTCTAAGTCTGATTGAAGCTTTTATTACCCTGTACATTACCTGGAAAAGCACTCTGTATTAGATTTGTCACAATTATACTGCAAGCAAGCAAGTTCCGCTGAGAGTGGGAGATGCCATGGAGTGAGCTTTTTATCCATTTAAATGTGGGAGGGGGTGAGCTTCAATTAGGTAGGAGGAGCCACCCTCCAATCAGCTAAGACTAGCTGAACAAGAATGGTAAAACATACAGGACACCTACAAGCTCTTATTGAACCCCCAAAAATTACCACAACATATATATAAGCATATAAGTGTCACAGAGGAGTGCTACTGAGCATGGCAATATATATTTAAAACCAGAGACAGAACATAAAACACAGACAGAGCTCAGTGCACACCCAGTGAAACTTATACACGGTACAGTGCCTAAATACATATGTATAGATATCAATTAAATAAAATGGTCTTTGTAATTTTATCCCAAACATGGTCTCAAGCACTTGTATGTGCTTTAGAGCTTCTGAGGGCAATCACATATCAGTTTCCAAATGCCCTTTTCCTATGTAAGAGAGGCATTTTCAGTAAATATAGCATAAAGACTTGGTGAAATTGAAAAAAACATTCACAGCTAAGCTTTCCCATGGTGCTCAAATGCCACACCTAAGCTGGTGTTAATTAAAATACAATAATATACATGTGTATCACAACAGAAATTAACAAACTTTAAGATATATTAAGACATCCAGTGATTAAAAATAAAATCTTGCTCTGGTACACAGTGGATATTTAAAATGTTCATAGTGCATGAAATTACCTTTTATATAATGAAAAATGCATGCCTTGTAGCAATTATGTCACTTATGCTTATACTAATTAAGTGTTGATATGTGAGTGCTACGTTGCAATGATGTTAACTAATGTAAATAAATATTCTTTTAATTTTTGTAGCCATGCCATCTATGGCTACTAATCTAATCTGCTTTTCCTCCTGGCAGTAAGTCTTGGTACAAGCAGGCCTTGCCAGTAGTTATCATGGGGTTTTCCCCCTCCTGGTGCTGGTGAGTGACAGTGGGAGGCGGTGACATCAGGCCTGAGCATGTCCAATCATGGAACAGACCTGGTGCCCTCCTCCTAGCTGTACTTAAGGGCAGTGCCGCCTCAAATTCAGGAGTGCCATTACACGTTTGAGAGGGGCAGGTCACACAGCCAAGAGCTTGACTATTGGGCCTTCTCTGGTCCTCTTCCCTCCAGGGGAGAGTGTGTGTACCATACCTTTGTCTCTGCTAGAGGGGCATGGAAGATCTGGGACTGCTGGGTGTGCCATTGGCCTGTAGTGAAGGTCCAGGGACCATCCTTCAGTGAGTAGCTGGTAGTTGCTGCATTGGCAGAACTCTGCACAGAGTGAGACAATAAACCATTCCTGTTATCAGATCTCTGGCCTAGTGTGTGATTTTACTGGGGGAGAGGTAATCGGTTCTACCATGGGAGGTTATCTTCAGTTCCCTGTAATGCGTAGCTCACCAGAAACGAGGCATGACCGCAGGGCTGAGGTAGGGATTGGTATAGAACGCCGACCACAACCGCGATGGCGTCGTCTAGAGTCTAGGATGGTCTTGCAAGCCGGGTCAGGTTTATAGAGGACAGCGTAAATGAGGTACTTGCCAGGTCTAGGAGCAGAGAGTAACGGATCGTTGGGGTACGTAGCCGAGGTCAAGGTTGAAGAGAGTAGAGTCATCGTATAGCCAAAGCCAGGGTCAGTGCAGGAGAGATCCGGATCGTCGTATTCTAAAGCTAGGGTCAGTGTAGGAGAGTATCACAAAGTCCAAGGAACAAGGCAGGGTCAGGCAGCAAGGGTAAGAGGCAGGCAAGGCAGGGTACTGGATGCAGTGAGATGCAGCATCACAAAACAGAGGTTATGCTCGGCAAAGACTGGAAGCTCAGACAGGGTATTTAAAGGACTTCCCTCCAATGGGAGGCCACCAGGAAGAAGTAGTGCCCTCACTGATGAGCTGCTGGATCATGCAGGTGTGCCCTATTATGCTGCCGATTAGGAGTGGGCGTGAGACCACTAGTGAGCGCCCGCGCCCCGTGCATCATAATGGCGACCTGGTGGTGTGCCACTCGTGTGCGCTGCGTCAGTGTGGGGCGGAGACCGGATGCGGGACCAGAGGAGAGATGGGAGTCCCACACGTGACAGCTGTGCCGTGTACCTCTGTTGTCAGTGCGGGGGCAGAGACCGCAGGACGCCCGGGGAGAGTGCGCACCGTGCATGCGTCGTGCATCATTGGCACCGGGATGGGAACGCATCTTGGGAACGGGAACCACGGAGACCGATGGAGCCCACACACTGCCCACGTGCCACGCATGCGATCCGCCGCTGGAATGCCCTCTTCGAGTGCCTGACGGACAGGTGAGGGTTAAGGGGACAGAACCGCCAGAATGGCGAAATCTCACAGTCCCTGGATCCTGCGTCATATAGGTTCACTGCACTGCTAAAGAATCATAGGGTAACGTACCACAGAAACCTGATCCTGTGTCCCCACTACCATCGGCGGACGACAGTCCTCCTGTCACCGGCAGGTATCATGCACCACATACGTAGTAATGGCCAGAATCTCCCAGAGGATGGGGGAAGCACTGTTACAGTTGTAATTGCATACCATAACTTAACTAACACAGGCTTGAATGTTTCTGTAAAAAAAAATCTATTTCTTAACTTTCGTTGGACTAAATTTAACACTAAGATATGACAAGAGAAAGGGAAAAAAGCTGTCAAAGGTGTTAACATTTGCAAGCCTGTCATGTACATTTACATCTCCACACACTTCCAAGGACAGAAATGTGTGCAGGGTACACTATTTCTACCCACAGGGATTGAAATCCCAAGTCTGAAGGATGCAATGTGACTCACTTCTCAGAAAATACCTAGAAGATAATAGCTGGACTATGTTCTTGTCAAAAGAACATTGCGAATGCATATTTTCATGAATCTATTTCAAAAGTCGTATTGCCTAAAGTTGAATGTATTTTTATACTGTATCTTGAACTTTCCTGTCAGCACAGAAAGGTATATCATCACTTTGCCTTATTTATGGTCAAGAAAAGCATAGCATTTTATAGTAAGCCTATGCATCTACAGTATATAATTTAAGTTTTGTAAATATATCCTATGTAGCCATGCCACCTGTCATTGTACAACCTGCCATTGTACTGGCAGTAAGCCATGGTAAGAGCAGGCCTTGCCAGCAGTTAATTTTGGTTTCCCCACTCCTTGGTGCTGCACTTGATTGACAGTGGGAGGCGGTGACATCCGGCCTGAGCTTGTCCAATCGTGGGACAGACCTGGTGCCCTCCTCCAGGCTGTACTTAAGGGCAGTGCCGCCCCAAATTCCATAGTGCCTCTCCCCACTGAGAGAGGCAGGTTGCACACAGGGAGCCTGAGATTTGGGTCTTCTATGTTCCTCTCCCCCTTGGGGACCTATACCCTGACTCCTGATAGGGAAGTCGGGAAGAGCTATGACAGCTGCAGGGACCCTGACCTGTAGTGGTTGTCCAGGGACCATCATCCAGTGGATAGCTGATACTGAGAAGCTGTGATTGGGCAGACTACTGCAGTGTTGGGGTGTATTCAATAAAGACTGTTGTTGTTTGTGTATATCTCCTGTCTGGTGTGTGATCTTACTGGGAGGAGAGGGAATAATTCTACCATAGGAAATCATCTCCATTCATCTTGGAGCCTGCGGCAGATGGAGGCGCTGCACTGCTAGAGAACCAGGTGGGTAATGTACCCCAGAAACCTGATCCTGTGTCCCCACTGCCATCGGTGGACAGCTCAGCCCTCCTGTTACCAGCAAGTATCATGCACCACACGACTAGTAATGGCCAAATCCAAAATGGTGGGGGAAACACCGTTACACCTATATTAGGAAATCTTTCGTTATTAACCACTTGTTAATCTGACTTATTGGACTTAGATTTCTTTCTGAAAGAGAAGCAAATTGGTTGCTCCATAGATATGGGTTAATGAGCTATTTAAAATATTCAAATTATTAACATAAACCCTTTAACATCATCTTGCTGCTTTACTCAACTAAACTCTCTTGCCAACAGCTGCCGAAAACTGCACTATATACTTGACAATCTCCTTCAACTAACATCATATTTAGCTCAGAACATAAAAGGAGCAGGAGCATACTCATAACCCATCAAAATCTGATCTGTGGAAAAGAAAAAAACATTTTAAAATAAGAAGGCAAAATAATCTATTTTGTTTTACAGTATATGGCTCTAGGCAAGGGTAGCTACTGTAGTTCTAGTTATGTCATATAAGATTAAGGTGTTGAAGGATTCAACAGGATGGTCTGAGTGTTTTCTGGACCCATCATGGATTAACAGATTCAAGTAGTGACATAAAGCATCTTAAAAACAAATCGGCTGAGCAAAACCCGAAATTAGGGTTGGTGTAGCAATCTAACAATTCTGGTTCGGCCGCAAGATGTGTGGTGGTCAGTGGGTTCCCTTTGAGAGACATTGGACTTAATGTTACAGAGAGAGAAAAAAGAAAGAGAAAAAACAAGAGTGGGGCAGGGATAATTATCTATGTAGTTATTGTTTAATAAAAAGATTCATAAAGCAACCTCGCAGCGTCATCTTTATTTTTACAACTTCTAGTGAGATCCTGAATCTGAGATTGCTCTTTTATAATTGTGAAAACAGTCACAGTATACAGTGGTTTGAAGTATTGACAAATTCTTAAATATAATAGAAATACACAAAAAGTTTATAGTACCAAAAGAGATTTGCTTCTATATTTTAATTCTGTTTATGTATGCTTTTTTATGCATGCTTTTGGCCCTTTGTAATAAAAGCTAAAACCAAAACCAGCTTTGAAATGTAGTAAATAAAAAATACACTTATTAATATCCTAGATTATCCCATGCTGCGGTGGCTACATTCAGACTGTTTTCACTTACCATAAACTGTGCTTGCAGGACTACAAAAATTGGCTGCTATTGTGAGATACACTGTATAAGTGGAGCGCATGCATACAGAACTGTAGAAATGACAACTAATGGGAGTGGTTCGCCAGGAGAGCTGCATCAAAAAGATTGGGACAGATGCTTTTAGTGGTCCGGCATCGGGATGTCGAGCTGCATCAGCCTCATCCCGTTGACTATGTTGGATATATGGACAGATAGGATGAGGTCTACCAGCAGGATTATTATACAGTAAGTGATATTCTGTGTACAATGATTACTTCTATTACTCTTTTTGCAACTTCTTGTCCTTCTGAAATAAAAATGAAAATCCAAAACAATTTTTAAATGAATGATAATTATGCTTTTAATATCCATTAAAGGGCATCATCCGCTCTACAGTAGTTTTAAATTGCTCATATTGGGGCTTTTAGTGCGTGTTTTCAATATCTTACAGTACATGCTGCCTAGTGGTCACATTCGACTCCTCTCTGACATTCTCTTTTCACATTCAAAATATAGCTAAAAACCTATCATTTTTTCCACTGCAATTTTAGAAATATATGCCCTTTCTTCTGTTGCTCGACTGCTAAAACTCTGACACAGGCCCTTATTCTGTCCTGTCTCGATTACGGTAACCTCCTGCTTTCAAGCCTTGCTGTCTCTCACCTGTATCCCCTACAATCTATCCTTAACGCTGCTGCCAGAATCACTCTATTCTTTCCTAAATCTGTCTCAGTGTCTCCCCTGCTGAAATCACTCTATTGGCTTCCTAACAAATCCTGTATCACACACTCAATTCTCCTCCTCACTTTTAAAGATTTACACTCTTCTGCTCCTCCTTACATCTCAGCCCGCATTTCTCCCTATACACCATCCCGACTCTTGCGGTCTGCTCAAGAATATCTTCTATCTACCCCTTTCATCTCTAAAGCCCTCTCCCACCTAAAACCGTTCTCACTGACTGCCCCACACCTCTGGAATGCCCTTCTTAACAAAGCATAATGTATGAGTAGCTCCATAGCTCCATACTGATACTTTACACCTCATACATAAACCTTGGCCCCTTGCAGACGCACCTACCAGAAAGCCCTCCTACTGTCTCTGTACGTTCTTCCTACCTACCAATTAGATTGCAAGCTCTTCGGAGCAGGGACTCCTTTTCCTAAATGTTACTTTTATGTGTTCTTCCCATTATGTGTTATTTGTATTACTTGTTATTTATATGATTGTCACATGTATTACTAATGTGACGCGCTATGTACATTAATGGCACTATGTAAATAAAGACATACATACAGTACATACATACATGTCTCCAGATGGCCAAGTCTTCTGTGTTTTTCAGCAATACCCATCTAATGGGATATCCTAGCAACCCTCGTGTCATTTCCAAGGCTGATAGGAATCACACTTGATCCTGTGTGTTACGGTGAGCATACTGGATTATTTGGTAGAAATTCAGGATATCGTGGCTGGGAAAATGATTGGATTGTTGTAACATTTGATGAGGTTTGTGTCTTGAAATTTCCAGAAATGTGCATAAAGTACTGCATGTTTAAAAATATTAATATATGTTCTCTAAAATATGATTGTATGTCCCAGGCTCACAGTGCCCCAGACATAGTCCAGAAAGGTCACTGTTTCTTTTTTATATTCTGTTGCAGCTGTTGTTGGTTTCCTCAGGTGAGGCATATTTATGAATACAGTATATGCAGTAGATCACTTAATTTTAATTTATGAACTACATTAATATGAATGAATGTAATGTGCATGTACAGTAGTTAACCTAACTGTCTTCAGTGCCGCGACCTGAAAAGTGAAAGTCTGCGGTTCCTTAGGCGAGTTCAGGGTGCATGCTGCTGCTGCTGCGTGCTCGCGAGCGCGCCTCCACCGCATGCTCCTGCAGCCCAGTGGGGAGCCCAGGCTGTAGGAGTCGGGTTGCGGCGTTTGAGGGCCTGGCAGGAGGCGTGGCCAACGTGTCACAGAGCTGGTTCACTGAACCAGCTCATGTGACACGACTGCCGCCCCAAAAAATCAATTTCGGTTGCAGCAGCAAAATGTAGCAGCGACAACGCTGTACTTTGCCACCACAAGAAATTGCAACCTGACATGGTTCAATGAAAACCATGTCACTGTTCTGATCGCGCGCACGTCGTGTAGTAAGAACACTGAACTCTGCCTTAGTGTCTGCCATGGTCACCCGGCTTCTGTATGGGGCACCACACAGCATTAATCCTTCGGTGCCGTGAGTTGCCGTGGCACCGAACACAGGGGTATCTACTTCTGTACCACTAATATGACTAAATAAGACAGAATCACTGTACAAGCCATACAGTATCATTAATATGATTTTGTATCTCTACAATTCCTGGTTTTGCTTTTATTTGAATTATTTATATGCAAAGGCTCTTCTGATATCTTTGTAGCCATAATACCACATTATATAGTAATGAGCACCAACATTTTCATTCCCCTTCTTTTCTAAAAATGAGGTACAAAGTCGAAGGGTTTGTGTTTTAAAAAAAATAAATATGTAGTAAATATGTTGTGTATATGTAGCCGTGTCCCCTCTTACTTTCAATGCGGGTGCGGGAGGAGGGGAGGTTACTGTAGAGTTGCCGGAGCTCCGCGATGGATCAGCAGTGCAGGCGGTGGCCATTTTAGATATCACATAAGCGCGATCAAAAGGGTGCGCATGCGCAGTACAAACAGAGTGCGGCAACCATTATAGGTGGCTCTGCACGGGACTACGAGTCTCAGCAGCCATGGGGCTGCTCCCCATGTGACGCACAGCAGCCAATAGGGCTGCAGAAATCGGAGAAGGATACATTTGGCGTGCTTAGGCCCGCGAGCCAGTCAGAGCAGGGACAGCAAGGGATGAGGATGTGTTCAGGGTGCCAATGGCCCCTGAACTAGGCCAGAGAGCCCATAGATCCCAGTTAGGCCCTGACCCACCTCAGCTTGTGGATGCTGCAGGGACGGCCCGTAGGTAGGAACGATTCCTTAGTAGCACTTCACTATTTTGTATTAGTACACCGGTGATGAACACCATGCGGTGTGCACACCCTGCAGTCTGGGACCAGACCACAGGCAATCATAGACATTAAGGGACACCCTCTAGTGGGAGCTCCCTCAAGTTCAGTTCACCCGAATGCCCCAAGGCATTTGCGGTGCCCCGGCAACATTCCAGAGGTTGATGGAGAAGACCATTGGGGAAATAAATCCAGGGGAATGTCTAGTCTATCTGGACGATATCATCGTGTTCAGTAAGACGCTACAAGATTACGAGGAACGCCTCCTGAAGGAACTAGGTAGACTGGGTAAATAAGGCCTTAAGTTGTCCCTAGACAAATGACAGTTCTACCTCATGTCAGTCATCTATGTGGGTCACCTAGTGTCCATAGACAGAGTGGCTACAGACCCCACTAATGTCGAAGCCATAGTGAACTGGCTCAGACCAGACAATGTGATGGAGCTGTGGTCTTTCCAGGGGTTCTGTGGATACTACTGCCACTTCGTAGAAAAGCAAAGGTCCTCAATAATCTCCTGAAAATATATCCAGAGGAACCTCGGCAGAAGGCCACATCCCAACGAACAACCTTCGGAGACAAGTGGACGTCGCCTGCAAAAACGCATTCACCGGCCTCACGAAAAGACTTACGGAAGCACCGGTTTTGGCCTACGCAGACCTAGAACAGCAGTATATCCTACATGTAGATGCCAGGTTCAACAGACTGGGAGATGTACTGCACCAAATGTACCCTGCTGGCCTCCGTCCAGTGGCGTATGTGAGCCGAAGCTTAACGCCAAGCGAGCAAAACTACCTGGTTCACAAACTGGAGTTCCTTGCACTCAAGTGGGCGGTAGTTGACAAACTTCATGACTACTTGTACGGTGTCTTGTTCGAGGTACGGACCGACAATAATCCGTTAATTTATATCCAACCTCCGCTAAACTGGACGCCACTGTCCACGGTTGGCTGGTGGCATTATCAAACTATCAATTCACCCTCAAGTACAAGCCTGGGCCCATAAATATCAGAGCCGATGCTCTTTCCAGTGTAGGACAAGGTAGCATTCACAGAACTATGAGTAGTCGACACACTGGGGTGTCAGTTCAAGGCAGTCCCTACTGCCATCCTCATGGCATGTCAATAACCCTGGATACCATCATCACCTGGAAAGAATAAGTGATGTGCCAGATGCGGTATCCAGTGGTTAGAGCTATACGCAAGGCCAACCAGCAGAACAACCCCTCCTTGGTGATGCATGCCCCTACCGACACAGTGGCGGTCATCATGAGGGAATTGGACAAGTGCCGCATGGAGTGTGTTCTCCTTTACAGGATAGTCCTGTACCATAACCATCCCGATAGGAGACAACTGGTACTGCCCAGATGCTTGGAGTACCAGCTCTACGATCACTGCATCATGAGCATGGAGATCTGGGTATAAACAAGACATCCGGCCTAGTGAGAGACCGGTTCTTCTAGCCCAAAATGAGGGAAAGTGCCTGTCGTGTGTACAGCAGAAAACACTGCCCACACGCGCAGCCCCAATGGGCCACCTAAAGAGCTCCGGTCCCATCGACCTAGTCTGCATGGACTTTCTCTATATTGAGGCAGACTCGCTACACCTAATATGCCAAAGCTTTCCCGACCAAGGATCAGAATGCTCTCACAGTAGCCAAAGTGCTGTGGGAGAAGTATTTCATCCACTATGGGTTGCCGAATCGGATGCACTCGATCAAGGGAGAAACTTAGAGAGCAAACTGATCAAGGAGCTTCTCAACTTGCTCAAGGAGCTTCTCAACTTGCTCAACATCAAGAAGTATCTGACCACTCCATACTATCCAGAGGAAGACGCTCTGCGGGAGAGGTTCAACCGAACCCAGCTTTACATGCTAGGCACCCTACAGGGCTTGAAGCAAGCACGTTGAAGCGCTAGTGCATGCGTACAACTGCACCAGGCACGAATCCACAGGGTTCACACTGTACTTCATGATGTTCAGGCGTGAGGCACGACTGCCTGTGGACATCTGTCTCTGGGTATTTACCGATCACATGACTCACTACAAATACGTGAGATGACTCCAAGATAGCCTTCCCCGAGCGTACCAGTTGGCGGAGAAAGCCACTGCGCAACTGAATGCGGGCAACAAATGGAGATACGACCATAAGGTTCGCCCTGGAGACGCCATTCTCCTGTGAAATGTAGGAATCCCTGGCAAAGACAAGCTAGCAGACCATTGGCGCGACAGCCCCTTTGAAGTAGAGTCCCAGATTCCAGACCTCCCTGTCTAGAGAATTCGAGACGCAGATGGCAGGGTAAAGGTCTGGCACCACAATCATTTGCTTTCCATTCCTCAAGTGGGGGAAAGTGACCCAACGTGGAGGTTTGTTGGTTTAGTCAGGCATCACGGAGCTCTCTGATAATGACCAGCTTGTGCAACCACATCACCCATTCATATTGGGTGATGTGGTTACACAAGCCGGTCATTAGCAGAGAGCTCTGTGATGCCTGACTAAACCAACAAACTTCCACGTTGGATCACTGTCCCCCACGTGGAGGTTTGTTTGTTTAGTCAGGCATCACGGAGTCCCATGTCCCCATTACCAGAGAGCTCTGTGATGCCTGACTAAACCAACAAACGTCCACGTTAGTAACAAGTCAAAGTAGGACTCCAATACTGGACTAAATATGGTAAACGGGAACTATTGAGCTGCTGCACGGCTAGCACAAGGAGAAATGAGCTCCATTCATAATTATTCACAACAGTAAAGGGTTATTAGTAGACTAAAAAGAGGGAACAGATACCCTGCATCATGCAGATCCAATACACAGATTAGGTGGTATATTTGCTACACTATTGACATAGACAACCATAGACTATCTACATACTAATAGTTTAAAGAGATGTGCCTTGAACGTGGCACTTGTATGAGACAAAGCGGACATGATAGATTACACCTGGATAATATGCTGTTACACTCAGTCTTACCTAATAGAACTTATATCTGCTCCGAGGGTTATCTGGAGGGAGAAAGCTAATTAAGCTATATATTAGGTAAGCTAGCATTCATAAGTGTGGCACATATCTACACACCAGTGTATTAGTGTTTAATTGGGAATTTTAAGGTAATCTTAAAGGCTTCACGTTTTTACAGAGCAATATACTATGAGATCAAATGGTCTGTACACATAATTAATGGGGTACGATAGACACCGTATGCATTACATGTCCCCTAATGTTGTATTTAGACATATTAGCTTATGTTTTCTACTTGCGTTCAGAGATCGTGATTTCCTTGTACAGTGAATTACCTCTCATCAGATGATATAAGTCCTTCTTGTGGGACTTGTACATTCTGCAAGTGTTACATTTGTTACACTAATGACATAAATCTTAGGCTGTTTATCTACATGTCAGTAATCTAAAGTGATGTGCCTTGTACGTGGTACTCATAAGCTACAAAGTTGACATGCTACAGATGCAGCGGCCGTTATGCGAAAAAAATCACTGAGCCGTTTCTGTGTACTGTTCTCCACGCGGCATTAACGCGGTCAATCGCCCCAGGCACACGTGTTTATCACGGTTGCTTTGTTGAATTCCATGGATTGTGTGCAATGAAATGAATGAATTGTAATGTGTACAGTACTGTGCTACTGTAATTTCAGGTGTTTAAAAAACAGAACTCTAAATGCCATTTCCTGCACTCGCGTCTAAAGGCGGTATAGTTGGAAGAAATCACGTGCATCACATGGCAATTCCGAGGTATACAACACGTGAAGTGTTTCAATAACGGCCGCTGCATCTGTAGGTTGTATCGGGGTGAATATTGTTATACTTTTTGCAGCCTTAAAGAATCTATATGAGTAAAAAAATATTTTTGAGTGGAAATACAGTAGCTATCTGAGCTAAGTATTAGGCAAATTAGCAATCATAAGTGTTCTCTATGAGCGGCACGAGATTGTGATTACCCTGTGCAGGTGAAGTGTTACTAAAGGAGAAACTGTGTTAGTAACCTTATTTGAGTTCAATAACTAAAGTATCTAATACGTACAGCCTATGATTAGGTGGACATAGAAACTTTAAGTATATCATCAGACGCAGCTTGAAGGAGCTCTGCAAGCCACCTCTATCACATAAACCTATAATTGCCCGTTATTGTGATTTCGTGTCCAGACAGGTTTGTTAGTTTCTATACCTAGATCTGGCTTTTTTATATATTTTATCAATTTGTTATATTTTCGTTGCCAATCCTTTTTAGAGTAATTTCGAATTAAAGATTACGTTTTAAGTCACTAACATATACATGAAGATAATCCCTTTGCGCCACAGTCAGAGCTTTGTCTCAAGTGCCTAGTTGTACTTACATTTCACATTAAATTTTCTCCCAGGCAGCACAAAGTACTTTACACAGATAGGTTAGTGCGAGGTTTCCATACATTATTTCACTATATACGTTGTTCCTAAGTGGAGACGTTGGAGTCTCTACCGGGGGGAGGATATAGCTGGGCCCCCTCTTACCTTGAGTGCGGTAAGAGGGGAGTCTACTGCAGGGTTGCCGGAGTGCCGGAGCTCCGCGACAGACTGGCGGCGCAGGTGGCAGCCATTTTAGATATTGCACATGCGCAATCGGAAGGCTGCACATTTGCAGTACAGGCAGAGTGCGGCAGCCATTACAGGCGACTCCGCATGGGACTACGTGTACCAGCAGCCCCAGGGACTGCTCCCCATGTGACGGTGAAGGATACATTTGACGCGCTAGGACAAAGCCAGTCCGAGCAGGAACAGCAATGGCTGAGGATTTGTTCAGGGTGCCAGTGGCCCCTGAACTAGGCCAGAGACCCCCATAGATCCCAGTTAGGCCCCGACTCACCTCAGCTTGTGGGTGCTACAGGGAAGGCCCATAGATAGGGACGCTTCCCCAGTAGCACTTATCTATTTAGTATTAGTACACCAGTGATGGACGCCACGCTGTGTGCACAGCCTGCGGTCTTGGACCAGACCACAGGCAACCATAAACATTAAGGGACACCCTCTAGCGGGAGTTCCCTCAAGAGGCGGATGCCTAAAGACTGGAGAGGATCTACAGTCCTGATTCACACAAAACCCCCCTCTCTTAATGAACTACAGAATGCAATGTGGCCATGACGAACCAGATAAAGACTAAAAATTTGTATTACTGTTTTTATTATTATAAATGGGCATTATTCATGATTATTTGTATTTTTCATTCTTCCATGATTATGCACCAGCCCCCAAATTTCAACTGACAGAAGAACTACAGTACACTATTGTACACTACTGTACGTGTACAAAGAAGATAAACACTGAAAATGATTATTTGTATTTTTTTATTCCTGATAAAATAAAATAAATATTTCATTACATTCACATTTTTTTTCTTTGAACTTTAAACTCACTGTGAATGTGCTAGGAAAGGTATTCTTCAAGAAGGCTTCCATTTTTATTCATTGGTTACATAATCAGATGAACATATTCAATTTGAGATGGGTTTATCACAAGTGCGCATGCATTACCGTAAACAAAGCCTCAAAGGGTTGGGGGGGTCATCATAATGATTAGCATAAGGGATTAGCCAAGCATTTGAAAATGAATGTGAAGTTATACACGCATGCGCATTAATCATGAACTGGGTTCCTTCCCAAAGAGGATTACTCGTAGGCGTAGAGATGTGACGCTCGGCTCGTGACGATTTAAAGCACAAAGCCAAGCTTTTGAAAATTAATGGTTTTCGAGAGGTGTCGATAAGAAGTTGAAATCCTTGAGCCTTGTGTGTGTCTGGGGCAGGAGAGGGGGTAAAGCTGCATGAAGGATTAGCAGTACTGTACTGTAGTTCAAAGACATATTTTCAACAGGTCATCATATGTTTTGATCCCCACATCCCCAAATCAATAAAAATCACATAAAGCATGTGAATGATCAGTGTCACATTAAAAAGCTACAGTACCGATAGAATATCAGTATAACAAGAATTTTTATGCAGGCACACATGTCTGGAAACGAAACATAAACAAAAAAAGAAATATTTTTTTTCCAAACTTGAACTTCCACATGATTATGAAGTTATACACGCATGCGCATTAATCATCAACTAGGTCCCTTCCCAAAGAGGATTACACGCAGGCGCTGAAATGTGACACAAGGCTCTGTACGTTATACATGCAGGAATGTGATGACAGTTTTGGGATGATTGAAGCCAGAAAGCCATCTGGCTGGGAGAGGTGTACTGAACTGTAGATAAGAAGTTGAAATAGTACTTTAGCCATGTGTGTGCGGGGGCGAGAGGGAGAGCGCTGTATGCACCGAAATGTGATACTGTAACACGCCTATGCATTTCAACAATGTTCAAATGAGACATACAGTACTGTATAGTACTGTATGGTACACACATAATATAAAAAGAGTATGAAAACAAGTCAAAGTAAAAGTACTAATTACAAATACTGTAATACAGTACATACAGTACTGTATAGAAATGTGATCATTTTATATTCGAAGACGCGACGCTATATTTTTGTAATACTGTATACTGTAAATCCTCCATTTTACAAATACTGCGCGCGCACACACAGACATAATGCATTAGACATGCATTAGACTTATTAGACTTTTAAGACAACAGCTCGCGAACGCCCACCTGTGTTTTTAGACAATATTGCAGTATAGCGGACAGCGCTAAAAATCCGAGCGCTAACATACCGGAAAGCGCTACGGATAAACAGAAAATATACCGCATCTGGCCGCGGTTAGCAGAGAGCCGTGGATCCGGCCGCATTAGGATAAAGGCGGCCACAGCTGTAGCTCCAAAAGTGTACTCAGCGCTTCACAAAGAATACAGTACGGAAAATTATAATAATACAATAAGCGCTGCAAAATCAGACAATAGGAAAGGAAATCCCTGCCCCAAAGAACTTAAAATCTAAGTGGTATGATGGGAGACTTACAGAGACCTCTGGTGAGGGAATAAGTGCAGTAGATGGCAGTACTTGGCCACAATGGATGGTAGGAGTGACTGTGGGTGTGGGACAAAAGCCATGAGTGCAGGCTTTTGGGATGCCTGATTTGTGGGGCGAGTTTTAAGGTTAGTTAGTATTAAATCAGAAGGTTAACACCATTTACAGGGGAAGAGATGGCAGGGAAGCGTGGGTGAGATCAGGTGTGTATGTCTGGGTTCAGGCTTAGGGGTGATCCCACCAGCAGGAAGGAGTCGATAGAGGGTGTGAATAGAGGATTTGTGTGGGTGTTTTTTATTGAGGGATAAAGAAGTTGTTGAGAGAGAGGTATATAAATAATGGTGCAGTGGGGAGTGGGGAAGTTGGAGAGAACAGACGTGAGGAAACAGTAAATAGAGAGGGCATAGTGAGATCCCAGTAATGGGAGGATAGGAAGAGTACAAATAATCACTGCATTTAGAAAGTCAAGTTCTCACAGTTGCAAAGTTGTTGTTGTGCAGAGTCCAGATCTTCTTCTAATCTTCATCTCCAATTTCAACTCCAAAATTAACTCTACAGACACTTTAAATGTGACACTTTCATGTTACACACATCATAGTGATATATAATAAAATATATCATGGCACATAGCCAGGCCTGTGGCTGTGGGTAATTTTGATTTGGTGATTGAGTACTAATTATGCACCAGAACACGCAAGGGCTGCAGAGGTGACCTGGCATTGCACAATAGTCTGGTTATATTCTGTGTATAGTATAGTCAGGTCAGTGTCAGTGTATACACCAACCCAGAGAATGTAAACAATGACCAGGGACAAGTGGTGGGGGCTGCGAGGGAAGTGGTTGACCAGTGTGGGGAAGTGGAGGATAAGTGGGGGGTGGGGGAGGGGTTCAACGAAGAAGACAGAGTGACAATTAGAGGGCAGTGGCAATTGGTGATACCTACATTCTTGTTCTCCACTTGTTGAGCAGTCAGTGTGGCAATCAACTCAGTAAAGGGATGCAGGCCACCCCGCCCATTTACACGTAACAGAAGGAGAGGAGTGGCTAGATGTCTTATCCTAGTCTCTCCTTCCCATCTCTGAGCTCAGCCAGGCAAGGCAGCAAGTGTTGGTGAGGGAGTGAATGCTGCTTGCGTCCCCATCGCTGAGCATTGACGTCATTGCGCGATCATGTTTTACAAACGGGTTTTCAGTGGTTTTGATTTCTCGATATTTCCAGATTTCCCGGTGTTTAAAATTTGATCCTCGTGAGGTATCAAATTTACAGGGAATCGTGAAATTTCAAGATAAGTGGAAACACAGTACAGGTGTACACATTCACCCTTTCCTGCTCAATCAAGCTTTCACTCCACTTAGATGGTCTACTGTAAGTAGCTTTCTCCCTTTTGCTTTTTGAAAGTGATCAGAACCTTTCCAATACACTCTCTTTTATGTGCCATTGCTGATGTGTACTGTAACCTTCACTATTAAACACCTTGTTTAATGCTGTAGCTCTATTGTCATGACTTGTTATTAGCTCACATGGTTTTTAGTAACTTGGTATATAGAGTATGTTATGTTATTTGTTTAGGGTGATTATTCTGTGACCCTGGCCTTTAGCCTGGGAACCATTACCTCTAGTAATCTCTAAGTAACAGTATAGATAGGGATGCCAGGTCTTGAAGTGGGATTGACTCCTTGTGTGTCAAGGATTACCAGGAGTGGATGGAAATGTAGCCTGTGTAGAACTAGTGATCTTAGGTGGGTTCCCTCATAGCCTGGTTCATGGCAATGCTAAGTCCTAGTGAGGTAGACTAGGATTCTTACTTTGTGTCCACTGGAGTTGTTTAGCTTTGATTTCTGGTGACCCTGAGACCCTCTGAGTTAGCGGCTGTCCCATGGCCCCAGATACCACCAGGGAATAATAGTTTATTCTAAAATTGTTACTGTATATGTACTGGGATTGTGTAACTTTGCTTTGTGATTTCTGATAGCCCTAGAACCCTCTTAGTTTGCAGATGTCCCATAGCCCCAAGAGATCACCAGGGTATGAGTACATTGGTGGCCCCCAGCAAGGTCCGGCCACCGCGATTGGGTGGGAGGTACACCAGGTATAAGAGCATAGGTCTTGGTGGTTGTGTTTGGTGATGCTACCATCCTAACAGTGTAGGTTAAGATTAGTCAGTGTAAGTTGGGAAACTAAAATGGATGGTGAAATTGGTAGATGTGATAAACTCAGAACAGTGAACAGTGTAATTGAAAACTGCCTCTGAGGCAAATAATAAAGAGAGAGAGATAGAGATGAAAGAGATACAGTAAATCTGATTGATTATCAGGTGACACCGAAACTCAATCCAAGCGAGACGAGAGTTTCATTCTTCTTTAACTACTTTCTAAGAAGTCTACTAAGAAGTCTACTCCATACTTGCTTTAGAGAATTCTTCTAACTTCATCAGCACAAAAACGCATTACTTTCAAAGACTCAAATCATCTACAAGATGCAATAAAGGAGAGTCACAACACAAGTAAATACCATAATATGAGTTATCAGTAATTAAAATCTAATGGGCAACAGGGTAACTTTAAATGTCAATATGATATACAGTGTTCTGTAGTTAACACATGAACATTTTATAGCATGGGTCAAATTGTAAAGTTGTGCAAAGCAAAATATGATTTACGGTATTGAGTCTGAGACTCAATATAGTTGTATAGCATACTCTGATAATTGTAGGATACTGTAAGGAATCGTGGTGCCACGTCCCCTGCGATGTGACCCCTCCTTACCCACTACCAGTACTGCAACTGCTGCTGCCTCTGCCCCTCATCGATACCCCTGCCGGTGCGCGGCACTTCCTGCTACTCACGCCACAGCCGTCATCTTGGATTCTAGCGCCGGCTTTACAGAGCCCGCATCTATCACTGGTACTTGAACACGCGCGTCATGCCTGCCTCCGCCCCCCGCTCAGCCCGGGAGTTCTTGCCATGCCTCCTGCACTCTCAGCTCTGCCCTGTTACTCCCAGCCTCTCAGGAGCTGCTCCTCGTCATGCCCCCGTCCGGATTGGTGGATACCGCTTTAAATACCCTGCTCCTTCACTTCCTCCTTGCTCTGCATAGCTCCTTGCTTCCTGTGTAGCCTAGAAACTGTGTCGTGCTCCTGTTTGTCTTTACCCCTACAGATTTGAACCGGCTTGTCTGACTTACCTCTCTGGCTCCCGACTTCGGCTTACCCATCACGATTCTTACCTCTCAGACCTTGGACACGGAAACGGATTTAACTACGGAACTCTCTATACTCCTGAACTCGGCAAGTACAACAACGACTATTCTAAATCTTAATCCAGGCCTGGCCACGCTACATCCACATCCCGGACCTGCTCCCTCTGCTATCTGTGTGTATATTCAACATCCCACCTCAGTACAGGGGACTGGCCTGGTCTGCGGGCTGCACAGCGTGACACATACTCGCAGATAGCATGACCATTAAGCAAGTGCATATTGTCTGCATAGTGTTAGAAGATCTTGTGACAGATCTGTTAACATTTTTGAAAGAGTAATAATATTGTGTATATGAGATATACCTTTCCTTAAGCACAAAGCACTCTTCACCTCTGACCCAAGGAATACTGGACCATGAATTTAAAAGTAAAAAAAAATATTAACGTTGGCTACATCTGTATGTACATCTGTACTATTTTTTAAGGAGTATGCATGAGAAGCTGAAAGAGAAAATGAGAACACATTTTGCCCCCATCCAGGATACTTAAATGAGAAGCTATTTATTTAGTTATTTATAAAATATTTTACCAGAAAGTAATACATTGAGAGTTACCTCTCGTTTTCAAGTATGTCCTGGGAACAGCGTTAAGACAAATAATACATGGTTACAAATACAGTTACATAAATGAACAGGGTATACATTATATGCTTTAAGCTAAAGGGAGAGAAACACCTCTCAAGCACAGGTTACCATGTGGATAATTTAACATGTGAAAATCATGTGAAATTCTTATAGTTCGCTTCCCAGGAGCATCAATAACTAACATTTGACTCACTTAACTTACCACCACAATCACAGTACAGTGCTTGGAGAGACTTCACCATTGTGTAGGAGGTAGCCACCTGATGTCTCTTGGTTCTATTCATGTCACAGCAGAAGAGAAAAAGAACCAAATAAAGCTGTAAGGTACTGTAGGCTTCAATTACTTTTTTTTCCCATAGACTTTACAAAGAAAAAGATTGCAAATTAGCATGCACTTACTACAGCAAAAGGGATAGTAGAATTAGAAGAAATGTTGAGCCCTTGAAAGAGGTTACAAGCAGTAGGGTACTTCAGGGAAAATTGTAGGGTCCTTAAATTGATTGTCTCATAATTCATTTGGTTGATGGTAATGAACACGAGTTTCTGTACTCTCAGACAGTGTTATATTTTCAAGCAAAACAAACAACAGGGAGTCATGCAATTATACATGCGGAATGGTGTAAAGCTGTAGAATTTGCAGTTTTATGCAAAAATATATTAGTAATGTTAAGATAAATAGAAACACACTCAAACAATTATCTATGATAACAGACAGAGTACTTTTCAGAGAGCAATGCCTTGTGTAGTGGATAACTCATATAAAGTCAGTCCCATGTGACATTGCAGATGCCACTTCATGTTCCACATTAATATACTAAGTAGCAAATACAACTTATGCTGCAAATTAATTGAATGAATAAGATATTGTAAATACATTGTTGTCATTAAAAGAGATCTTTCTATTTTTTATTTTGAAGAAAAAAAAAATGAAAATATGAAACTTACCAAATACAGTAACTTGTAAACAGTGGCGAGAAAAAGTTTATGAAACCCTTAGAATTTTCACATATTTGAAACCTAAAATGTTATTAGATTTTAGTCTCAATGATAGATAAAGATAACCAGATCAAACAAATTACACAAAACATGATACCTTTTCAACATTTATTACCACAAATGATTCAACATTCAATATCCATGCGTAAAAAAGTATGTGAACCTTTAGATTTGAGGTCTTTCTTGCATAGACAGCTCACTTTAGGCCATGCCACAAATTTTGATTGGGTTTAAATCTGGACTTTGACTAGACCATTCTAAAATGCAGAATTTCTTCTTCTGCAGCCATTCTTTTGTAGATATGCTTGTATGTTTAGGATCATTGCATGACCCAATTTTGGTTCAACTTAGCTGACAGAGGATTGGCCTGATATTCTCCAATAGAATCTTCTGATACAATGCAGAATTCATGGTTGTGTCAATGATGCAAGCCATCTAGGTTCTCGGGCAGCAAAGCAGACCCAAATTATCAACTCTAACCACCATGCTTGTTGGTTGGGATGAGGTTCTTCTTTTCAAATGCAGTGTTTGGTTTTCACCAAACATAATGTTTTCAATTGAAACCAAAATGTTCTACCTTTGACTCGTCTGTCCAGAGAACATTGTTCCATAAGTCTTATGGATCATCTATGTGCTGTTTGGCGAACATGGGACGGCAGCAATGTTCTTTTTAGAGAGCAGTGTTTCCTCCTGGCTATTCTTCAATGAGCACTCTTCTTGCTCAGTCTTTTCCTGATAGTTTAGTCATGAAGACTCACATTAGCCAAGGCGAGAGTGGTCTGCATATCCTTGGATGTTACTCTGGGGTTCTTTGTGACTCCCTGGATGATTTGCTGGTTGTTCTAAGAGAGATTTTGGTGGGATGACTGATCTTGGTAGAGTGACTGTGGTCCTGAACGTTCTCCGTTTGTATACTATCTGTCTGACAGTGGATTGGTGGAGCCTCAAATCCTTAGAAATTGTTTTGTAATCCTTTTAGACTGATGAGCATCAATAACTGCTTTTCTGAGGTCTTCAGAGATTTCTTTTGATCGTGGCATGGCGTGCTCCGAAGACCCCGTGCTCATCTACACTAGTATTACATTTTATATTAAAAACTTTTGATCACTGGGGAGATATGCGCCGGGAAAGGCGGCCCTCTCTGTGCATCTCTTGTGGTTTCGAAATGTGTTGGACAGTACTGCGATTTAAGAAAATAGTGATCCGATGATCTTGACATCCACTACCTGCTGCTGATGTGATTTGTGACTGGTGAGACGATCGGAGCGTGCGGTACACGGTGTTGCAGCCGAGTGATGTCATTGACGATTAGACGGAGAGGCGGTCGGATGCAGACATGCAGTGAACCACCGCCATCAGACTACTCCCACTAACGGATTCCTCACCATCAACCAGCAGTAGAACTGCAACATTGGGACACCCTCACCTGTATCACACTTCACGTGTGGAACAAGACTGGCAACTAAGCCACAGACCTACCATAGGCACGGACAAAGGGTATCAGTGTGACGACTCTGGATTTGGCAGTGAATATCTGTGGAATACCAGATGACATCTTGCTGGAGAGACCTGGTCCTGCTGGTTGGTGCTTGGGTAACAATATCCCTTGAAATGCTGTTTTAATTCATCCCTGATGTACGCAGAATACTTACCATGTATTGTGTAACCCAATAATATTTTATTTAATGCACTATGAACGTTGTGTGCTGTTTTTTGTGCTTTTCACTGTACTATATGTGTTGGGGGTGGGGCGGAGGAGGGTGTATTTATTTACATGTATTCCACATTTTGTTTTTGCCACAGGATTGGTACTGTAGGCCAGCATGGACCTGCGGGGACCACCCGAGGACAACCAGACATCCCCGGACACCACCTGAGGACCCCCAGACACCTGCAGGGACCACCTGAGTCCCTGAAACCCTTGATCTCTGTTATCAATCATGTGGGGGTGAAGGAGGTGGGTATTAATGTTGTTGGGATTTTAATGTTTATTGTGAGTGAAGGGTGTATTTGGCCCTTGGTGGGTGGGTAGCGGGAGGGGTTAACCCCTTCATTGCCTTAGTGGTTAGTCGCTAAGGTAATGAAGTTGACTGTAAATGCACTTTCATTGCATGGGATTCATGCCGGGCGTCTCCGGTGCTGATATTAATGGATATCAGCTCCGGTGACTCCCGGCATCAATCCGATGCAGAAAACTACATGTTTGTTTTCTAAGTCCTGTATCGCATCTCTCAGCAGCTTCCCAGCAGCCTCACGCCAACTTTTCCTGGCTTGAGGATTATGAGAGAAACTCACCTCGATAAGCAAATCACGGCTACTAGAATTGCAGTAATTTCAGAACCTGCCGATAAGTGGCTTATTGCCGCTTACCCGGCGATGTGTTTTATGACGGTTGAAAAATGTGGCGATTCATGCCTTTATCACCCACTTATCGAGGCTTACTGAATATCAGTAGGCATTTTGGCCAATAAGTGTTATATATATAGTTATATAGCACTTGGAACTCTAACTTAAAATATACACACACACACATATACACATACACACACACACACACATACACACATACACACACACCTACCTAAGAGAGTAGAAAGAGGGCAATGTAGTCTGCCAGCAAGATAGAACAAAATTATGGGACCCACTTTGGGAGACCACCTGGTTCAAATAATGTAAAATTACGTGTCCATGATAGTTTATTATATTTTGACAGTGTTTAAATCAATCCGGAGTAAACAAAATAAATATAAAAATAAAACTTAAATAGTGTTATTTGTCATGTACTGGTCTTCTTTATTGCTTTTGGATTATGTTGTCTACTGAATTTTAAGCAACCTAATTAAATCTGCCCACTTGCTGTAGATAATTATCAGTCTTTCTAATTCTCATATTACCATAAAACAGCTTCCTTGATGACTTTATTCATTTCAGACAGGGACAGCAGGTGCCAGATGGCAAGCTGGTGTTTGTGATATAAACTGTTTCTTGCTCTCTCTCTGCTTAAAGTTTCACGTTCTTTCTATGTATTAATACAATAGCATTCCTTGATGTGTCAGCCTTGATGAATTATTGAAGTGGCTTGCATTTTGAGGAGCAGTTAGGATTGTGGATTACAAATATTGAAACCCCAAAGCAGACATTTGCAAATCATTCTTTGAGGAATGTGGTTGTTTACTTTTGAAAATAGTACAGCGTGCCCTCCATAGAGGTTCAATATGGGAAATAGAATACTGTTATTGTAACAGTGAGTTTGTACAGTATAGAATGTGATTATTTTAGACATATTTCTGATGAAATATGACACAAATCTAAGAAAGAAAAAAAGAAAAGGGGTAGAGATGAAAGAGACATAAGAGGAAAAGAAAGTGGGTGAAATGGTCAGTTTTGCTAAAGTGCCGCAATTCTTTCTAAAACAAATAGGTGTTGAACATTTCTACCCACCCCTTGCATATCAAATATGCTAGTAAGTGAATATCATACTATAATAAAAAAAAGTTTTGTCCGCCCCCTCCATGAGATACAGCTCATCAGTGACATCATAATGCACATAGGCTGGTGGTAGATATGGAAAGTCAGGAAGCAGATGAAGAAAGAAAGAGGATATCAGTTAATATGTGAGGAGAAAGTAAGAATGCTGGAGGAGAGAAAGGGAGAGAAAGGGAGAGAGAGAGAGAGAGAGAGAGAGAGAGAGAGAGAGAGAGAGAGAGAGAGAGAGAGAGAGAGAGAGAGAGAGAGAGAGAGAGAGAGAGAGAGAGTGAGTTCTCGCGACCATGTTCTGAGAATTGGACGGTGCTGATTCCAGCGGGCAGAGCGCGGTGACTCTCACGAACAGAGTACTGTGTGTTCCTGGACATGGAGCGGACAGGGTAAGCCTACCTGAAGCAGACAGCCTGCACCTAGTTGAGGCTAGGGACTCCCCCCAGGCCCCCAGTTGGTATGTATTTACTGTATTTTGTGCAACCTTTGTATTTTACCCGAATAAACTCCATTTTATTTAACAATGTTTTCCTGCCTAGTGAATTGATCTCGGAAGGTATAAAGTGTTAAAAGTACTGGTCTCCTGTGACTGGTGTAATTCACAGACTAAAGGTACATTTGTAATTCATTTACATCCTGGCTCTACATGACCCACTGGATCTTGACTGCAGCCCTTGATCTTCCCTCAATTAAAGTTTCTTCTTGAAGCTGTATTTTCTTCTCACTTCCTCTCTTGGTCATCGCATAAGAGGTATAAGGGCATTACTGTAGATGCAACCAGGTTGCTTGATTTCTTTCCATTTCTAATGTACAGTATAATATCATGCATGTATGTTTTCCTTGTGACATCCTACATCGTTATTAATACGGTACACAGGAGTTTAATACATGAACACATACTGTATGCTAGAATGTTTTTCTGTATTTAAATACTGGTTGAGACTCACATAAAATGTATTTGAGCCACACTAATGTTTCCAAAAATGGATGGATAAAGAATTAAAGGACCTCAAGTCACATGTCTCCAGTTGTGTGAATTGGTACACTCCCCCCTTCCCCTTAACCCCCCCCTCCCTCCCCGCCCCAACAATGGCAATTTTTTCTTGTTCACTAACTTGCATAAAATCCACATGTACCTCTCCGCAAATCCGCAAGAATCCACATGTACCTCTCGGTCCTTTTGGACCAGAGGGAATGGGCCAGATGAAGAGGTAGTCCCTCGAAACGTTGCCCCCCTAGCATACTTTCCGTTCTCCGTTTTTTTTTGTGTATATTCCTTATGTTTCATGTTTTTTCCCCTTTTCCTTCTTCCCCCCCCCCACCCCTCACTTTGTGACATGCCCATTTGTGATACTGGTTTCTGCAAACACATTTGATTTATTTCTGGTTCATTTTATTATTAAATGTTTATTCTGCATTACAACTGTTTTCATCATTTAGCTATTAGACAGTGAGTGCTGGTACTTACGTAGATTTGTTAGTACATGGGTAAAGATGTACAAAGATCCTGTAAAACAGACATTTTTGGAAAAACTTGCAATCTCTGGAATTATCAATAAAGTTTTGTTTAATACTGTCTCTAAGAGTCTAGTTGACCTTTGCAGCCATCACAGGAAATTGGGAACATTATCTCACTAACATTGGCTTGGAGACATCTAGCTGTACAGGCTACCACATACAGTACTGGAACTTCGCTCTAATATCAAATCTTTTCTTCTATGAAATTATAGTATTATACAATTCACCACAGAACCTTTTTTTTACACCAGTGGATTTTTTATACACACACACACACACACACACACACACACACACACACACACACACACACACACACACACACACACACACACACACACACACACACACACACACACACACACACACACACACACACACACTGTATGTGTGTTAGGTCGCACTCCACAAAATTAAAATAAGCAATAGTAAACTGATCTCATGGTGCAAAAGAACTGGGAGGAACTTCAACCCCCCCATTAAAAGTCACATATATATATATATATATATATATATATATATATATATATATATATATATACACAAATGTTCCCAGCATGCAATGTAAATGAGAATCAGACAAAGGTCAAATGAAAATAAAGAATATATTGAGTGAACATAGGTACATGCAACAAGGAATTGCCACTAGATAAGGCATGGAGAATACATCTCATCAAACAGAACTACACAATGTCAAACTAAAGGGTAGAGGGAAAATGGATCAAAAAAAGGTGAGTGAACATACAAAACTTATATAAAGGGGAGGGGGACTACGTAAAACAATCGTTTTGGACGATAGGCGACGTCATCAGAAGTGGCAGCGTCTGTGTGTAGAGACAGCAGAGAGATTCCAGCCAGGCTTGTATTCATGATGGAAACCTCTTGAGTTTGATATTGCGTTTGGTATTCCTTGCCCGCTGTGGTGGTGTGCTGCTCTTTTGGATGGCTATGCAGCATACATGTTATACTAGTGATATACTGAGATTATAGAGAATATTACACACTGTATCTCTCCTTTAGAGCGGAGCCCTTTACATACGCTGTTCTAAAGGGGTTTCTCCACGGTGGGAATACTGATATCACAAGCTACTATATATTATATATTATTATGTGATAGACTTTATATCACTGCTGAGCTGGACTATACGATCTGGTAACAAAGATTTACAAATTATATCTCTGATACCCCCTTGCCGTAAATTACATCCATTGAGATTCTTTATCTTAAAGGCTTAAAGGGATACTTACCTGCGTGTCTTGGAATATCTATATTTTGAAATGAGACATTTGTGGATAGCAATTAACCCTATGTATTATCTTGATACTAATTGATCTATTGCTTACCATACCACTTCACAATGGGTAGGGTGACCAGATTTTGAAAATGAAAAACCGGGACACAAAAAAAATTCTTAATACAACAAATAACATGACTAAAAAGAATATTATAATGATATTTATCTAATAGCGTCACCATTGATGCTGTATTATTCATTCTACCTCTTCCCATTCTCTCTCTACCTTCTCCCTCATCACGGCCGCCAACAGAAATCATGCGCGCCCCCCCCAAAAAAAAATACTCGCCCAACCAAAAAATCTACTCACTACCTAGCCCCGCACCTAACCCCACCCATTTAAAAAAAATTGAATAAATTCCTAGTAAGAACTAATAACAGGATTTGTTTTTTTACATAACAGTTTATTTATTGTATTACACTTATACTGTACTACAATTAGTCCGTGTTATATGTGTGTGTGTGTGTGTGTGTGTGTGTGTGTGTGTGTGTGTGTGTGTGTGTGTGTGTGTGTGTGTGTGTGTTGGATGACCTCACTACATCGGAAAAAAGTCAGATGTGAATGATTCTGGACCCATTAACCAGTGGTCAGGATGCCCCCTCCTCACAATTTCTAAAGCAGCAATCCCGCCTGGGATCTTACCTGATCCGCAGTCCTTCAAGGTACTATACTGGAGGGGAGGTGTTCCCTACCTGTCTTCAGATGTCTCCCATGTGAAACTTGAGTCAGATCTGAAAGAAAGCAGTATAGGTTATTTCGGTGTAGGTATACAGAAGTTAAGATAAGACATCGAGAGAGTGGGTGAGACAGGGAGGGAGGGAGACAGGTGACATGGAGGGAGGGGGGCGAGGGAGGTGACAGGGAGGGAGTGAGGGGGGGCGAGGGAGGGGACAGGGAGGGAGGGTGTGAGGGAGGTGACAGGGAGGGAGGGAGGGAGGGAGGGCGAGAGAAGTGACAGGGATGGAGGGAGGGAGGTCGAGAGAGGTGACAGGGAGGGAGGGAGGGGGGGCGAGAGAGGTGACAGGGAGGGAGGGGGGGCGAGAGAGGTGACAGGGAGGGAGGGAGGGGGGCGAGAGAGGTGACAGGGAGAGAGGGAGGGCGAGAGAGGTGTCAGGGAGGGAGGGAGAGTGACAGAGGTGACAGGGAGGGAGGGAGAGAGGTGACAGGGAGGGAGGGAGGGTGGGCGAGAGAAGTGACAGGGATGGAGGGAGGGGGGTCGAGAGAGGTGACAGGGAGGGAGGGAGGGGGGGCGAGAGAGGTGACAGGGAGGGAGGGGGTGCGAGAGAGGTGACAGGGAGGGAGGGGGGGCGAGTGAGGTGACAGGGAGAGAGGGAGGGCGAGAGAGGTGTCAGGGAGGGAGGGAGAGTGACAGAGGTGACAGGGAGGGAGGGAGAGAGGTGACAGGGAGGGAGGGAGGGAGGGAGGGAGAGAGATGACAGGGAGGGAGGGAGGGAGGGAGGGAGAGAGGTGACAGGGAGGGAGGGAGGGAGAGAGTTGACAGGGAGGGAGGGATGGAGGTGACATGGAGGGAGGGAGAGAGGTGACAGGGAGGGAGGGAGGGAGAGAGGTGACAGGGAGGGAGGGAGGGAGGGAGGTGACAGGGAGGGAGGGAGAGAGTTGACAGGGAGGGAGGGATGGAGGTGACATGGAGGGAGGGAGAGAGGTGACAGGGAGGGAGGGAGGGAGGGAGAGAGGTGACAGGGAGGGAGGGAGGGAGGGAGGTGACAGGGAGGGAGGGAGAGAGGTGACAGGGAGGGAGGGAGGTGACGGAGGGAGGGAGAGAGAGAGGGAGAGAGGTGACAGGGAGGGAGGGAGGGAGAGAGAGAGGGAGAGAGGTGACAGGGAGGGAGAGAGGTGACAGGGAGGGAGGAGGGAGAGAGGTGACAGGGAGGGAGGGAGAGAGGTGAATGGGAGGGAGGGAGAGAGAGAGGTGACAGGGAGGGAGGTGACAGGGAGGGAGGTAGGGAGGGGGGTGGTGACAGGGAGGGAGGGAGAGAGGTGACAGGGAGGGGGGAGGGAGGTGACAGGGAGGGGGGAGGGAGGTGACAGGGAGGGAGGGAGAGAGGTGACAGGGAGGGACGGGGGGCAAGAGGAGACAGGGAGGGAGAGATGTGACAGGGAGGGAGGGAGAGAGGCGACATGGAGGGAGAGAGAGAGGGAGAGAGGTGACAGGGAGGGAGGGAGAGAGGTGACAGGGAAGGAGGGAGAGAGGCGACAGGGAGGGAGGGAAGGAGAGAGGTGACAGGGAGGGAGGGAAGGAGAGAGGTGACAGGGAGGGAGAGAGGTGACAGGGAGGGAGGGAGGTGACAGGGAGGGAGGGAGGTGACAGGAAGGGAGGGAGGGAGTTGAAAGGGAGGGAGGTGATAGGGAGGTAGGGAGGTGACAGGGAGGGGGGGAGGGAGGTGACAGGGAGGGGGAGAGGGAGATGACAGGGAGGGAGGGAGAGAGGTGACAGGGAGGGGGAGGGAGGTGACAGGGAGGGAGGGAGAGAGGTGACAGGGAGGGAGGGGGGTGAGAGGTGACAGGGAGGGAGAGAGGTGACAGGGAGGGAGGGAGGGAGGGAGAGAGGTGACAGGGAGGGAGGGAGAGAGGTGACAGGGCGGGAGGGAGAGAGGGAGAGAGGCGACATGGAGAGAGGTGACAGGGAGGGAGAGAGGGAGAGAGGTGACAGGGAGGGAGAGAGGCGACAGGGAGGGAGGGAGAGAGCGACAGGGAGGGAGGTAAGGAAAGAGGTGACAGGGATAGAGGTGACAGGGAGGGAGAGAGGTGACAGGGATGGAGGGAGATGACAGGGAGGGAGGGAGGTGACAGGAAGGAGGGAGGTGACAAGGAGGGAGGTGACAGGGGGGGAGGTGAAAAGGAGGGAGGTGACCGGGAGGAGGGAGGTGACAGGGAGGGAGGGAGGTGACAGGGAGGGAGGGAGGGAGAGAGGTGACAGGGAGGGAGGGATAGAGAGAGGGGGAGAGGTGACAGGGAGGTGGAGAGAGAGGGGGAGGTGACAGGTATGGAGAGGATGACAGGGAGGGGGAGAGAGAGAGACACACACACAGAGACACACACACAGACACACACCCAGACAGAGACACACCCAGAAAATTATATAAATAATTTATTGACATTAATTAAAATTAAATAAAAAATGAAGACATTAATGGGACATTCCTCATTGTCATTCCTGACCTGACCTGACCTTGGGGCTTATTTATATAATATAAAAATGTGCTAAATAAATAGCAGGGGAAAGCAGAAATATGGTTGTGCATTATTATAAATATATATGTTGCTACTTACACTTACAGTACTTATTGTACAGACTGTGTCACACGTTCAGCAGCAGCTCTGCCTCTGAGCAGCTCCAGACTGTCTGACACATCTTCTCCTGTGCTCCTCGTGGCAGTCACTGTCACAGGTCAGTGACATCACTGCCATCCCATGGATTGGATCACTGCGGCCCCTCCCACCCGGCATCTGTCCAATCCCCTGCGGTCTTGCTGATCTGCTCCCATCCTCCTCAAATGGCCACCAATCTCCTGCACCGTTACTCCCTGGTAGTGTAGTGTGGTATGCTCTGCTCATTCTCTGCCCCGCCCCTCGGCATTCTCACCCAATCCCCTGCAGCCTAGCATTCTGCTATGAAGGAGTATGCCGGGGCAGGGCTTTGTAGAATGCCGGCCGGCACGCAGGGGATTGGTTGAAGGATGTATAAAGCCCAACCCCCCGGCAGCATTCTATTCTACAAGTGAAAAAACTCACCAGCTGAGTCCTGCATCCTCCTCGCGCAGCTCCGCCGCCGCAGACTAGCGCACCGCCGCCCGCTCCACATCACATCTAAGTACCGGGACAAAGGCCAAAACCCGGGACATTTCCAGGACAGGCAGGCAACCGGGACAGTAATGAAAAAAACGGGACTGTCCCGGCAAAATCGGTACAAGTGGTCACCCTAACAATGGGGTTATTTCAATGTTTGAATGTTTTATATGTGTTTTTAACTTGAATATTTGAAATTATTTGATTAAAACTTTATTATTTTTCCTAGCTTTTTCCGGTCACGATAGGCTTACTTTGCCCTATCAACAGTATTGATCTGATAGACCACTGTGAGTCTTACTACTATTCTCCAACATTGAGTGCTCTGCATATGAGGGAGCCTTTTTGATCCTCTTGGGATCTATTCTGTTATATAAGTCATTTTTCCCTCTGAGCACCTGTTGTTTTTTCTTTATATACATATACATACATATACGGATGAGCGGTTTTACTCTCCTTTATAGGTGATTGTAAATATATAATATTTTCTCTTTCTTTACAGACCAAGATGTCCAAGAAGGACCATCCATTGAGAAGAAGAAAAAAAAAAGATTGTATATTTGGAAGAGGCAACTTTGTATTTTTGTATTATGCATTTTTCCTTTGTTATCCAGAAAAATAAAATTTTTCATTCTTTACTTAAATTTTTTTGGTGTGTCATGTTTTACTGTATGTATTGTATGTCTTTATTTATATAGCGCCATTAATGTACATACTGTAGCGCTTCACAGTGGTAATACAGTACATGTGGTAATCAATTAAATAACAGTATATATACCAGGTCATGGGAATAAGTGCTGCAGGCATAAAAGTAACATTAAGGAAGAAGAGTCCCTGCTCCGAGGAGCTAACAGTCTAATTGGAGGGTAGGGTGAACGTACAGAGATAGTAGGAGGGAATTCTGGTAAGTGCATCTGCAGGGGGCTAAGCTTTATGTATCATGTGTCCAGTATTATCCCCAGTGCTATTCATACGCTTCTTTAAGCGAGTGTGCCTTAAGGTGGGTCTTAAAGGTGGATAGAGAGGGTGCTAGTCGGGTACTGAGGGGAAGTGCATTCCAGAGGTATGGGGCAGTCAGTGAAAAAGGTTTAAGGCGGGAGAGGGCTTTAGATACAAAGGGGGTAGAAAGAAGACATCCTTGAGAAGAACGCAAGAGTCTGGATGGTGCATAACGAGTAATTAGGGCTGAGATGTAAGGAGGGGCAGATGAGTGTAAAGCTTTAAAAGTGAGGAGAAGAATGGAGTGTGAGATGCGGGATTTGATCGGAAGCCAGGAGAGTGATTTCAGGAGGGGAGATGTTGAGACAGAACTAGGAAAGAGTAGAGTGATTCTGGCAGCAGCGTTTAGGATAGATTGTAGGGGAGACATGTGAGAGGCAGGAAGGCCGGACAGCAGGAGGTTACAGTAATCAAGACGGGAGAGAATGAGGGCCTGAGTCAGAGTTGTAGCAGTCGAGAAACATTGGAAAGGGCGTATCTTTGTTATATTGCGGAGGAAAAAGCAACAGGTTTTAGATATGTTTTGAATGTGCGGGGCGAATGTGAGAGAGGAGTCGAGTGTGACCCCTAGGCAGCGTGCTTGGGCGACTGGGTGAATGATCGTAGTTCCAACAGTAATGTGGAAGGAGGTAGTAGGGCCAGGTTTGGAAGGAAGTATGAGGAGCTCTGTTTTTGCCATGTTGAGTTTAAGGCAGCGGAGGGCCATCCAGGATGATATAGCAGAGAGACATTCAGAAACTTTGGTTTGTTCAGGAGGTGTAAGGTCGGGTGTTGAAAAGTACATTTGTGTGTCGTCAGCATAGAGGTGATATTTAAACCCAAAAGATGTTATTTGGTCACTTGGAGAGAGTGTGTACAGAGAAAAGAGAAGAGGTCCCAGTACAGAGCCCTGGGGTACCCCCACAGAGAGATCAATAGAGGAGGAAGTATTGGCAGAAGAGACACTGAAAGTACGGTGGGAGTGGTAGGATGAGATCCAGGATAGAGCTTTGTTCTGAATACCAAGAGTATGGAGAAAGTGAAGGAGAAGAGGGTAGTCCACGGTGTCAAATGCTGCAGAGAGGTTGAGTAATATGAGCAGAGTGAAATGACCTCTGTCTTTGGCAGCATGGAGGTCATCAGTTATTTTAGTGAGGGCTGTTTCTGTGGAGTGAGCAGTGCGGAAGCCAGATTGTAGAGGGTGTAGGAGAGAATAGGTGTTGAGAAAATGGAGCAAGCAAGAGAATACAAGACGTTCAAGGAGTTAAGAGGCAAAAGGCAGGAGGGAGACAGGTCGATAGTTAGAAAGACAGGTAGGGTCAAGCTTGCTGTTTTTGAGTAATGGTATAACTGTTGCATGTTTGAAGGAGGATGGAAAGGTTCCAGAGCAGAGGGAGGAGTTAAAAATGTGTGTGAGCGTAGGGATTATAGTAGGCCCAAGAGGTTTAAGGAGATGGGAGGGAATGGGGTCAAGAGAGCAAGTGGTAGAGGGAGAAGAGGCGATCAAAATTGACACATCCTCCTCTGAGACAGTGGAAAAAGAGTCAGGAAGGCAGGAGGAGAGTTAGGAAGAGGTGTAGGATGGGAGGAAGAAACAGAGGGGATGTTCTGACGTATGGATTCCACCTTTTCCTTAAAATAGTCAGCAAAGTCCTGAGCGGAGATGGAGGAAGGAGAGGCAGGTGAGGGTGGTTTGGGTAGAGCATCAAAAACAGAGAACAGTCGGCGTGGGTTAGACTTGTGCATGTTGATTAGTGAAGAAAAATAGGCTTGTTTAGCTTGCAAGAGGGCAGAGTTGAAACAGGATAGCATGAATTTGTAGTGAAGGAAGTCTGCGAGAGTGTGAGATTTCCTCCAGAGGAGTTCAGAGGAACGAGTAGAAGAACGCAGCATGCGCATGTGGGAATTTAGCCAGGGTCTAGGTTTAGAAGGGCGAGGGCGGCAGAGAGAAAGCGGAGCATGTAGATCAAGAGAGGAGGACAAGTCAGAGTTGTAGTTCCTGACTAGGTTGTCAGGGTCTGTAGCAGAGCTGAGAGAGGAGAGGGAGGAGCGTAAAGTGGACTCAAAGTCAGGTAAGTGAATAGAGCACAGGTTTCTGCAAAACCAGGGGGTAGATGGAGGTGGAGAAGGGGAGAAGCGAGATAGAGAGAATGAGATGAGGTGATGGTCAAAGAGAAGAAAAGGGTAAATGGAGAAATCGGAGAGAGATAAGTTTTTTGTTAAAACCAGGACTAAGTAGAGGCCATCCTTGTGGGTGCTGGCTGCAGTCCACTGTTGAAGGCCAAAAGAAGAGGTTAGAGAGAGAAAAGCGGGAAGCACAAGGGAGAGGGGTCATCTCTGTGGCAATTGAAGTCCCCAATGAGAAGAACAGGGGAGTCTGAGGAGAGAAAGAAAGAGAGCCAGGATTCAAAGTGAGAGAGAAAGGCAGAAGGGGGATGAGTAGAGGTAGGTGGGCGATAGATGAGAACCACATGGACAGGGAGAGGAGAGAAGATCTGGACAGTGTGAGCCTCAAAGGAGGGAAAAGCAAGAGATGGAAGAATGGGAAGGGTTCGGTAACGGCAGATAGAGGAGAGCAGGAGCCCCACACCTCCTGCCATCAGGGCACGCAGTGTGGGAGAAAAAAGGCCATCATAAGAGAGGGCAGCTTCCAGAGCAGAGTCAGGCTGAGTGAGCCAGGTCTCAGTTATAGCAAATAGGAGCAGAGAGTGAGAGAGAGAAAAGTCATGTACAGAGAGGCACTTGTTAGAGAGGTAGCGAGCATTCCAAAGGGCACAGGAGAAAGGAAGAGAGGAGGGAGGGTGGCAGGGCATGGGTATGAGGTTGGATGGTTTGATACCAGAAGGAGTAGAGGTTGCAATTGGCAGGCGAGGACGAGAGCATGTAGGAATAAGGCAGGGACCAGGATTGGGAGAGATATCCCCAGAAGGAGAATCATGGATAGAAAGAGGATGTGTGAGGATGATTTGTAGGGGTGTTTTTTAGTGCAGGGGATATAGCTGTGTGGTGTCAGAGGACGCAGGTAAGAAAGGAGTTCATGTGAACAGAGAAGTGATGAAGGAAGGAGGGATGAAGATATATGAATAGAGTTAGAGACATACTTGAGGCTGGTATAAAGAAGTGCATAATTTGAGAAGAAGTGAAGTCACAGCAAATATAAATGGTAAAGGCAGCATCACAGAAGTAATGATGCAGTCTTACTGTTTACATACTTACAGTTGTACAGGTACAGAACTAAAACGTACTGTACATAAAGTTGTAAAGGCATTTAAATATATATAAATATCTGACATACAGTACAGTACTGTATACAGTACAGGCATACCCCTGTATGTAGAGACATATCGCCCAATAGGCAAACGGCAGCTTGCGCATGCGCCTTTTAGCATGTCCTGAACAGCAATACCAGCTCCCTACCTGTACAGAAGCTGTGTGCAAGCAGGGAGACTATAGAGCCTGTGCCATATGCATTATTTACATCAGTTATGCACGTATATGACAATTGCCGTACAGTACATGCATCAATAAGTGGAAAAAAGGTAGTGTTTCACTTTAAGTACATTTTCGCTTTACATACATGCTCCTGTCCCATTGCGTACGTGAATGCGGGGTATGCCTGTATATCAATCTTGAAATTAAGTTGCTTTTAGTGCTTAAATAGTACTATAAAAAATAGTACTGATGTACAGTAGTTTAAATATAGTATATCTAAATACTGTTAATCTTTGACGTACAGTAAACTATAAAAAATCTTTAAAATCTAGTACATACTGTAATGTAAAGTTCTAAATGCATTTAAATATATAAAATTTCTCATTGAGATACTGTACAGAATACTACAATATATAACTACAGTATACTTTAGCACATAAACAATGTTTTTACTATATATTGTACATTACTGTACTGTAGATACACAAAGAGCAGTACTACTGTACAACAAGTCCAATTGACAATTTGACATACACGCATGCACAGAAATGTAATGACGCATATGTGTTTCAACAAGGTTCCAATTTGACATACACGCATGCGCAGAAATGTGATGACACGCATATGCGTTTCAACAAGGTTCCAATATGACATACACGCATGCGCAGAAATGTGATGACATGCATTTGCGTTTCAGCAAAGTTCTTATTTACCATAAACGCATGTGCGGATTATATATTTTAGATTCGGAAGTAGAGCGAAGTTGTATTTTTGTATTATTCATTTTAACTTTATTATCTTGTACAAATTAAACATTTCATTTGTTACAGATACTTTTTGTTCTGTGTGTTCATATCTTAAATCTTCTACAGTTCGAGAATTTTTGTATGGCTAAAAGCTAAGGAGCCTCAGGAAGAACTTATTTCCCATGTACTGTATTGTATATAGTATGAACGCATATTTTTTTTTTTTTCAACTTCAAATTTTTCTTTATTGGGGTAACATATTCATACATTGTATCCCATCCCATTGTGTTTCTTCCCCCAATAATTTTTTTAAACATACATATTTCATCTTTTAACTGCAACAATACAAACCAAGGATAAGACAGACAAGACAAACCAGATGACTGACAAGGGGGGGAGGGGCGGAGAGGGGAGGGGGGAGCGGGGGGGAGAGGGGAGGACTGGTCAACTCCGAGCCATCTTGATTGCGTATTTTCTCTTGCTTGCTTCCTGTCCTCTAGTGTAGCACTCCCCGCTTCCACCCCGAGCTCAAAGTGTCATCTCCAGTGTCTTGGGGGGCAACTACATGGGGGGCTGTCGGCTACCTGTTTGTCACTATTTGTTGTCCGGTCTCTGACCCCCTAAAGGAGAACGCATCTGAAACTGTTAAAGCAAAATTGCAGTAGCATCTACCCCAGGGATATCTGTCTGTGCCAGCCATGGCACCCAGACTTTTAGAAAATTTGTGCTGGTGTCATTAACTAAACTCGTTAATTGTTCCATCCGGCAAACGTACCAAATCCTATTTCTAATCTTGGGGATAATTGGAACTTCTGGTGGCTTCCATAATGCTGCAATCTCGCATCTTGTGGCTGTTGCAAAATGCGCGATCAATTTATGCGTCGCATTTGACATACCCTGAATCCGCCTGCCCAGAAGGAACAGCCACGGGTCCAGGGGGATCTCCCAACCGAAAATTCGCTGTAACCAGTCTAATCTGTTCCCAAATCGGGACCACTTTTGTGCAAGACCACAGCATGTGTCGCAAGTCTGCCACCTCTCCGCACTGTTTCGGGCAGAGCGGGGAGTAGCCCCTAACAAATTTAGCTAAGCGAGCTGGGGTGTAGTACCACCGCATCAGGACCTTATATACGTTCTCCTTCAGTGTGGTACAGATTGAGATTTTTGCTGCCTCTTGGGTAATCTTTTCCCAGTCTTCGTCCTCTAATGTCTCCCCTAGGTCAGTCTCCCATTGTCTGATGTAGCGTAACCTGTTCTCACTAGGCGTCTCAGGACAGATCACTTCCCTGTACATTCTAGATGTGAGTCCCCTCGTGTCCGTATCCCTGGAACACAGCTGCTCAAAATTGGTTCGTGTTGGTATGATTGGGATTTTGTTATAAAAGTCTCTGATCTGGAGGTACCAAAAGAATTCCTTATTTGGGATAGGCTTTGTGGACTTAATTTGCTCAAATGTTTGTATATATTTTCTGCCCTCCAGATCCTTGAGGTGGGTAATGCCCGCTTGTATCCAATATAACAGGTTATTGCTATTTAACCCTGGAGCGAAAACTGGATTGCCAATGTTACGCGTCATGAGTGATTCTTTGGTAGTCAAATTACAACTGAATTTAGAGGCCTCCAAAACTCGTAGTGAACTGGCAATGGTCTGAAGCAGTATTCCTATCTTGCGTACCCCCCTCTTGGGTAGCCAGATCAGATTCTGGAGGTCAATCGGTGCACAACTTGTTTTCTCCAACTCTACCCATCTCCTTAAGCTTGGGTCCGTGTGTCGTTGGAGATTTTGAGCCAATTGGGCTGCTTTGTAGTAAGCTAACAAACAAGGTACCGCTAAGCCTCCTCTCACTGTGGGTCTCATTAAAATACCCTTTGCAATTCTTGGGTTTTTCTTATTCCAAAGGAATTTCATGATTAGTGACTGTAGGGAGAGGATGTCAGAGTATATTATAGGTATAGGCAGACTCTGGAAAAGATATAGGATCCTTGGGAGGAGATTCATCTTCACGCTGTGTATCCTACCAATCCATGAGATGCCCCCTTTCGACCACAGTCTGAGATCCTCCCCCAAAATCTTTATTAACCTGGGAAAATTTGCTTTATATAGTGTTTTATAATCCCGTGTAAGATATACCCCTAAATATTTGAGAGCGGAGGGTTGCCATTTGAAGTTAAAGTTGAGATCAATCAGTTTTTCAGCTTCTTTGGGAAGATTTATATTGAGGGCTTCTGATTTGGACTGATTAATCTTGAAGCCGGAAATTTGGTTGAATTTACCCAGGATTCCAAACACGTTGGGAAGGGACGTGAGCGGTTTGGACAGTGTCAGGATGACATCATCCGCGTACAATGCTGCTTTGTACTCTTGATCTCCATTAGAGATTCCTGCTATATCTGGGCTATTTCGGATGTGTGCCGCTAGTGGTTCTATACAAAGGGCAAATGCAGCGGCGACAGCGGGCATCCCTGCCTTGTTCCACTTTTTATGTGAAATTGGTCAGAGGAAAAGACCTGGTGCCGCACCCTCGCCATCGGGCCCTCATACAGCGCCAGGATGGCCCTCAGGAGGCGTCCCCAATGCCAAATGCCCCCAGTGTTTCCGTTAAGTAGGGCCAGTCTATGCTATCGAAGGCTTTCTCCGCTTCCAGACTTAACACCATAGAATGTATATTTTTCTTTTGGGCCAGATCAATCAGGTCAATGATTCTCCTGGTGTTGTCTGCCGCTTGCCTACCTCCGATAAACCCCACTTGATCCGCGTGAATTAACCTGGGAAGAACACTACCCACCCTGTTTGCTATAAGTTTAGAATAAATTTTAATGTCTGAATTAATCAGTGAAATGGGCCGGTAGCTCTTGCAGTCTGCCGGGTCCTTTCCAGGCTTGTGGATCACAGAGATTGATGCTTGAAGCATTTGTGCTGGGAAGGAGGCCCCCTCTAAAATACTGTTAAATAGTTTTAGCATATGTTGGGCTAGCGTTTTGGCATATTTCTTATAATATAGATTTGAGAAGCCATCGGGCCCCGGCGCCTTGGCCGGTTTTAATGTTTTGATGACTTCAGATAGCTCCTCCAGAGTAAAGTCAGCCTGAAGCGCCTCTCTCTCGGCCCTTCCCAGTGTAGGTAATTTTGCCTCTTTTAGGAAGGTGTTCAATAACGCTCCCGTTTTAGTATTATGAGTGACTTTATCTCCATTATAAAGTTTCTCGTAGTAGGTTTTGAATTCCTCCATGATTTTCCCACGTATGGAGGTAAGGTCTCCCTGTTGGTTCCGAATCGCGTGAATAGAACAATTTTGAAGCTTGTTTTTTAGCTTATTGGCAAGTAGTGTATCAGGTTTGTTCGCTTTTTCATAAAATTTCCGCTTAGACCAAGCCATTTCCTTCTCAGCCTGGGAGGCGAGGAGGAGATTGAGTTTTGTTTTGGTGTCTAATAATTGCTTCAGCGTGTGGTCCCGCTTATTAGTTTTGTGCAGAGAAGAGAGCTCAGCTAATTGTGTTTCTAGGTCCTTAATTTTTTTCTCTCTTTTCCGTTTACGTTTGGCAGCCAGATTCATCAAGATCCCCCTGAAAATTGCCTTACAGTAGAGACAACATTTATTCTAACATTTGCTGTAAACTAGCCGGGTTACATTCTGGGTATGTGCTGGGTATGTGCTGGGTATGTTCTGGGCTAGTTTGAGGCACGTTTAAGGCATTTCTGCATTGACTAACGACCCATAGGATTAACACAGCAGGGATCCCTGGCAGTCCAATTTAGTTTGAATGGGACTGCCAGGGACCCCCGCTGTTAATCTGATAGGCCATTAATCAATGCAGAAATGCTGGGGCTAGTTTAAGGAAAGTTTAAGGCATGTATTCAGAATGTACCTGGGTGTTTCCTGGGTTTTTTGGGGAATTGCCACTGGTTTTTGTTCGAATAAGAGTTGCCTCTACTGTATGGGCTTCCCACAGTGTGGAGTGTGACGCCACGCTCCCCTCGTTCTCCTCAAAATATTCTTTCATTTTTTTCCCCTACCTCCCTTCCGAAATCTGGAATTTTCAAAAGGATCTCGTTTAGCTTCCAATTCGCTCTAGGTCTGGCCAGCGGAACCAGTGTGCACCGCAGCTCAATAGGTGCCTGGTCGGACCATGAAATATCATGGATCTCTGAGCGAGAGACCCCAGGGACCAATCTATTGGACACCAGAAAGTAATCTATCCGGCTGTAGGTGTTATGGGGGTGGGAGAAGAAAGTTTATTCTCTCATTCCTTGATGTTGCTCTCTCCAGATGTCCAGGAGCTGACAGTCTGTTAGGCCCTTTGTTAATGTTACTACGTCCTGTCTATGTGGTTTGTTAGTGGTCGTGCATCGGTCTAGATTTGGGTTTAGGACTCTGTTCAGGTCACCTGCTACAATGATGTTCCCTTTTGCGACTTTACGGAGCTTATCAAAGAAACTACTAAAGAAGGATGTCGCGTTGTCATTTGGGGCATAGATTGTTGCAAGCGTTATAGGGTGCTCTCGTATGGAGCCTGTGATTATAAGGTACCTCCCCTCCGTATCGCTATATGTTTTGTCGTGTCTGAACGGTACATGATTATGGATTAGGATTGCGACCCCTCTCTTTTTGACCTGAGCTGAGCCTAAGAAGTGAATCTTAAAGTCTTTATCAAAGTACTTAGAAAAGTTAGTTTGAGAAAAATGCGTCTCTTGCAAACCTTTACGTTTGTAGTCTCTGAATGTGACCCTTCTTTTCGCAGGGCTGTTGAGACCTTTAACATTATGGGATAATAACAATATTTCCTTACTCATTAGAGGGGATATGCCGGTCTGTCTGTCGCAGATTTTTCGTACCTTGCAGATCGTGTCTACTACTGGGGCTCCGGCTTACTCCAACGACCCATCTCTCTCCATGCCCTCCTGAAGGAACAAAGGGAAGGGGACACACACAGAGGGAAACTTGGGTAAACAAATACACATCACAACATACAACAACAAATAACATTTCTCGGCGTCCACTCGAATCGCTCCTCCCGCCGAGACGTTCGCCTTTGGGTCCGAAGTCCTTGTTCAGGATGTCCGGTGTTGGGGTGTGATGTTTAACTCCCCCTCCCGGAGTTCTGTCCCAAAGGGTTTCGCTAGTGCTCCGAGGAGCTTCTCTCCCCAGCACTAGCGCCTGGCCCATGCAGACTTCGGAGCAGGCCTCCCTCCTCCGCTCCCGCCTCTCTCTCCCTATAACTCTGAAACTTCCAATTAACTGAACTATGTGTAATCTAACCAAATCCCACTTCTCTTGAATCCCCTTCTACGGTAGATCCCTCTGTGCCCTCATGTGTTTACTCCCTTCTATGCTCCGTAACTTGCCCTCTCGTTGGAGACTGCCTTCGGTCCCCATCTGTGTTGTTTCTCTACTAGTATTCGGCCCCTTTAGGGTAGCAGCCTATCTCCTACTGTTAGCCGTTCTTGTCTCCCTAATGTATTTCCCCTTTCTCTACTTCCCACGTTCCCACCATCGCTTACTTACTCCTCTCCGCCTAAGGTTCCACCTTCTCGTCCCTTCCTTCTACTACCTGCTCTTACCTTCGGCTACCTTCCATACAACTGCTTCCTTCTCTCTAGCCTCTCCATCTAACTTCCCCCTTCTCCTTCTATCACTTCCTTCTCGCCTTCATCTCTTGGTACCCCCCTATTATTCTCCCCCCCCTCCTTCCACCTTCTACCTCCCTGTCCTATCCCTACTCTTCACTTCCCTGAGCTCCTTCTATTATCTCTCCACATCCTCTACTCCATCTATCCACCTCCTCTTCCTCACCCCCTCTCCTTTTTATTCCTCTATCTTGCCTATTATATCCTAGCTTCCTCTCCTTCTAATCTCACCTTCTTGGACCTTCCTATACCTTTCCCTAACTCCTACTTCCGCTACTTCCCTCCTCTGCTCCTAACCTCCCCTCTGCTACTTCCCTCCTCTGCTCCTAACCTCTATCTTCTGCCCCCTCCTTCACTACCCCCCCTTAGGCTCGTGTTACCCTCTCCTCGCCGCTGCCTTGCTCCATTTCCTACTCTCCTGGCACCTCTCTCCTATTCCTACCCTTGCCTGGCTGCCGCAAACTGCCGCTCCTACGGACTCCTCTCCTATTCTTCTATTCCTTTCTCCTGGTTTAAATTTCCCACCGCTAGCTTTAGCTGTCTATTCCCTGCCTGCAGCGTTCGTTTCTCCCCCTTGTTCCGGCGCGCCGCTGCCACCTCTCGGGTCCTTCCGTCTCTCTCCGTCTGCTGCCTAACGTCATCTGCGTGCACCGTCGGAGATCCAACTACTCGCCTCCTCCAAGATGGCGCCTACATTGCTGGCTCGTCCCTCGTCTGATGACGTCCTTCCGGTCCGCCACCATTTTGGATCCTGCATTCTCCCAGGGCAGAGGTGTGTTCGCGCTCTCCCGGCTCCCGCCTTTACTTGCCTTCCGGCTCCTGCCTGTCACCGTGGACTCCAGCTACCTCATGCGTCTCCGCCATCTTGCCCACAGGGGACCATCTTCTGGGCAAAGGGAAAAATGAGAAATCTTTCACCCTTCTTCCGAGGCTTGCGGTCTTTACCCTCAATAGGTAAGTTACCCTTTATTCACTTTTATTGCAGAGTTCAACTGTCCAGTAGGGCATAACTACGAGGGACCCTTTCCTCTTGTGATCTTTGGGATTTGGTGTGACTTTTAAAGCAGCATAACCAAACAGCCGCGTAACTTTAAACTGGGATTGTGAATCTCTCCCCTAGACCCTTTCACGTTGCGCTCTGGGGGATTTCGAGGTCTGTGACCAGATGGGGTCTGGTGTTGAGCCCGGAGGGTCTGCCTCCACGGGGGCCTCTACCAGACCCAGCTTGTGCAGAAAGGAGGGACCGTCCTCCGGTTCCTTGGCAATGAAGGTTTTTCTGCCTCGAGCTACCAGGAGACCGAAGGGGAAGGTCCATCTGTACCTGACCCCTTTCTCTCTTAGGGCCATGGTAATTGGCATCAGGTTTCTCCTGCGGGCTAGCGTTATGGGGGACAAGTCTTGGAAGATTGTGAGTTTCACTCCCTCATGCTCCACCACAGGTAGGGGTCTTGTTTTGTGCAGTATTATCTCTTTTGGCTTGTAGTAGTGCATGCGGAGCACTATGTCCCTCGGTTGTTCATTTTGTAGCGGTTTGGCCCGCAGGGCCCTATGGCATCTGTCCATTACCAGGGAATCCTTAGGGGTCTCAGGGAGCAGTGTTTCCAGCCATTGCATAATGTACTCCTCACAATCCAGTACACTCTCCGGGACCCCCCTGATCCTGAGGTTGTTCCGCCTGTCATGGTTTTCAGAGTCTTTCTGGCGCTCTCTCAGATCATTTATTTGCTCTTGTAGATCCACAGTTTTTTTTATCTTGTCTGCGGATTGCTCTGATTGATTGGTCTACCTTGGTTTCTAGGACCCCTGTCCTTTCTCCCAGACTAGTCACTTCCCTCTTCAGCTCCCTTATCTCGGCTTGAAGAAGCGTTTTGAGATCTGTGTAGAGTTTTGTAAAATCGCACTGCCTTACCGGCAGTAGCGCTTGGTTGCTTAATTCATCCTCCTCTCCGTCAGGCTCTGTCTCTGAGCCGGCGTTTGAAACCGGTGCCATTTCTGCGCCCACACCGCTCGGCTCTGCTCTCCCGAAATACTCCGGGAGCCCTCTTTTCTTTGTCGGTGTGGGGGTTTTCCGCGACATCCTGGGTTTAAGTGTAATTGTTGGGTATGTTTATTTGCTGTTTGGCTCTGAATTCAGTGTTTTTTTATCGTTTTTATGGAGATCGAGGCAGGGGGCAATTAGATTAGGCTGCCATACACCTTGCTGTCGCGCATGCGCCTTCGAACTGATATTTTTAATCTTCAAATTACAATTACACACACACTTGAAGCTGTACAGAAATAAAAGACAGGTTGAAATGCAATTAGATTTTTTAAGACAACTCGCGATCGCCCACTTGGGTTTCATGATGGTATTGCAGACAATGCTAAAACGCAATTTTCTGCACTCGATCAAAACACTGGTAAACTTGCATCTTAACACGGGAAAATTTCAAGAAATCTCGTACCAACACGGGGTTTGCAAAGGAATACAATCTGTGAAATGATCGGATAAAAGCTGCTGCATCTGTAGGATAATGTATTTTATGGATGATTTTTTTTAGGTTACCCATTCATTGCTATTGTGGCAATCCTTGCCCCCATTGTGGGCATACACTGGCGACACACTTTATTCGAGCTCGGCTAGTCCCACGAATTCGGGTATACCCGGGTGTATTGAGGTTTGTGACTGTTTTCTGCCCGAGTGCATTGGGTTATTTTCCAGGCAGGGATTGAAGCATTTTATTCCCGCTGGCTGCAATACTGCACAGTATATATATATATACTGCATTACAATTCATGAATTTATGCCATCTGGTAGACACGCGAAGCATTGCAGCCTATTAAATCCTAATCATTATCATTTAACAGATCAGCCGCCCGTCAGCCAGGCATGAACCCAGGCTGGGAAGGCAAACGCAACGGGGCTTGTCAGAGGTGAGGAGCGGCGCATTCCAGGTATCTGCCAGGTACATACTGGGTATTTGCTCGAATAAAGTGTGTCGGTGCAGTAGCTTACCACAACAACAAGCACTTTTTACATGAGTAGGTGGGGAATGGGGTACTTTCCCCATGGAGGTTGGTTAGGCCTACCAAGTTGGTAGTGGGAAGGGGGGGGGGGGGTTACCCCTTAATTACCATAGCTGTTAATAATCGCTACTGCGATCAAGGGGCTACAGGCCAGAAGTTAGATTTTTTTCCTGTACTTAATTTCTTTAGTGAACTTATTGATGTACTATTTTAGTTTTAAGTTCACAATCGTTGAATTCTGGGCAGCTTTTCCATTTGTTTACTTCCTCGAGTCGTGTGGATAAATCATTATTCACTGTTTTCATATTCATTAAGCAACTTAATCAGCTTGAATAGTGACTTAAAATAGTATCCCATGATTTCATGAAGTTTTCATTAATGGACTGGTGTGAGGGTGACAAATTAATTTGTAATCCTCTGGGTATTAGGCTTGGCTTTTATATCATTTTCTAGGCTTGCTATCTCCCACCAGAGTTTTGCCTGTTGTGTATAAGTTTTATCTAGTGCTATAAAATAGTCATTAATATCACTATTAACTGTTGTTTGTGTGTCACCTTCTAATGAAAATACATTATGTTCTTCACTCTCCCGGGAAGTAAAATCAGGGTGGTTTGATAAAAATCTACAAGTCATTTACATGGTGAGGTTATGTGCTAAGAGCGAGAATTAAGAGATAGAAACTACAAGGAGTAGACAATGTCAAAGTAAGTAGGGGTGGGGGAAGGGGAGGAGAGAAAGCTCTTGCGTCAGCCTTTATCAGTACAAAAGTATGGTGCAAAAAGGAATAATCTGTACAGAATTTCGAAGAAGGGCAGGATCCCTATAGATATGCACTCTGTATTATAATCAGGTAGAGGTATGAATATATGAAGTTAATATAAAATATTTTTAATACACTCAATATCAAAGTAAAAATAGATAATGATTGGTGAGAACAAAACATGACTAATCATACAGACATGGACAACTACTGTACACATACACACAAAAATAAAATGATCAAGAGAGGTGGTCAAATAATAGTATTGTAGCCTTTTTCTGACGCTTCCCAAAGAGACTACTGGTCACTGTATACAGCCTGCGGCAACAGGAAATCTGAGCCTCCGCTAGCTGGGAGCCTGGGGTAACACTTATACACTTACTTAGAGCAGCGCCTCCACTTACACTGGATCTCCGTGATGTGAGATTGCTCTGGGCAAGAAATACAATAACACACATATGAATGCAACCAGTTTTACTGTAATAATGCACGGTAACCTTATCACTCTATAATGCAACATAGCAATAGCACATAACATATACACTTATACTCTAACGCTCGTATAACCTTAGTGGCTCGGCCACTCTCATCAGGAGCAACGTCTCCGTCCCCTCACAGCGTGCCCCACACACCGTGTCCATGTATAGTACTATTGGTATATGCTCAGTTCTTTTGCAACTCGCTCAGTGTCCCTAAAGAGTTACGCCTAAGGCGGGATCAGCGCCTGTTGACCGGTGTTGGTGCACTTGATGTAATAATACCTTCCGGTCACGGCGGTGACCGGCAACAACTTCACAAAGGGTCAGACGCCGCCAACACTTAGCCTCCAGATATTACGGTGTCCAGCCATCTAGTCCCAGATGACTGCAACCGCCGCAACTCTGTGCTTTGTCCCTAACTGGTACTCAGTAAGTGTGATGCTCGCTACCACTATAGGCCATCCATGCAGCACAGCAACCTATGGTGACTTCAGGGAATACTCCTAGGGCCTGCGGGGTAGAACTGTCCTATGCAGGCGGGTCACTGATCCCCTGCACCCACACTACCTCTCCCTTCACCTCCCAGATCCCCTCTCACTAACTTCTCCCTAATACCTGAAGTAACCCACTGCACTAACTGTACCTGCAGCAACCCACTGCACTAACTATACCTGCAGCAACCCACTGCACTAACTGTACCTGCAGCAACCGCACTGCACTCACACTCTGCCTGCAGCTGCACTGCACTCAGCCCTGTGTCCTTATTGTCACCGCTCAAAGCACTGACAGCCGTGACACTGACAAGACTGCACACACACTACCTAAGGGCAGAGTCCCTAACCTAGGAGCCGTCCCTCAGTACTTACCCACTACCCTAACAGGGATTGGGGCCTGCCTGGGACTTGGGGATCTACCTTACCTGGTGTAGAAGCCACTTGCTCCCTACACCCTGCCTCCCCCTTCCTCCTCCCAGCTTCAACTGCCAAAAATGGTCCCCGCAACATTGTAGCCTTCCTCCACAGGAGAAGCTGCAAAACCCTATTTGCTGTCTGGCTGCACGTGATGTGGGTGAAAGGGCAATCCCCAGAGGCTGCTGGGAATTGTAGTCCACTCAGGACCTCTTTAGCATTGGGACCGCGTGCGCTACCCTTACTGCGCCTGCGCGATACTGTAATGGCTACCGTGGTGGTTCTACGCATGTGCGACCTCACGCCAACGTTAACATTGCCGCCGGCACTCCTGGCACTGTACAGCACGTGCGCGACTACACTGCGCAACCCCGAGCAGACACAATGGCGGCCCCCGCTAGCCGGGTGCGCCGCAGAGCCTCGGAGCGCTCCCTGCTCCGGCCCCCACCTTCTCGGCGTGCCGGCGTGTCCGTCGTTGCCTCCGGCGGCACCCGAAACCGCTCGGTGCACAGGCAAGGGGGTCACTGCGGCTGAAAAGAGACCAGGGCTACAGTATAATGTTATAATCAGGGTGCTACAAGGATCAAAGTCTGTCTGGCTGAATGAGATATAGCAAGATGGCTGCCGCAAGATGCAAGGGTGACCCCTACATATCTGCCCAAGAGTGGTATAGCTGGCAGACCCGGGATTAATTGATCCTCACAGTAATGAAACCAAACACCCTGGTAAGGATCCTCGATACACAGTTAGATTGAAGCTGATATTATGTATCATAAAGTATGATATCACAAGGATACATATTTTTGTTGCAGCAACAGATACAAATGATAAAACATAGATGGTGTATCAAACTTGCTCTGTTAAGAAGTCCATAAAGGGTACACTCAATAAACAGCTACTGGTGTTTACAGGGGCGCCATAAGGCAATATGCTTTTTTCCCCTCCTGGTTCCAAGTAGCGCTGTATGGTAACCCTATGAATGTCTGTTAGTATCAGTATGTTCCGGTTCAATCGAAAATGTATTGAAATGTATCACTATTAGGTTTACTGTATCTTTACAAATTAGTGGATTGGCTGATATCATAGCAGCATGTCCTCTACAGAAAGTACATTACCATGTTGCACTCCAGGCTAATTCATTTTTATATTTTTTTAATGCATATGTGATAATATGAAGTGAAATCGTGATAAGTGAAATAAAATATCAATATTAAAAATAACACGTGGTGCTGCTGGCTCTATCGTGGCTTGCTGTAAAAGATATATGCCTCGATTATAGTGAGAAGATGGTAGATTCCATACAACCTTTAATAAGGTATAGTGATAATTACAATACCATTTAATCTACACAACATAGATTCTCAACTGCCATATAAATGTTCAACATATAACCATCACTTAGTTAAATCTTGATTTGTAACTAGAGTCTTCTATGAACTCCTTAGGTTAAGCAATGATCAAATATCTCATGTATATTTACCAGATTAAATAAGTCACATGATATTGTCTATATTGCATATCAATAGGTCAAACTCTGAGAAAACATGTGCAACAGTGGGCTGTATAATATCAGCTGCCTGCAAGTTGACGTTGATCCTCCACCCAAGGCTTGTGTATCAATCACTTGCATTGGTGATATAGGGAATAACACAAAATGTTTATCAGTAGCGTGGCGTGGAATAACATTGAAATATTTAAACTACCATATAAAAGACCACGCAGCTCTAACATCACTGCCTAATTTTACTTTTACTCTCAGAGATTATCCAGGTTATCCAAGAGTATGCAACAAAGTGTCCACTTGAATGAAGTGTCAGCAATATACTTAGTGTCAAGGATTGGACTTCGGCTGAAGTGGATCCCAGTGGCAGGAACAGCAGGGAGCGAAGTCAGGAAACAAGCAGGGGTCTGAGGCAGGCGGCAGGTAGCGAAGTCAGGAAACAAGCAGGGGTCCGAGGCAGGCGGCAGGTAGCGAAGTCAGGAAACAAGCAGAGGTCGGCAACGAGGAATCTGGAACAGGATGATAGCAATAGCTAGCACAGCAGTAAACACAGGAACCTTGCAGAAGCTAAGAACCAGTATAAATAGGCAAAGAGGAACAGGAAAGGGAGATTTATATAGGCAGGCTGAGAGGTGGAGCACAGGTGCAGAGGTGTCAGGTATCAGAGTCTGGAATGTTCCTTAGTTTAGCAGCAGCACTCCCAGTGGGAAAATATAGGTACTGCAGGCTAGAACCAGACATTGAGAGTGGCAGCAGTCCCGGTGGCCAAGCATGGGAACAGCAGGCTAGCGAATATGACATTACTCCCCCCTCCCAAGAGCGTTCTCCGGACGATCCTTGCTAGGCTTGTCTGGATATCTCCGGTGAAAAGCTTTAACTAGTCGCGGAGCATGTACAAAATCTTTGGGTTCCCAAGACCTTTCCTCTGGGCCATAGCCCCCCCAGTGAAGCAGGTACTGTAGTTTCCCTCGGTGTAACCTGGAATCCAAAATTCTCTCCACAATGAATTCCTCTTCGTTATCCACGAGGACGGGTTCAGGGTGAGGAAGTCTCCATCCAGGAAACGGATTCTCACGGAAAGTTTTCAGCAGAGAAGAATGAAACACAGGGTGTATTTTGATGGTCTCAGGAAGCTCTAATCTGAAGGACACTGGATTTATTAGTGCTGAGATGCGAAATGGCCCGATGTATTTTTGGCCCAATTTAATGGTTGGAACCTTTAGACGTAGATTTCTTGTAGAAAGCCAGACTTTATCCCCGACTTGAAATTCTGGGGAGGGTCTGCGGTGTTGGTCTGCTGCTCTTTTGTACTTTACTTGAGTCTCACAAAGTGTCTCTTTGAGGGTCTCCTGGATGTCTTGCAGAGTCTCCAGTTTCTCTGTAACTGCCGGAATGGGGCCCGAAGATGGAAAACGAGGAATAAAGGTTGGATGAAATCCATAATTTGAGAAAAATGGGCTCTTCTGAGTCGAAGAATGATGTGAATTGTTGTATGAAAACTCAGCTAATGGTAGGAGATCAATCCAGTCATCCTGGAGATGACAAACAAAACATTGTAAGTATTGTTCCAAAGTCTAATTGGTCCTTTCTGTCTGGCCATTGGATTGTGGATGATAGCCAGACGATAAATTTAAACGAATTCCTAGAGAGGAACAGAAGGTCCTCCAAAATTTTGAAGTGAATTGTACCCCTCTATCGGATATGATCTCATCAGGAGCCCCGTGAAGCCGAAACACCTCTTTCACAATCAACTTGGCTGTCTGGTCTGCAGAAGGAAGATTCAGTGCTGCAATGAAGTGAGCCATCTTTGTAAGTCGATCCACCACTACCAGGATGGTATTATGTCCACTTGATCGGGGCAGGTCAACAATAAAATCCATTGATATGGACCCCCAAGGACGAGTTGGAACCGGAAGGGGCTGTAGTAAACCCACAGGTGATGCTCGAGGGGTCTTGGTCCTAGCACAAGTCTCACAGGAGAGGACATAGTCTTTAAAATCTTGTGCTAATTTAGGCCACCAAAAAGAGCGAGACAACAGTTCCTGTGTCTTGAGGACACCTGGGTGACCAGCGGGTCGGGAGTCGTGCATTAATTGGAGCACCTCTAATTTTACCTCCTTAGGGACGAACAGACGATCCTTACAGTTCCAGAGACCATCACATAGAAATAGTTCTGCTTCCGGAGGAGGGTTTTTAAGAAAAGAGTCATTTGAGTAGGCTCCCTTTATTCGTGTGAGGAGATCGGCGGAGAATGTGACGCCCAAAAAATGTCTTTTTGGAAGAATAGTTTCTTCTTGCTCTTTGTCTGAACTAGGATTAGGAAATGACCGTGACAAGGCGTCGGCTTTTCCATTCTTGGAGCCAGGGCGGTAGGAGATGTGGAACTGAAATCTTGCAAAGAAGAGAGCCCACCTGGCTTGTCGCGCAGACAGTCTCTTTGCGGATCGAATGAATTCTAAGTTCCTGTGATCCGTAAAGACTGTAATTGGGTGATTGGCCCCCTCCAGTAGATGTCTCCACTCAGAGAATGCAGCTTTTATAGCCAAGAGTTCTTTGTTTCCGATGTCATAATTTCGTTCAGCTGTTGACATTTGGTATGAATAAAAGGCACATGGATGAAGGAGCATCTTGGGTCCAATTCTTTGTGACAGAATGGCACCAACAGCGGAGTCGGATGCATCTACTTCCAAGATGAATGGTAATTCTGGATTTGGATGGATGAGGATAGGGGCAGATGTGAAGAGTGACTTCATTTGTTCGAATGCCGCATCCGCTTTAGGAGACCATTTGAAGGGGAATTCCTTCCGTGTGAGTTGGGTGATTGGGGCAATAATGCCAGAGAAATTTTTAATAAAACGTCTATAGAAATTGGCAAAACCCACAAATCTCTGAATGTCCTTTTCATTCTGAGGGATTGGCCATTCCACCATGGCTTGAATCTTGCCTGGGTCCATACTCAAACCCTCGGGAGAGATGATGTAACCGAGAAATTGCATGCTGGTTTTTTCGAATTCGCATTTTTCTAACTTGATGTATAATTTGTACTTACGGAGACGCTCAAGGACAATTCGGACATGTCTCTGGTGATCCAAGATGTTATCTGAGAAGACTAGGATATCAACCAGGAATGCCACTACGAATTGGTCCAATAACTCTCGGAGGACATCATTGATTAAATGCTGGCTGGAAGGTAGCAGGGGCATTACAGAGTCCGAAAGGCATCACCAGATATTCATAGTGCCCATAACGGGTTCGGAAGGCTGTTTTCCATTCGTCACCGGGTCGAATGCGGACCAAATTATACGCTCCTATGAGATCTAATTTGGTAAAGATTTTGGCTGACCGAATTCTTTCCAATAGTTCAGGAATCAGAGGTAATGGGTACCTGTTCTTCACCGTTATCTTATTTAGTTCCCGATAGTCAATGCAGGGGCGTAGAGAACCGTCTTTCTTTCCCACAAAGAAGAGCGCAGCGCCTGCTGGAGAAGTAGAGGGTCGGATAAAACCCTTTGATAGGTTCTCCTGTAGGTAGTCATTGAGGACCTTCAATTCCGGTTCTGAGAGGGAATAGATTCTTCCAAACGGAATAGCAGCACCTGGTAATAATTCAATGGGACAGTCATAAGAGCGAAGTGGGGGAAGCGTATCCGCTTTCTTCTTGTCACACACATCTAAAAACTCAGAGTAAGGAGCCGGCAGAAGATTTTCTTGAGACGAGGAAATCTTATGTATTCCTACACACTCTGGTATAGGAATTTTAGGTAGACAGGCTAGCTGACAGTGCTCCGAGGGAAACGTGAGTGTCTTGGTCTTCCAGTCGATTAGTGGGTTATGGATCATGAGCCATGGAATTGCCATAATCACTGGAAACAAAGGTGATGGAATGAGACCAAATGAAATCTTCTCCTGGTGATTGGGCTCCATGATTAGTGTTAAGTTACTGGTTTCATGGGTAACAGGTCCAGAGCTCAAGGGAGAACCGTCAACGACTTCCATCCTTTCTGGCGATTCCTTGGCTACAAATGATACCGAATTGTTCTTGGCGAATTCTATGTCCATAAAATTCCCTGCCGCCCCTGAGTCGACCATTACTGTGGTTGAAAAACGATGTGTTCCTTCCTCGATGATAATAGGAACCAGGAGGTGAGGGTGTAGCGAAGGAGGGTTATCTTTCCTTTGAGAAGCAGAGAGAACAGTTTTTGAAATAGCGTGCAGCTGATTTCTTCTAGGGCTCTGGAAAGAAGACCGCCTGGACTTGTTTGGGCAATCAGCGAGATAGTGCCCATCGTTTCCGCAATATAAACAGAGATCTTCTGTTCGGCATCTATTCCTTTCCCCGTTGAGATGGGTCCCCGCAGTGTATTTACTTGCATCGGCTCCTCCTCAGTCTCCCTGGAACGTTTTGGGGTACTGACATCTCTAAACCCGGGGTTGCTTGGCATGAACCCCTGTCTCTCCAATCGTCTTTCCGTAATCCTGCGATCAATTTGGATGCATAAACGGACAAAGTCCTGAAATCTCTCTGGGGTCTCCACCCGGGCTAGTTCATCTTTAACTTGCTCCGAGAGACCCTGCCGAAAATGATATTTCTGCGCGGCCTCATTCCACTCAGTATCGTTAACCCATCTGCGGAATTCAGCGGCATACTCAGCTGCCGAGCGTCTTCCTTGACGAAGATTGTTCAGAGTTGCCTCAGCGGTTGCACTACGATTTGGGTCATCAAAAATAAGACTCATGGCATCGATAAACTCCTCCAGGTCCCTTAGTAGTGGGCTATCCTGTTCTAACATAGGGGAGACCCAAGCAAGGGCCTCATCCTTGAGCAGGGTTATGATCAGTCCAACCTGGGCTTCGTTGGTATTATAGATGGTAGGCTGAAGCTTGAACACATGTCTGCATTGATTAAGGAAATCCCGAAAAGATTGTCTTTTTCCTCCAAATTTTTCCGGAAGGGTTACACGGGGCGCGGTTTGCACAGTCAGAGTCTTTTGAACAGATGCAGTGATTAAAGCTGCACGTAGTTCACGGTTTTCAGCTTCTGCGGCGGCAGCTCGTTCCTCTGAGCGGAGGGCACATCCTTCCGCGCGGACGACACATTCTTCCCAGCGGGCATCACGTTCTACCTGGCGGGCATCCCGTTATTTCCGGAGGGTATCCTGTTCGTCCACGTGACCAAGACGTTTGATAACGTGTCCTTGTTGTTCTTGGAAACCAACCATGATACGTTGTAAGTCCTGCAGTGTCCGAGCCTGGGCCAGGTCTGTTCCGGCAGAATCCATGGTAGGGCCTGTTTATTCTGTCAAGGATTGGACTTCGGCTGAAGTAGATCCCAGTGGCAGGAACAGCAGGGAGCAAAGTCAGGAAACAAGCAGGGGTCCGAAGCAGGCGGCAGGTAGCGAAGTCAGGAAACAAGCAGGGGTCCGAGGCAGGCGGCAGGTAGCGAAGTCAGGAAACAAGCAGGGGTCCGAGGCAAGCGGCAGGTAGCGAAGTCAGGAAACAAGCAGAGGTCGGCAACGAGGAAACTGGAACAGGATGATAGCAATAGCTAGCACAGCAGTAAACACAGGAACCTTGCAGAAGCTAAGAACCAGTATAAACAGGCAAAGAGGAACAGGAAAGGGAGGTTTATATAGGCAGGCTGAAAGGTGGAGCACAGGTGCAGAGGTATCAGGTATCAGAGTCTGGAATGTTCCTTAGTTTAGCAGCAGCACTCCCGGTGGGCAAATATAGGTAGTGCAGGCTAGAACCAGACATTGAGAGTGGCAGCAGTCCCGGTGGCCAAGCATGGGAACAGCAGGCTAGCGAATATGACACAGCTACAATGTAGCATCTGGCAATTTGGCAGATAATTGTTCACACAGCAGCAAGCTGGATACTATGAGGACCCTTTTGCCGCTCAGTGTGACACGCACCCCAGCACGGCCCCCACGCAAGTGCAGGACTTCCCCGTCTAGCACGGCACCCGCTGCTGGGATTCCTGAGTTGCGTGGTCCCACGCCCATTCTCGCATGGCTCTCATGCACGTGTGGGGCTTCACCTGGGAGAGTGGTACGCGCGGCACGTGCAACATGCATGTGCGTACTCCCAACATCCCCAGACGCTGCAGGGATAGCCTCCAAATTGCATTGAGCATCATCAGCGCATGATGCGCACGCAACGCACCCGAGCTCTGTGGCAATAGAGCTCAATAATCTCCAAGCCTGGGAAAGTACCTCCATAGACAGAGCATATCTGATAAAAAAATGTTTTAACACTGAATCAAATGCTGTACTGTAGCTATGTATATTGCTGACACTTCATACATGTGAACACATGCATGTGACCACGCAACTGAGGAATCCCAGCAGTGGGTGCCGTGCTAGTCGGGGAAGTCCTGCGCATGCGTGGGGGCGGTGCTGAGGTGCGTGTCACACTGAGCGGCTCAAGGATCCTCACAGTATCCAGCTTGCTGCTGTGTGAACAATTATCTGCCAAATCGCCAGATGCTACATTGTAGCTAAGTATATTGCTGACACTTCATACAAGTGGACACTTTGTTGCAAACTGTGGGATAACCTGTATAGTCTCTGAGAGTTATAGTAAAATTAGGCAGTGATGTTAGAGCTTCGCTGTCTAGTAAACAGCTTTTATATGGTAGCTTAGATATTTCAATGTTATCCCACGCCACATTACTGCTGAACATTTTGTGTCATTCCCTATATCACCAATGCAAGTGATTGATACTCAAGCCTTGGGTGGAGGGCCAACTGGAAGCAGAGTGCTGTAGCTGATATTATACAGCCCACTGTTGCACATGTTTTCTCGGAGTTTGACCTACTGATTTGCAATATAGACAATATCATGTGACTTATTTAATCTGGTAAATATACATGAGATACTTGATCATTGCTTGACCTAAGGAGTTCATAGAAGACTCTAGTTACAAATCAAAATTTAACTAAGTGATGGTTATATGTTGAACATTTATATGGGAGTTGAGAATCTATGTTGTATCGGTTAGAGGGTATTGTAATTATCACTATATCTTATTAAAGGTTGTATGGAATCTACCAACTTCTCACTATAATATAGGTATATATCTCTTACAGCAAGCCACGATAGAGCCAGCAGCACCACGTGTTATTTTTTAATATTGATATTTTATTTCACTTATGACTATTTTACTTCATATTATCACATATTCATTACACATATATAACAATTAATTAGCTTAGAGTGCACCTTGGTAATGTACTTTCTGTAGAGGATTTGCTGCTATAATAGCAGCCAATCCTCTAATTTGTAAATATTCACTAAAAAGTACTGTACATAGGTATCACCCATTGCCACTGAGCAATATGGCATTGATATACAGTACTTCAATAGTTAATTATGTGTGAACGGTGTAAAATCTGTTGTCTATTACTTTATCTTTAACTGACAAATGACCTCAGTCTTTTGATGCTCCTCTGCATTAAAAATGTAGCCAGACTCTTTGTCTTCAAAGCCGCAGCTGCAAAAGCAAGAAGTTATGGCTCCAGAGAGAGTGTCATCCACAACATTGCTGCAGGAGGTTCCATGCTTCCAGATCAGACCCCCCTCAGCATTAATCCTCTGGCAACCGGACAGCCATGGTCGTGTTCCTGTAGCTTGCACCAGTTCTGGAGACGATGAGTTTGGCTACATCTCAAGGTAAGGAGAAGCTCTGATTGGATAGTGGAAGGAGCAGGGAGACAGACGTGTGATTTATTGGTTGACAACCTCCCACTGCCTGTGTTACACAAGAGCCTCCTACCTGGAAGAAACTCATCTCACCTAGGACTGCAGATGAAGAGGAGGGAAATGGGACAGTCCTGCAAAACAGTGAGACCATACTCTTGGATGTCATTATTTGTTTATGGGCCACATCTTCCACAGAACAGTATAATGCAAACATAACAAACAGATTAAAGCTGCAGTTCAGGCAATATCCTGCATGTGTTTTTTTTTAATAAATCAATTCTGTAGTAAGAAAAAATACTTTTAGCATTTTCTGTTTTAAAAAAAACAACTTTGAAAGACTAATTTTCTTGTATTCTATTTTAACAAGCATGCTTGTTCCTATAGCAATGATTTACATTCCCCATATTTAAAGATGTCGCCAAACTTTGCCGATCAATAGACGGAGAAAGAATTGACCGGCAGCTATGCAGTTATTTAGGTAATTAGAGATTGCCCACATGAAACTATTGAAGTAAAAAAATAATAAAAAAAGACTTAACTGCAGCTTTAAAATCAGTTTTATACTCTATAACAATATACAGTTTCAGGTGGTCCCTACGCCAAAGAGGTTACAATCTTACTTTTGAAGTCAAACTTATTTTTGCTGGCACCTACAGGGTTTTCATAGGGAAAAAATCCTTGTCCTGTAACGAAAAACCGGAATGCGGGTGACGTCATGGAACTAATGGGCGCGTGCTCGTGTTCGTCGCGTGTGGCCGTCCCACTCGTGCATGCGCAAAAAAACAGCATTGTAGCCTGCACTGAGCTTATGTACAGTACACTAAACGCATGCACACAAGAAGGGGTTGTGGGCCACATGCACACCACGGCACCCTGCGCAATTGCACAACGGACTGCGGACCTCTGCAATTGCGCATCGCAGGCCTCTTCGCATATGCATCGCGAGCCTCTGCACATGCGCACCGTGGGCCTCTGCGCATGCGCAACACATAAACCAGACCGGGGGGGAGAAGTGGAGCCAGGGAATACAAGGCAGGGATAAAAAGGGGCTGAAACAGCCACGTCCCCCGAGGCTGAAACACACACACAGAGTGACACAGAGTGAAACACACACAGAGTGACACACACACACAGAGAGTGATACACACACATGCACATAGTGATACACAAATAGAGACTGACACACACACACAGTGACACATGCAGAGTGACACAGAGTGACACACGCACACAGTGACACAAACACACAGTGACACAAACAGAGTGACAGACACACACACGTGACACACACACACACAGAGACACACACACAGAGTGACACACACAAACACATGCAAGGAATTCACAGCTAGTATAAATATAAAAGTGCAAATAGCTAAAACAGGGTGTGTGCCGAGCACGCGCGTTCTAAGTCAAACTTCTTTGCGTTTTGTCACTGAAATTGTGTTTTGATTCTTAATTAAAAACATCACATCACAAATAAAATTTCTTGCAAAAGACAAAGAAGTTTCACTTAAAATGCGCGTGTTCATCAGGCACAAACTCCCCCCCCCCCCCCCTCTAAAACTGTATGGTGCTATGGAATATAGTTGCAATATTAAGAAATAATAGCGTTCTATACAGTACTTAAACAATGCACCAGTACTAGAGTAGAAACTGATGAATGAGGCTGTACATTTATTACCATATGTATTACATTTGACCAAATGCCAAGGAAAACATTTATTTTTTACATGAACTACATAAAAAACTCATTGTAAGTGTCATGATGTAAAGGTCAGAAGAACAGCTTTCTATGCTTGCAAAATATTTGTGTCCATCTAATTTGATATATTTTGATTGTGTTAGACCTGTCTATGAAAATATTGTGATCTCGAAGTAATTCAAGAAAAAAGAGCTATATATAGCAGACCTCTTTAAATATATAAGGTATTAATTGTTCTTTTTGATGTATGTGTGTGTGTGTGTGTGTGTGTGTGTGTGTGTGTGTGTATCTGTATGTATGTATATATATATATATATATATATATATATATATATATATATATATATATATAGACGCCACAGTATGTCAATCTGTTCTGCGCAAAACTGGAAAGTGACTTTCTTTACACCTGTCACTTGAAACCCCTTACATACCTTTGCTACATTGATGACATCCTCCTGATTTGGACCTCTGGCGAACAGGACCTCCTACAGTTCCATGACAACTGCAATACGTTCCACCCGACCATAAAACTCAAACTCACCCATTTCCCGGACGAAGTATATTTCCTAGACACCACCATCACCATAAAAAACAACCAACTACAGACTTCTGTATACCGCAAACCTACAGACAGAGACAGCTATTTGAGGGACAACAGCTTCCACCCGACACACACCAAACATGCAACCATCTACAGTCAAGCCATACGATACAACCGGATATGCTCCGACACAGCAGACAGAGACTAGCGGATTAAAGCCTTGAGATCAGATTTTATAAACCGTGGATATAACCACAGTATTGTAGACCAGCAAATTCACAAAGCCACCAGAATATCAAGAAGTGATCTCCTTGAATACAAACAGAAAGAGACAAGTGACAGGGTACCTGTGGTGGTCACATATAACCCACACCTAGGAGCCCTACGCAAGATCGCCAGGGAACTACAACCCATCCTCCAGGAAGATACAAGACTGCAACAGGTCTTCCCTGAAATATCCTTATTATCATACAGACAACCTTATAATCTCAAGAATATTATGGTGAGGCGTAAAGTATTCAGTAGTACAACTGAATGCGGGACGAGACCATGCCAGGACGCAAGATGCAAAACCTGTGCAATGCTCCAAGCAGCGGACACAATACAAATACAACACAGGAATCGGGAATACAAAATCAGAGGAAGGTTCACCTGTTACTCCAGCAATGTCGTGTACCTCATCTTGTGCATGAAATGCCCAGGGGGCTGCTACTACATAGGTGAGACGGGACAGGGGATAAACAAGAGAATGAACCTGCATTGCCACAGCATCACACGCGGAACAAGAGACAGTCCTGTCGGCGAACATTTCTCTGACTCTGGCCATAAGATGAACGATCTGAGGGTTGCCATACTCCAAGGTAATCTTAAAACACCGAAAGAGAGACGGTTGCATGAATACAAATTTATGCAACTGTTCGGGATACTTAGCGGTGGCCAAAACAGAGACCGAAATTTTATGAGTTATTACTGACACTAGTGAACTCTCTTCCTATAAGTGCTAAAGGCCATGTCTGTACATACTGTGCTATATGTATGCACACACAGCTGTCTCTTACACATACTGCTGCTGCCAGCTTTAATCTAACAAATGCCCGAAATTTTCTGGGGCTTTTTTCGGCTGGCGCCGAACTTGGCCGCGTGCCAGCCGCATCTTCCCCGCATCTTCCCCTCCCCTCGTGCGCATCTTCCCCGCATCTTCCCCTCCCCTCGCGACCCCCTGGCTGCTCTCTGCTGCTCCCCTCTGCTTCGCGCAGCTTCCCCTTACCCCGCTTACCCCTTCAACCTTCGGGGATGCCGGCAGAACCCTGGCACGTGTGACCGGCGCCACAGTGACGCGCAGCACGCGTCAGAAATTAGCCTCGTCTGCTTGCACATTGTGGTGGCGGCCGCAGGAGAATAAAGGCGGCCGCCACTGTACTAATACACCATGTTTTTCCATCCCTATACAGTACACCAATAGGGACCACATAGTATCTACACACAGTTTTAGTAATGCAACAATCTCTCACATTTTCACACCTACCCACACCATTAATATACACTCCCATTCCACACACACCTTTTGTAAAGCACTGTATACACTGTGGGCTCTTCATTCATTTATATTCACACACACACTCTTACATCACTAACATTCAGGAACCATTTAATACCTCATGTCATAAATCGTATCCACTCACGGGGGAGGGGCAAGCACAGATAACATTCCAAGAGACACTGTTTTTAAGTAAACCCCTTGCTTGCTTATTCATTGTAACACCGCCGGAAGAAGAGATCAGAGTGTCTCGAAATCTCGCACAAATAAAAGCATTTCGTTAGCCACAGAACGGTATCGTCTATTTATTTTTGATTTTTATATATATATATATATATATATATATATATATATATATATATATACACTGTGTATATATATAAACAATTTAAAATATATATATATATATATAGCCAATAAAGAATATCACTTGTGAGCACATTCACATGTTTTTGACAGATCTGCACCCCTGCCTTTCAACCATTATCACCTAGCATACAGTGCTCCCACTGTATGCAGGTGATTCTCGTAAATGACATGCAAATGAGCACACCATGTGTCACCTTTTGCCTTGATATCCATACACATGGAGCCCATTTAAACATATGCATTGCCGTTTACACACCTTTAAAGCACAGCATGGGACTAGCAAAGCAAGTCAAACAACTCACAGACATGTTTCAACCTTTATGGGTATCATCAGTGTAAGGTTGGTTTATACTTGCTTTGCAATATTTCTAGGCTGGGTAGGTTTGCCATTACATTTTAAGTTATGGTGGGTGAAAAAGGCAACAAAAAACCTCCACCGTTAGCATATAGCCAATAAAGACTATCGCTTGTGATCACATTCACATGTTATTTCCCAGAATCCCCTTGCTGCAGTGGGAGCACTGTATGCTAGGTGATAATGGTTGAAAGGCAGGGGTGCAGACCTGTCTAAGACATGTAAATGTGCTCACAATTATATTCTTTATTGGCTATATGCTAACGGTGGAGGATTTTTGTTGCCTTTTTCACCCACCATAACTTAAAAAAAAAAAATATATATATAATTATTTTTACATTGGTGGTAACATTTAACTCATGGTACCCAAGCCAGATCTAACTAGTTACCCATCAAATTGCACCAGTATAATTGTTGAGATGCGGTTGTCAGAAAATGCATGTAGGCCGCACCTTGAGACCATTAAAAACGTCACTAGGTGAACATGTTCGACTCATTAAAAAGAAAAATATATTACCCCCTGTATCCGGGCATTTTACTATTTGTCCTATGGGTGGCATTCAAAATCTGACATTTATGGGTCTGGAACATGTCCCCCCACACCAATGTGGTGGTGATAGATTTAACATTCCCAATAAGAAAGAAATGTTCTGGATCTTTACTTTAAATACATTGGCTCCTATAGGTACAAATACTGAACGGGAACTCAAAGATTTCCTTCGTTGACTCATGGGGTGGACATTCTTCAACATTGTCCTCTTAGTAAGCCCATAGTACCTAGTATTAAGATATATTAATATCATATTATAATGATATTATCATACATCTATTCATTGTGTCGATATAAAAATGTATTATTATCAATACATCAGGGGGGTAGGTGGGTTAACCCCTTAAATACTATAGTGGTTATTAAAAGCTAAGGTGATTAAGGGGCTAGGGGTCATAAGATTGTACTTATTATGTATGCTTTCTGGCAACGGAGGATATGGCCCTGCAGTATGCTGATGAGGACGCCCTTCACATTGGCAGAGGTTTTTATTTACTTCATTTATGCTGCCTGGCTAATGATGTTTAATAATGGGCAAATAATCTATTATCCATATCTGGATAATAGTTATTTTGCCCATTACTGTACTGTGTGTTTGGGCAGGGGGTTGTGTGTGTTTATTGAAATATAGGCCATGTTTATTTTTTAAAATACAGGAATGGTACTGCAGGCCTGCAAGGACCAACGGGGACCACCCGAGGACCCCCGGACGCCCACGGGGACTACCTGAGGACCCACGGGGACCTGCGAGGAGGAACTGGGGGGGCCCGGGGGCAAGCGGGGAACACAAGAGGGCACACAGACACCCGTTGGAACCATCCGAGGGCCCCCACACACCAGTTTGGATGACCCAGGGACCCCCAGGGACCCACGGAGACATCCTGGAGGGCCAAGAAGCCTAGCAGGGATCATCCAAGAACCCTGTGGCACCCGTGGGAATCCCCCGGTTTGCACTGTGGGGCCTGTGGACACCCGTAGGGACCACCCAGGGACCCCTACCAGCCCGTGGTATTAATCCTGTGTCTAAAAAATAAATCATGGTTTTATGTGGGGGCACAGGGGGTGGGTGGTTTGTGTATTGTTGTTTATTTGATATTGTAATTTTATTGGGGGCCTAGGAGGTGTTTAGGCCTAATGGATTGTAGCGGGAGGGGTTAACCCCTTCATTACCTTAGCGGTATTAACCGGTAAGGTAATGAATGGGTTAAGTCCACCCGCAAGGCCTAAACACCCACCAAGAGCCAAATATCACCTTCGCCCACCCCCGCTACCCATAATAAACATGGCACTGGTGTTTAACCCCTTCAATGCCTTAGCAGATATCCACTAAGGTAATGAATCTGTTTTAATGAAATTTGTATTAATAGTGTGCGGGAGCAGGGGGTCTCCTGAGATGAACTGCTTTGATTTCAGCCTCGGGGAACCCCTGCTTACCGAAATACAGGCCTCGTTATGGGGTGCCGGTATCTCTTATGCATGTAAATATCCAGCGTCACGTGACCGAGACATTTCAATGCATAGGAGATACTGGCACCTAATAACAGGGCCTATATCTCGGGAAGCGGGGGGTCTCCGGACTTGAAATCAATGCAGTTCTGCTCCAGAGACCACCTGCTCATCTACACTATTAATACAATTACAATTAAACAACTTTAATTTCCGACGAGATTTGCGCAGAGAGAGATGGCTCTCTCTCTGGAGCAGAAACAACTTGCCGTTGAGCCCTTTTCAGAGGGCAGATCATCTCAGCACCGGATACTCGCCATTTATTGAAATGTTGCTATCACTGGTATTCCTTGGCTTTCTGCATACCGTGATAGCAACGCTGTCAAAAATGGCGATTTAAAAACCCTGGCTTTTAATTTCCCTTAAGACAAGTGGCATGTTTTAACAGTTAACCCTATAACAGACAAATAACATGACAAAAAATTGTGTGCAAAAACATTATTTGTAGTGGTAAGTACGTGTACCTTTTAATAGCCTCACCGCGGGCATGGACAAAGATATTGCATTTAAAATATAATTGCACAAAGTGTTCTCGCGGGGGAATCACACACCTTCTCAAAATACAGAAGACAGTAAGTCTTCCTACATTTGTATATATATGCTGCTAAGTGTTTAAATCATTGTTATGCTAGTTGACCAACACCCCACAAGTATGCACAAGATCCAATTAGCGATTAGTTGATTGTGATGCTGTCCTTTTAAAACGGAAAAAATAAGAAACATTAAAGCATTTTCATGGTGTATATTTTTTATACACCATGAAAAACGATTCCAATACAGATAAAAGAAAAGAGCGGTTGTTGCAAAATTATGGTCTTCCTATATTTCTACACATGGGTGCAGTTTTCATCCACTATTATAGTCTAATATATTATATATGTTTGAATCATCCTGCAAAAGTTTCTGTCTTCTTCTAACACTGGCTCTAATTTAGGATGAACAACTACTCTCATAAAGAAAAACTGCTGCTGCCGCTGTTTATTAGGCTACAGAAAGGTCTCACTGACTAATGTCCCTGGATTAAATGAATGTGGAATAATAAGAGCTGATTTATTTGTGCTCTGGTAGGATAAAACTGCCACTGATTTTACAAGAAACTATTCATCTGAGAACTAGTATAGCTTGTAAATTGTGGTTGTTGCTAGAATTAGTCTCCTGGCTTCCTTGTAATCTATGGTGTGAAGTATATGTATGGTAATAAAGTCATACTGGGCTGTTGATGTATTTGAAAGATTCCATTTTTAGTCTTCTCTATGGGGAATCAAAATGTCAGCCAGAGAAGATTTATTTAAGGTGTGGTCTAAGCACTGTAATTAATTAAAAAAAATACATTTATAAGAAAAATACTATTATAACACAGAGCATAAAAGAAGATTCATTATATTAATACTATCAGCTCTATCTCAGCACTAACATCAGAGATAGCACAAATTATTGCAACCAGTTATTATAAGTTATAAATGTGCCCTTTGAAAAAAAAAGTCTATGACGTTATGTAATGTACATTTATAACCCAGATAGAGAATAAGAATATGTGGTAACTTATAATAACTGCTTGCAATACCGTATTTTGTGTTATCTCTGATGTTGTGATGCTGAGGTAAAGCTGGTAATATTAATGTAATGAATGCTTGATTGAGCCCCATAGTAATTATAAAGAATGCTACATTTGTATTTTACAATTAGCTCTTACTTTGCATCCTTTATTTTCCATGTTTCAATGTTTGTCCATTTGTAGACTTTTAGGGACCTATGCTATAAGCGTTCATAAAAAAAAATATTATGTATATATTACGGTATTCAGAAAGCCTCGATTACCTGTGATAGTAAAATTCCCAAAACGGGTGAGTAGCCGGCGACGTGATGATCGCTTCTCTGCAAAGGCCAAATCCGGCAATTTGTTTCAGCTGCAGAGATAGACGCAAATCTCGCCAGATGATTTCTCGATGTGTTTTAATATAAATTGTAATACTAGTGTAAATGAGCAGATCTCCGGAGCAGATTCGGGGACCCCCTGCTTCCCAAGATACAGGCCCCGTTATGGGATGCCGGTATCTCCTATGCCTTTTATTCTCACCGTCACGTGACGCAAAACATTTAAATGCATAGGAGATACCGGCATCCCATAAAGGGGCCTGTATCTCGGGAAGCAGGGGGTCCCTGGACCTCAAATCAATGCGGTTCTGCTCCGGAGACCCCCTGTTAATCTACACTAGTATTAAAATATATATTAAAACAGCTGATACCCACAATAAATATTAAAAACTCAACAACACTAATACCCACCTCCTCTAACCCACATTATTTATACCAAAAGCAGAGGGTGTCCGGGGGTCCTCAGGTGGTCCCCACGGGTTTACAGGGGTCCTCCGGTGGTCCCTGCAGGTGTCTGGGGGTCCTCAGGTGGTCCCTGCAATTGTCTGGAGGCCCTCAGGTGTTCCCTGTCGTTGTTTGGGGGCCCTCGGGTTGTCCGTGTGGTGTCTGGCGGCCCTCGGATGTCCCTGTTGGTGTCTGGGGCACTCGGATGGTCCATGCATGTGTCTGGGGGCCTTCAGATGGCCCATTTGGGTGTCTCGGGGCCAACAGGTGGTCCCCACGGGTGTCCTCAGGTATTCAGGGGTCCTCAAGTGGTCCCCAAGGGTGTTAAAGAGTCCTCAGTTGGTCCCCGCAGGTGTCTGGGGGCCCTCGGGTGGTCCCCATTGGAGGTCCCCGTGGGTATCCAGGGGTCCTCAGGCTGTGTCTGGGGGCCCTCGGGTGGTCCCTGCGGGTCCCCGCTGGCCTGTGGTACAATCCTGTGGCAAAAAAAAATGTGGAATACATTGAAATAAATACACCTCCCTCCCCCCACCCCAGCACACACAGTAATGTAATGGGCAAAATAACTATTATCAAGATATGGATAATAGCTCATTTGCCCATTATATAATAAAACCAACTTACTTACCCCTGCCATCATGAAGGGCATCATCATCAGCATACTCTAGGTCCATGTCCTCTGTTGTAAGAAAGAATACAATAAAAATACAATCTAATGGACCCTAAACTCTTAATCAACTTAACGGTTAATTACCACGATAGTAATTAAGGGGCTAACCCCCCTTCCCCCGCTTCCCACCCGGGAGGCCTAACCACCCACCCCAGAACCCCTATACCCACCCTCTAGTCATTGATTGGCATAGTGGTACATCATACACATATAATATGGGCATGATAAACCACAATAGCAGTCAATGGTCATCCTAATAAAAAAGCATGAAGGCAAAAAATTCACAATAATGAAAGATATGCACAAGCACCTAAACACCCCAATTCAAGAAATAACAGCACTAGCCAACCAATTAAATAAATTAAAGCAGCAGTGCCCCTCGGGCTTGAGGGAGCGGGTCTTTGACCGCAAACCAAAGAACTATGTGGAAGCTGCTAAACTAGCTGACGAGTTTGTGACCAGTTGAGCAGTGATGCACAAAAAAGGGGATACCCAGGACCAAGCATGCCAAAAGAACGCAGCAGTGGAAGAGCAAGGCTGCAGCCGAGGGAAGTGCACCCAAATTAGCAGAATTCAAGCACATGAGGCGGTGCTGTCAGTGCAATAAAACTGGGCACATCAAGCCAGACTGTCCGGACCGTCCGAGGTCCGGTGGACCCCAGCCGGGGCAATACTCCTGCTGTGAGGCTGGTCGCCAGTGTGCAACTGGCACACACAGAGGAGCCAGGTACAGCCATCCAGCCTGTACAGCGAGAGGAGCTGATGGAAGAACCTGAACCTACAGCCCCAGGAACAGCAGTGAAGATGGAGGACATCAGATTGCACCAGTCAGGCTGCAATCCAACGATGTCCGGCAGAAGCATTTACGTCAAGTGACCATCGGAGATCACCAGGCGGCTGGCCTGCTGGACTGCAGTGCCACTGTTACCCTGGTCCGACTTGATATGGTCCAGCCAGAGGATTTGCTTCTGGGCACAGGGATGCGAGTAACCATGCCGGATAGTGGACCGCGGTCCATTCAAGTTGCCTTGATATTTCTGGATTGAGATGCCAGATGTGGCATGAGGGAGGTGGGGGTATTGCCCGGGTTAGACACCAATGTTCTCCTTGTTAATGACCTTGGGCATGTTACATGTGTGTTTACGGCAGAACTATCTCTTGTTGCAGCGATTTTCAGGAGTCAGAGCTCAGGAGTTGCACCTGAGGATGTCGCCGTCCCCCTGCATTTGGAACCAACAGTTCGAGGGGTGTCAGAGGAGACCAGGCAGGTAAGCCAGACTGAGTCGCGACAGTTTGCTGACTTACCTTCCCCTTTATATGTTCCTGTTTCCCCCGACTTACAGACTAAGGGTGGGTGGCCAGACTTAGGGACACAGTTTAGGGATGCGGTGAGGTCTGATACCAGCTTGGAGAGCATAAGGCTCCTGGTGTCCGAGTCTACCTCGGACAGTGGGTCAGATCAGTACTTATGGCACCTTGGGCTCTTGTATAGTGAGCAGTGATCTACTGTCTAGATAGGGTTTGGACTGGTAAGAGACAGTTAGTGGCACTGAGGGAGTATAGGCAGCAACTGTTAAAGGTAGCCCTCTCCATACCACTAGCGGAGCATCAGGGGGTACTCAGGCGAGAGCCTAGCTGTTGCATCGTTACTACTGGCCGGGGGTATCAGTTGCTGTGGCAGACTTTTGCCAGTCCTATGATACCTGCCAGTGAGTAGGTAAGGCGGGTGGTCATGTGAAGGCACCCCTGAACCCTTTACTGGTAATTGGGGAAACTTTCCAGCGGGTAGCTATGGACATACAGTAATGGGACCCCTCATGATCCCCAGTTGGTTGGGCAAGTGTTTCATTCTCATGGTTGTTGATTTTGCCACCAGGTACCCTGAGACTGTAGCCCTTGCCACCATTGATGCTAGGGCAGTAGCAAAGGTATTGTTAGTTATCTTCACTAGCATAGGTTTCCCTAGTGAGATTCTAACTGATGATGGGTCACAAGTCATTAGTGAATTGTTACAGTGTCTCTGGGATGCGTGCAGGTTAAAACACCAGTGCCCGACCCCTTACCACCCCCAGACAAACAGTTTATGTGAACGGTCCAACCGTACCCTGAAGCAAATGCTTTGAGCTTTTATAGAGGCTGAAGGAAAAGATTGGGAGATTGGTTTGCAGCACTTGCTGTTTGCATACCATGTGGTATCACAAGAATCAACCGTGTTCTCACCCTTCAAGCTCCTATATGGTTGCAGGTTACGGGGACCTCTTGACTTATTCCATGATGGATGAAAGGGGAGACTACCAATACTGAAGCATCTGTGCTTTAGTATGTGGGAGATCTCAGAGACCGTTGGAAATGCTTAAGAGGTTAGCACAGGCTAATCTCTGGGAGGCTCAGACCAAGCAGAAGACTTGGTATGACCAACATGCCCGTAGCAGATCATTCATCCCAAGACAGCAGGTACTTGTTCTGAAGCCCACTTGGCAGAACAAATTAATGGCTACCTGGTCTTGACCGTACACGGTTCTCAGGAAGATGAATGAGTGCAAATGTTGTGCAGTTACTGTAGATTATGTAAACTATAGTGCAGTAGTCGGTACCAAAGACAAAAAAGCAGGTCATGGTTTTTTAGGTACCGCAGGCTACTATAGGAAGTTTGTCCCTCAGTATACAGTAGTGCCATTGCCAAACCCTTGACTGACTTAACACAGAAGCGACTCCCAGTTCTGGTAGCCTGGTCTCCTTCCTGTGAAACAGCTTTCCAGGCACTAAAGACAGCACTGGCTAGTGCTCCGATTCTGGCTGCCCCAGATTACTTGAAAAAGTGTTTACTGCAGACTGATGCCTCTGATTATGGTATCGGTGCTTTACTCAGTCAAGTAGGGGAGGAGGGGAGTGAACATCCTGTGGTATACCTGAGCATTAAACTGCTGCCCAGGGAAGTGGCTTATGCCACCATTGAAAAAGAATGACTGGCCATTGTGTGGGCTCTGAGAAAACTGCAGCCCTATTTGTATGGACGTACATTTACTGTGATCACATTATCCTTTGAGTTGGCTACCAATGGTGTTGGGGGAGAAAATTGCTTCGCTGGAGTCTTGCATTGCAGGAATTTGACTTGACCATCCAACACAAGAAAGGCAGCGAGCAGGGGAATGTGGATGGACTCTCTCGACAGGACCGCCCTAGTGAGCCCAAAGCCTCAAGAGGTGTCAGGCCAGTCGAACCGCCGAATGAGGTGGTTGCAACCAAACCTTCATCTTGAGGGGGGAGGTGTGACGGTGAGGGGGTAACCAGGCTCACTAATAGAGTTCAAGCCCACTTGGTTGCCCCTGATCCATGTTTTGGGGTCCTGGATTGTCAGCTCTTGGACTTGACTGTTGTATATGTATGTACTGCGGTGCCTGTATGTAAAATTTGTGACAATAAGAATTTGTTTGTTTTTGCCTTTCCAGGAGTGCCAGCAAGCAGGATTGCTAGGCTATGAGTTTCAGGGTTGGTTTTGCAGAGAAAATCTTTACAGATTGGAACCCGCTACATAGCAACAGAGTTACTGGATACCCCAAAAATGTAGCCGGGAATCAGGTAGGATTCTCAGATACATTGAAGCACAATGCTCTGGTCAAAATCCTACCCTGAAAACGTTCTTGCAGCTCACCGCCAGGAGTCTCTGCTTCAGCACAGACCAGATAGTTAAAAGGGGCATAGAGGATCAAGGTATCCCCAGAATGGTACAGGGATACCTAGTATAAGGGGGATGCCCAGTTCATTCCCAAGGCACCCTGAACCTGGTATAGGGGTACAGGGGGTCCTCCAGCTATCTAATAAAGCTGCAAGATTTATTTTGTGTAAAAATTTAAAGTCAGGTTTATGCAGTGTAGCAGGGATATGGCTAGTGAAAATGGAGAGTTTAAATTATTATTCTATCCCTGCACTGTAACATGAGCGTGGAATTTTAAAGCCCGGGAACCTGAGAGACCAAATAGCTACCAAGTTGGTGCCAGCAGGTCTGGTCTATGTACGGACTTGAAAGCAACACTTGGCCCTAGAAATGTGAAAGCCATTAGAGCAGGATGGTTGGGTGAAATATCCACGTCTCGGGATGAATACAAGCCATTCCGGCAAGTATTCACCTTCCTAAACGTAGAGGCACCTAGCCCCGTGGATCGCTTCTGAATAATAAGTGGCTATGGTGACAAACTCATGCATGCTCTTATTCCATTCTGAAAAAAACCCTGCCCGGCAGACTGTCAGGCAGCTGATCGGCTGGTTATAAAATTCCCACGCTTGGATTGGCTGTAGTATTTCATGAATGAATCTGAAATACTATAAGAAACCCAGCAACCAATCCAAGCGCCAAGACAGCAGCGTCAAATTTGAAACCACCAAAAGATGCTCTGTAAGAAATAGCAGAGACCGGCTTCAGAGATTTTCAAGTCCAGCTTTCCGGGGACAAGTTCTCAGAATAGATCGAACCGGTCGCGGCTGGAACTACAAGCCGAAAAGAGTGTCTGGTAATTCATGCCGAATTGAGTTCCAGGACTTTTGCGGTTACATCCCGGTAACCTAAAGACTTTATTTTAAGGACTATCTGAGTTAGGAAATGTTAGTTTTTTAACCCAGATCCCCCATTAAGTTTGTTTCCTCTAGTTATTTGTAATTCACTGTGTACGTTGTGTTTCTATTGAATGAATCACAATTTGTTTTACATCTTGGTTTTGCTCAATGAATGATCCCGGTATAAAGGTGTAAATTACCTGGTCTCCCGTGACAATGGGCATGATTTAACACTGTGCCAATCAATGGATAGTGGGGGTGGTGTCCCATGGTAGGGTAGGTGGTCAGAGGTGGAGGGTGGGTTAACCCCTTAATAACTATAGTGGTAACTAACTGCTAAATTGATGAAGGGGTTAGGGGCCATTAGATTATATTTTGTTATTGTGTTGTTGCTGTTGATGCCCACGGAGGACAAGGACGGTCATGAGGATGAGTACAGCCTTCATCCTGGCAGGGGTAAATTCCAGTTCCATTTGCTTTATGCTGCTGATTTATGTTTTATTTTAAATGGGCAAATGCACTATTATCCATATCTGGATAATAGTAATTTCGCCAATTACTGTACTGTATGTATGAGGGGGATGGGGGGAGAGGTGTATTTATTGAATGTACTGCATTCCATTTTGTTATGCACAGGATTATAACCGAGGCCAGCGGAAACCCCACGGACACCCGCGGGGACACTCCGAGGCCCCCCCTGTGGACCCCCGGACACCCACGGGGACAACCCGGAGGCCCCCGACACCCATTGGGACCACCTGGAGGCCCACGGACACTAGCAGAACAACTCAAGGACTCCCAGATACCCACGGAAACAACCCGAGGACCCCCAGACACCCACAGGGTCCACCTGAGGACCCTCTTGGGGCCCCTGGACACACATTGGAACCACCTGGAGGCCCCTGGACACCCACAGGAACCATCTGAGGACCCCTGAACACCCAAAGGGACCACTTGGAGACCCCCAGAAACAACCCAAGGACCCCCAGACACCTGTGGGGACCACCTGAGGACCCCAGAGGGGCCCCCGGACATCCGTGGGCACCACCTGGAGGCCCCGCGGACACCCATGGGAACCACCCGAGGACACCCAGACACACACTTGGACAACCCGAGGAACCTGAGGAAGCCCAGACACACACGTGGACAACCCGAGGAACCTGAGGAACCCCAGACACACACGTGGACAATCCAAGGACCCCCGTGGGGCCCCGGACACCTACGGGACAACCCAGAGGCCCCCAGACACCCACAGTAACCACCCATTGACTCCCAAAAACACCCGTGGGGACCACCCAAGGGCCCCTATGAGACCCCTGGACACCCGTGGGGGACCACCTGGAGGTCCCCAGACACCCAAGGGGACCACCTGTGGACCCCCATGAGACCCCTGGACACCCAGAGGGACCAACTGGAGGCCCCGGACACCTGTGAAGACCACCTAAATCCCCCAGACACCCACCTGAGGACCCCCTCAGGCATCATTCCTGTACAAAAAAAATAAAAAATGTTTTTATGTGGAGACACAGGGAGTAGGTGGGGTTGTATTAGTTGGTGGGTAGTACATATTGTAATTTTTATTATGGGTAGAGGGAGAGAGTGAAGGGCAAATACCCTCTGCCCCCAATAAACCTGCTACAGTATTGTGCCTTAACCCCTTCATTGCCTTAGCGGCTACAGTATGTAAGAATTGGAATGTTTACACTACATTCATCCCATTATTCCAATATTCCATCACCTCTCCAAAATTCACAAGTCCTTAGATTGTCCACCTGGTAGGCCATTGTATCTAGCCTTGGGTTACTGGGGGAGCACTTATCACACTACATAAATCATTTTTTAAAACCTATAGTTTCTACACTTCCATCTCACATATTGGACACCTCACATATATTATACCTTTTTTCAAATTTCACTTGGGCACCACATTATCTTTAGGTTACATTAGATGCTTCATCCTTAAATACCATTATTTTGCATCCACATGGCCTCACAGCAACCAGACACTACTTGGAAACATCCACCACACTTTCACCTGCACAAATTATATTTTTACTAGATAACATCCACTTTCTTCTCACCCATATCTATTTTACTGCTGCTGCCAGCTTCATTCTTACATTTACCCGTCTTGTCCCATGGCTTTTTTCGGGCTGGTGCTGAACTTGGCCACGCGCCAGCCGCATCTTCCCTGCATCCTTCCCCTCGTTACCCTCCCCTCGCGACCTTCGCCTCTGCTTCTCCAGGTCCCCCTCTGCTTTCCGGGTCCTCCACATCCCCCCTTACCCCGCCACCACCTTCGGGGAACCCTGGCACGCGAGCCACGCGCGCACGCACCCTGGCACGCGTGACTGTGCATCAGTGATGCGCAGCACGCGTCGGTAAAAAAACAAACCAGTCGTGTCTGCCCGCACATTGCGGTGGCGGCCGCAGAAGACTCAGATCAGCCACCACTGTATGCTTGATGGGTGGTTCTATTTCCAGACACGTGGGACCACAATGGGTACATGCTATCCGCTAAGGTAATGATTTTTTATTTGTGGGGGGGCGGGGGAGGGCTTGTTTGAAACTAGTGTGCGGGAGCAGGACGCCTCCTGAGCTGAACAAAGTTGATTTCATCCTCGGTGGCCCCTACTTACTGAGATACAGGCCCTGTTATGGGGTGCCGGTATCTCCTTCAATGTGAAAATCCCACGGCCACGTGACCCACAGGATTTTTACATGGCGGGTATACCGGACACCTAAAATGGGCCATGTATCTCGGGAAGTAGGGGGTCTCCAGACCTGAAATCAATGTAGTTCAGCTCCAGAGACCCCCTGCTACAATACTGTAGTGTTAGATTTTAAATAAAACCCCAGTGATCATCTGTTAGAGGCACACAGTTACAGTGACTGATTCAGGCTCTCTCTCACTGCACGTCTCTTACAGACCGGTAGACCCCGGTAGGATTAACACAGCAGGGATCCCTGCTGTGTTAATCCGATGGGCGATTCGTCAGCCAAGGCAAATTTTTTGAGATTTTTGGGTAAATCTCAAAAACCAATTCAGTAAATAATTGGATAACGGCCGCTGCATCTGTATCATTAAAGAAGACCTTTTGCATCTGGTTTCTAAGCACTTTAGTCAGTGCCAACAGTGTAGCCTAACCAATTTTAGATGTGTGGCTAGTGAACACATTAAACTACACACGTGTGTGTGTTATAGGACTAACGCTTAAGGCAAAAGAGAAGCCTTTTGGATATTTACTATGGATACACTGATACATAAAGGGCTAAATACTGAATGGGATCTAAAACACTTCTTGTACTACTACTATCCCAGATCCCCCTTCCCTTTCATCCCTTCTCTCTTCCCTTTCTAAACTGGGGGAAGAATTGTCACAGGGAATAAAGAATACATGCTTACAGACATGGGTTACATTTGCACATTCTCTGTTCTCCCCCAGATATTAAAGACATTTGGCTGTATTAAATATTACTGGGGCAGCAAGGTTGCACGGTTTAGGGGTAACTAGCTGGGCTTTTTGTGATGGTGAAGGGTACCCAGGCCATTAATAAAGGTATTTGGCCCGACTGGGTGCCCTTGAGCCATATTGGGGAATTGTAAAAGAGAGACCATCCATGTTGCTGTTTTCACAGCCCTTCTTGTGTTGGATAGTAAAATCAAATTCCTGAAGGGCAAGCCTCCAGCGCAATCATTTTTCGTTCTCCCCCGACACCCTCTGTAACCAGCTTAAAGGTTGTGGTCCATGATGACTGTAAATGCTCACCCATACACATAGGGCTGGAGATTTCTCAATGCCCAGAAAATGGCCAAACACTCCCTCTCAATAGTTGCATAGGCAACCTCCCGAGGTAGCAGCTTGTGACTCAGGTAAATGATGGGGTGCTCCCCACCGTCCTCGCCTACCTGGCTCAACACAGCACAGCACCGATGCCATAGTCTGAGGCATCGGTCTGCACCAGGAAACGCTTGCTATAGTCAGGAGCAGCTACAAAGCACCCCAGGTATTGCTGAGCAAGTGTCCGTGTCTAGTCCAGGTAACACACCGACATCTCTCACTCCTAAACCGACACAACCAGTCAAGGAACACTCAGGCAACCTGCAGAGACCTGGGGGCATCATCAGTAATCTGTACCTGCATCACCGTCCCTGCGAGCAGGTGCTCTGGTTTGACCATGTCAGGTCTTACCAGAGTGACCGTTGCATCGGTGTCCATTCAGAACAGCCACCTGCCAGTCTCCAATGATCACTGTTCGCAAATGCCTTTGCCGGACATCATTGGCTTTCAGCCCGATAGCTCCAACCCGATGCCCGTCTGGGTCCATCTGTGCTGCTGTGTACAGCTGGAGGGACCTCTAGCTGGGTCCACTGCTGCACCTGCTGCACTGGTTCTTACTCCTCCTCTGTTGGTGTTAGCCCCACATAGGCCGTTTAGCTGGGGTACATTGCCACGGATTGGGGATACTGGGTCGGGGAGCATTGGGGCAGTCCATCCGCAGATGCCCCAGCCAGTTGCACTGATTGCTTATGAGCAACGTGCTAACTCCACAGGTCTCGCAACAGCCCCGCTGGCACTCAGTGGCCGGTGAAGGGATGACTGCTCAGGGGGCCAGAGCTGCCAGCTCTTGAACGGGGTTCATGACCCGCTTTCTGTAATGTGGATGAGTAGTGACATACTCATCCGCCATTGTGGCAGCCTCTTTGTAGGTGGATGGTTTGTTGTCCATCACTCACTCCCGCACGTCTGGGACACATCTTAGCAAGAACTGCTCCCACACGAGCAGATCCAGCAGCTCCCAGAACATAGCCACCTGTCTACCCACCTCTGGCTTAGGTGAGCTAGCCGAGAGGCAAACTCTACGTGAGTGTCCCCGGCGCCCTTGTTCATTGCCTGTATCTGCTCATGGTATGCCTCAGGGTGAGGGCATACAGTAGAGGCAACGTTTATTCTAACATTTGCCGTAAACTAGCCGGGTTACATTCTGGGTATGTGCTGGGTATGTTCTGGGCTAGTTTGAGGCACGTTTAAGGCATTTCTGCATTGACTAACGACCCATAGGATTAACACAGCAGGGATCCCTGGCATTCCAATTCAGTTTGAATGGGACTGCCAGAGACCCCCGCTGTTAATCAGATAGGCCATTAATCAATGCAGAAATGCTGGGGCTAGTTTAAGGAAAGTTTAAGGCATGTATTCAGAATGTACCTGGGTGTTTCCTGGGTTTTTTGGGGAATTGCCACTGATTTTTGTTCGAATAAGAGTTGCCTCTACTGTACCTGGTTAGCAGGACAGACTTTGCAAAATGATAGTCCTGGCCATCCTCTCCATCTATCTCTAGAAGGCTACCTGCGCCTTCCCACTCAGCTGGGGACCCAGGTATTTTACCCACTCCTGCTCCGGCAACTCATGTCTCCCACACTGATTTTTTAAATCTTTGAGAAAACCCGGGAGCAGGGACTGGAGGATGTAGGGTTATCTGAGCCAACAGCAGGCACTGTTCTGGGTCAATGACAGCAAACATAGCCACCAAATTCTCTGCTGAGGTAGGAGCAGCTGGCGGGGCAACTGCCTGTGCTACTCCTTGTGAACCCACCACATCCTCCTGCTCAGCATTGAGTATCTCATCCTCATTAGTAGCTACTGCTGCTGTCACCTCAGCGATCCCTGCTCTGCGGGCTTCGTACTGCTGCAGGTCCCCTGTGAGGATAGCCTTGGCATGGCTAGAGGTGGGCAGCCCTTAGCGCTAGTGTTCAGCAATCACCTCAGGACGACTCCAATTTTTAAAATGTCTGGATTGGGCAGAAATTACAAATTTCGTTAGCTAACTACAAGGCCAAACGAATTTTGAAGTTTCAGAATAAAAAAAGGCAGTGTATGCAAACTGTCATCCGTTGATGGCCTCAAGGCCAACTGGGCTCTTCCTTCTGACCATGGGGATTTCATTCTCCACTGCAAACTGCTGGTCCAGGAAATTACCGCCCGATCCGGAATCTATGAACGCTTTGACTTTACGACTTTTACGACAAGGTTGGGACCCTCCAGTGTGGCTGGTAGCATCAGCTTATTTGGGAGAGCTTTGGAAGGAGAGGGGTTAGGAGAGAGAGTACCCAGTAGAAGCCCCTCTACCTTTACTGGGTGTGCCCGTTTCCCGGCTTCAAGGGACAATTCTGGAGACGATATTCCGAGGAAGCACAGTAGAAACACAGCCTGTTCTGGCGCCGCCGCGCTCTCTCGGTTGCCTGGAGTTTTTGACTGCCGACCTGCATAGGTTCTGAGGCCTCCAGGGCCAAGAGAGGAGTAGCGACTGACCTGTGAGAAACAACAGAGGGAGAAGAACGGGAACAGTGCCTCTCGTGTCATCGCTGTTGCATGCGCTGATCCATGCGTACGCTCAGGGTGATGAGTTCCTCCAGGGACGTTGGTCGGGCGTGAGTAGCCAGATCGTCTTTCAACGTATCTGAGAGTACGTGCCAGTACGCAGCTGCGAGCGCCTCATCATTCCATTGGACTTCGGCGGCCAGCGTATGGAACACAATGGCGTATTTGGCAACTGAATTTCGACCCTGAGAAACATGGAAGAGGGAGAAGGCAGCTGTCTCGTGCCGTACAGGGGTATCAAACACAAGTTGGAATTCACGTCTGAATAAAGTATAATCTTGCGTTATGTCGCTTCCACACTCCCATATGGGAGAGGCCCAGGCAAGGGCGTCTCCGGTGAGTAGGGCGTAAATATAAGCAATCTTTGCACGGCCAGTAGGAAACAGGGAGGGAGACATCTCAAACTGCACCTCACATTGTTTTAAGAACCCGCGGCAGTTGAGGGGGTTCCCATCATAGCGATTCGGAGAGGGAATCCGTGGGCCAGGGCTGGCGTAGGTATTGGCCATTGTTGGCGCAGAAGCCGTGGAACCCTCCTGACGTGTGAAGGTGGCTAATTGCTGGGAAACAGTGGACAGCTGATCGCTAACAAAGCGTAAGGCCTCTATGGTAATACTTGTACCCACTTCAGGGGGGTCTGCGTTTGTTGGGCTCTGCATAATGTCACGCCTGTATGCCCGCTGACCAAGCTAGACCCCAGTACTGAGGTGGGAACGGTATGATACCACAAACCCACAGCAGTGGGAACAAGCCCGGAGTGTGGTTTAACGTTGATGGGCCTGTTGGAAGAGTTGTTAGTGTATACTTGCAACGCTTAGGGAATGTCCGTGAGAATAGTCGTGTCCGTTTGCCAATGTTCAGGGATCCAGAGGGTAGAGTCGTCAGAGGGCAAGCCAGGTCCTAGGAAGCCAGAGGTCAGCGGAGTCGTATGTGTAGCAGGGTCCAAAGGGATACCATTGAGCAGAGTAGTCCAGGGTAGCAGGGGTCAAAGCCAGGGAAATCCAAAATAACACAGGAGCAGGTAATCACAGGAGCACAGAGGGAGCACAGCATAGGTCAGGTACACACAGGGAAACAGGAACTATGCAGAGCGAGGAAGAGGTGGACAGACAGGGATTATAAAGGAAGGTGCACCAATGACAGAGAGGGGAGGAGTAGAGAGAGAAGTGGGAGAAGCTAGAGATAGGTCAGGGGGAGAAGAGGAGACAGAAGGGGCAGTCAGGGGAATGACCTGTACAGCTTGGGAGGCGGAGTGAAAATGTGCCCTTGTATTCTCCAACGTCCTAGCGTGAAAATACACCGTCTGCCGACTCGGGACGACTCCAACCTCCGGAGGATTTAACCCACTCTTATAGCGCTGATGATCTGGGAAAACAAAATGGCGGACGAGCTCGGGAGAAGACAGTAATTGAGTCAGACAACCAGTGAAGCTTTGTCAAAAACTGTTCTCTCATTTATTGAAGGGTATACAGCCAGTTTATATAGCAAACTTGAGCATAGAAAAAACACAGATATGAGAACATACTTCCCCTTTTACTTCACAGTCTGTCTATCTCAGCAAAATGACAGTTCGACGGTTTATGGTCTGGGAAAGGGGCTCAATACCGAGTTAGGAGGCCGTTAAGGAAATGGCAGTATGTTGTGAAATGCATTGTTGTGTAACTTATGCCCAATATGGCTGAAGACAAGTTCCTGTTTTCTACAGGGCAAAATAAGTCTGAACAAACACAGTTCAGCTAGCGATAAGTAGGTGACAGGTCAGGTCACATTCTCAGACCTGCCTGCACAGCACAATTACGTATGGCATATGGCATGTGATTAGTTCCTGAGACTTAAACGTTAGTACAGAATAGTTATAGAAAAATGGTTATCCAGCAATCAAAATGGAGTCCCCCCTTATATGCACATTTACAATCCCCCCTTTTGTCATCACAAAATGACAATTAACCTCTAGGATATGGGGGTCTCGTATTGGATTTGAATGTTATCATAATCCATCAAAGGTATCTGGACTCTAGTGGCAGTAGGTCCAGAGTTACGTATCATATTTGAGAAACTGTGAATGGGGGCATTAACGTCCAGTGATGCATATGTGTGATCAATGGACTTACCAAAAGGCATAATCATTTTACATAAAGATAAGCACATTAATTTGTAACATGAAATAATAACAACTAATACTACAAATATGTAAACGATAAATATCAGTCCCATAACAATTCTCGTTCCCTCATTTAGTCGTGGGTCCATAACCTAACAACTACTATATTGTTTTTGATATTGTTGATATATTTTGTCGTACTGAAATAGTGGTGCAGGTTTTGGGGGTCCGAAGAAAATAAAAAATATATATATATATATATGTGGCCACAGGAGTTCTTGTTTGTAGAGAGATATATATCGGTGTGGCTGGTATGATATCTTTTCTGTTTACCAGGTTGACTATTACTACAAAAACTATTACCAATTTCTAAATTACTATTCACACTGCTCTTCTGTAACTACTAGCACATTATGGCGGCTAAAATTTGTGAAAATTGGTGGGGGCTAATTTCTACCGGGAGCGATTGCACAAATATCCATCTTGCACGCATCTTTCATACTGCATTTATTCAGAATGGCAAAACAGAAAAATGGCTGCTATGGTAAAAAATGGCTGACTTATGATCCTTTCCTTGTGGCTGACACACGCCTCTGGGTGACCTCCCACTTTCCTCATAGCCTCATATCCAATCTTCTTAGTCCCCTCTTATTCTTTAGAGACAGTCTATTTAAAGAACAGTTAACCATTGCATAGTCCTGCTGGACCAGGAGATTGTCCAATTGTGCCTTGTCATTCTTTTTCGGCCATTATATCGGCACAGTTGATTTCTTCTCGGTCTCTTCTTCTGGGGGACTGCTGACATCACCGAAAAGAGGCATAGCGTCGGTGGGGGTGCAACGCACTTCTGGATCAAAGTTTACTGCATATGACACATACATAGGGAGTGATGAGTAGGACAGACACACACACAAAAGCATCCAATAGCTTCGCTTCCAGAGAACTAATCCAACCACCAAATCCCAACAAATCCCATCCGTCATCTCTACCTTTAAACACTGGACTATTTTCCCCAAATAACATAAACTATTCTAGTTGCAGGGTAATATTCTATCTGTCCTCCTATCACAGAGTCAATAACTTCCCTAGGGAAAACTCGTATTTCTACACCCTTCGTAACCAATTTCTTATAGATGGTTCTACAAATGTCTTATTTCATATTGTCTTTTTCTCAAGGGGTTAAATATAACACTTATTTTCCCTGGGGTGCAACCTATTGAATATAGATAGTATATTGGGTTATATTATACATAAAATATGGGCTTTGTTTACTAGGATTCCATTGTGTGACAAAAGGTGTGCATATATGCTATACACAAATCAATAAAAACAAAATAACAATTACTAAACAAAATATACCTGTTCCTACACTATCGTCTTTGTGTGCACACTATTTACACAAACCTAATAGACTATACATTTATAATTAAAATAACAAAACCTGTAAAGAAAAAAGATTATTAAAAAGTTCAAAGTTCATATGTTGAGGCCTGGAATTTTGGCTGTGTCTCTAGGCTTTTCCACTTTGGATACGGTGCAGATTGAAGCAACTGTGGGTGGTGCTGGGATAAGTTTCATATGCGTAACGTGGATCCAAAAAGAGACCTCTGCCACTTTATTTGCTGTAGTGGTGATGAGTAGTACTTTTAATAGTAGTAGTAGCGCCTTTTCATCTGGGATGAAGAACGTTCTTGCGTAGGAAATGCTTGACCATTAACCCATCTCTCGTAGGTGCACTTTCAACTTTGACATGTGCCTAGAGAGACTCAAAAATATATCAGTACTAATTTACTAATTGTTTTACTAAACACTCACTGTGGTCTTGACTTTGCTACAATCTAAATTCATTCAAATTGGTGCCTCAGCTATTGCCAAACCAAAAGAAAAAAATGACTAAAATAATTCTGTATAGAACTCCAAACTAATTACTTGTAATATAATTTCTTTGAAAAGTGCCGAGCACACTGCCAACCTTAAAAGGCACTCAGCATTATTCTTAAAAATAATAATAATAATACTTTCAGATTTCGTTCATCCCGGGCACTAAACCATCTAACTTCTGGGCATAGACAGCTATATGATAAACAGCAATAATACCCCTCCTTTGTTCACATAATTTTATATATGAGCAATATTACAGAAAGGATAACAGCATTCAAAACATAACTAACTATTGTTGTTTGATCTGTAGCTAAACTAACTTGAATCCTTTGGGTATAAAATTTGCATTAAAAACACTGAAAACACTACTGAATATAAATATAAGCAACTATTGTCTTCTGACAGAAACATCCTGTAATATAAGAAATTATAGACACAGATTTAAAAACTTTTTTTTTTCCTCGGATTGGAACAAGCTTGAAATAGCTTTCTGGGCATCCTGCCAAAACCTTGGAACAAAACAGATAAGAAAAAACAAAAAACAAAAACAAACTGTTAATTACATTACAATATAATTTGGGACATCTAAAAATGCAGCTCCTCACACGGCCTGATTACAGAATAAAATGTGACACACAAAAGAAATAAAAATAATACAACAAAAATTACCAAGACAAGGCAATGCAAAACTGTTTGAACCTGCTCGCAAACTATATTAATAAAACAGTTAAACCTAATTTGTAGCTACAGAGCTTCGGTTAACTTTCGTGTCTCAAATGTATCTCCGCACATTTTTTTCAACTGGAGAAGGGGTGCTGTCTGGGCTGCTATTCTGATTCTCTATCTCCCTCTCTCTCTCTTGTCATGGAAATAGAGAAGTTGGAAAAGGATGTCTTTCTGGTTTTTAAGAAATCATCGTCTGGCCAGAACGAATAAATCCTCAAAATATACCAGTGACTGGGCTGAATTATAATTATTTTTCTTTTTTTTTCTGACATTTGCCCATTTTTTTGTCCTTTTCTCTATAACCAGTCAAACTCTCCCTTTCCCATTATTGATTAGTTTGTGTTATAGTGGGTGTGTTTCTTACCTTTAAAATTTACACTTAACATGAGCAATTAATGATGTTCTTATTTCAGAAACACTTGCAAGTACCTAGATAAAATTGTATATATACAATAAACCGACATTCATATTATTCAATGCACATAAAACGTTCACATAGTTAGGATTCACTCAGATTATACAAGCACACAGGGATTACTCAATCAACCTTTTTACCATATTTATAAAATTTAACAAAACATTCTGGGGAAAAACTAATTTTCCTACCTTGAATTTACACACAAAACATATTTTCCACTAAGATTTACAATACTTGAGAATCTCAATACCGGCGGGAAAGACCCGTCTGAATTTAGACAAAAATATTCTACTAAAAAAAATTCTCTGGTTCCCTTCTTAGGGGCTGGTTTGCAATTACTGGAAAAATATCTTGTCTCTTTACAATCATAGCACTTCCTGACCTTTCTTTTCCCTTTCTTTCTTTCTCTTTTTTTTTTTTCCATTCTTACGTTATGTTAAATATAAATACAGCAGTTTGGAGTTATAACACATTTTTATTTTTTTTCCTTCCTCATTTTTTTTTTTTTTTTTTTTTAGCGTTGTTTGACAGACCTGCATAAAACTGTGCCACAGTGTCAGTATCTGATTCTGATTCATCCTGTGACTTTTCCCTGTCCCATGAACGGTCCCTGACAGGGGTTAATTCCTGCCTAGAGTCCGTCTCTTCCCCATCCGTACCGATCTGCCTGGCAGGCATATCAATAGGGAGTGGTCTAGGGAGCCTATTGCTTCGGGTTCCCCATGAAGCCATAAGAACTTCTTTATCGGAGACTGCCTCAGAGCCTGTGACCTAGGAAAGGTTAAGGGATCAGGGTTTTTTTTTTTTTTTTTAGAACAGGGAAACTGGGGTAAATTGGGGCTACCTATGGAAATGGTAATTGTCCCGATGCCATAGGGGCAGGGGGCAAATATGCATTTTGAGAGTTATATATATATAAAAAAAAATTCAGTTGACAGCACTTAAAAGATGCAATTTTGACACAGGCTGCAGCATATTCCTTATCAGTTTTAACAATGCTAAAATCAACCTCTGCCTCAGCACAATCCTGTGTGTCAGCTAACAATGATTCATATTCGCGTTTTTTTAGCAGTGCGAATCAAATCGTTCCTAGTAGTATTTTTAGGTATGAAAACAGATGATTGCGGTGTAACTAGGACAGGTTTGGCATTACTATGTGCGGGAGTTAATGTTACAGCACATGAATCAGTCAATACCTCTTTAAATTCCTCAGCTAGTTCCCTTACAGAAGCACAAAAATCCTTAACTCTATGATTGCTGGCTCCTGCAGATGACTCAGACGTCACAGAACCTGCTGAAGCAGTGGTTTCTTTAAGTTTACTTAAAGGCAATCGGCTAGTGGGTGATGGTATGTCGGAATGAGATGAATCCGAACTAGAATCTTCCCCTTCACTCTCCCTGGATACAGGGGGTGAACCATGAGATGAAAGTCTTGTGGGGCTTACGACAGTGGGAAGCTTTATGTTTGGGCTTCCTTTACAGGACGACTTATGATGCTCAGATTCAGATAGGTGTGCCACCTCTGATTCTGCATCGTCTCTCAACTCCACATAGGTGGGTAGAGAGGGCTACTCTCCTCCCTGCGTACGGATGCAGGAGGTTTGGGGTGATGACTTGCAGCATAGTGTGACAACATGTTAGGATCAAAACTTGGAAAATAGTGGCACAGGTGTGATAGGACTATACGGGGGTATTTGTAACATCACAGAAGGCGGCGGTGTTGGGGGTAGAATATCTGGAGGTAGAAACTCCTGTGGGGGTGCATTAGGGGCTTGGGAATACATTGTAGTGAGATTATCAGGCGGGGGTGGCCAAATTGGCTCCTCGGATTGTGGGTTATCATTAGGTTTTGCCTCATTAATGTGAGGTGCAACTGTTACCCAAATGCGGCCACATAATGCCATATAATGCATGTCCCACTCGGGATCAGGCTGAAACCATAGCCATTCAGGATCTCCACCCAAACATAATCCTTTTATCATTGTCATATGATATGCGGCAAAACTACCTTCCCTCGGGAAAGGGTTGGAAGATTGCATTCTCTCAGACCAACCAGCCATATTATCCACAAAAGGTACTGTGTAAAAATCTGACGTACATACACTGACAAAATCTTTAGGCGTTTCTATGTCGGGGTTATATTCTCTGTTAATGATAAGTATAACAGTCGGTTTCTTGCTGGGAGTCGTGCAAGCTATGTCAACAGATACCTTGCTATTTTTACAATCATTCTTTCCCTTAGGGCCACGTATAAGTGCATACTTAGCACTTATATACTTAGCACTTATATATCCTACGCACTGATATACTTATCACGTATATGCTTACGCACAGATATACTCAGCACTTATATACTTATGCACTTATATATACTTTGCACTTTATATGTCTTATATATCTTATTTTATATATATAACGACATGCCCATGCACAATAATACAGAAAAAAGAAAAAAATCCCTTAAAAATCCCTTACAATCCTCCTCCCCCCTTAAAAAAAATACACTTTTCCCACAGACACTTTAAGAGTTTTTCAAGCAGATACCCAACTATATCGCTTGTTCCTATCTCTCAACAGGGACTATAACCCTGTGTATATACTTCCGTCAAGGATTCATGTAATCCTGACTTCACTTTGAGTCCTTTACTCAAGTGTTTCTATGGTTTTTCCTTAACCTTGGATCATCCGGTGCAGCGGTAACTCTAAAAAAACTTCTAAACCTTAAAACCTTATGGGCTCTTTGGGCAAGAAGACACAGACGGATAATATACAGATAAAATATATATCTTGTATGCTTACCCCGAATGTGGCTTCTGTCCCAAATCTGACACCATGAAAATGTGCCCTTGTATTCTCCAACGTCTTAGCGTGAAAATACACCGTCTGCCGACTCGGGACGACTCCAACCTCCGGAGGATTTAACCCACTCTTATAGCGCTGATGATCTGGGAAAACAAAATGGCGGACGAGCTCGGGAGAAGACAGTAATTGAGTCAGACAACCAGTGAAGCTTTGTCAAAAACTGTTCTCTCATTTATTGAAGGGTATACAGCCAGTTTATATAGCAAACTTGAGCATAGAAAAAACACAGATATGAGAACATACTTCCCCTTTTACTTCACAGTCTGTCTATCTCAGCAAAATGACAGTTCGACGGTTTATGGTCTGGGAAAGGGGCTCAATACCGAGTTAGGAGGCCGTTAAGGAAATGGCAGTATGTTGTGAAATGCATTGTTGTGTAACTTATGCCCAATATGGCTGAAGACAAGTTCCTGTTTTCTACAGGGCAAAATAAGTCTGAACAAACACAGTTCAGCTAGCGATAAGTAGGTGACAGGTCAGGTCACATTCTCAGACCTGCCTGCACAGCACAATTACGTATGGCATATGGCATGTGATTAGTTCCTGAGACTTAAACGTTAGTACAGAATAGTTATAGAAAAATGGTTATCCAGCAATCAATATGGAGTCCCCCCTTATATGCACATTTACACGGAGACAGGGGGAACCTGATAAGAAGAGTCTGTGCACGCGCCCCCTGTAAGATGGGGATGCGTGCACATAGGTTGCAACACAGGCGCGGCCCGCACGGAGCAGGGGAAGACCGCAGGAGTCGGGCGGAGCCAAGAGGAGGGGAACGCACATGAGGCCTGTGCCCGCGCGATGGCCAGCAAAGGCAGAGAGGAGCATGCACGCGCGTCCTCCGTGGGCTGAGGGGGTGCACGCTCCGGACGCATCACCAGGCGTGCAGAAAGCCACGCCGTGGGCGCCCCGCGAGGAGGAGGCAACGGGACGGATGGCACCACAGGGGAAGGTAAAGGAGCTACCGCGGGGGAGTGGGAGCAGGGAGGATCAAAGCAGGGGCTAAGGGAGCGCGTGGGAATGTGGGACCTGCGGGGAACGCGCTGCAGCAAGGGGAGAGAGGTAGAAGGTGAAGGAGAGGAGTGGGAAGGAGTAGAAAGGGTAACAGGAGATCGGAGAGAGGGACAAGGAGAGGAAGGAATCTCCTGAGTCGTCACACACGGCCTACAAGCCATCTATCACTATCTTCAGTCTTCTTCACTTTCTATAGCACAGATCACTTTTATTAACGATTCTATTTTGTTTTTATTAACAAATAATTATTTTCTTTTTGATTCACAACTTTTATCTTCAAAAACAGGGCACGGCTAAGGGGACTTCTTTTGCTCCATCATACGCCAATGTCTTCATGGGTCTGTGGGAATCTGTTCACATCTATGGTAGCACTAACACTTTTCGTTCTAATATTATTTTTTACAAACGATACATTGATGATTTGATTTTTATTTGAGATGGGGATTTAGATAGTTTACACACCTTTATTCACACCCTTAACACTAATGACATTAATCTTAAATTCACGTTTCAAACTGATATACACTCGATTAATTATCTTGACGTGACACTCCATGGTGACCCTAACACAGTTATACAAACAGATATTTTTACCAAGCCTCATTCCAGGAACTCCTTTTTACACGCTAGGAGCAGTCACCCCAGATCCCTTATCCGCGGGATACCCAAGGGTCAATTTTTAAGGTACAAACAATTATGCTCTAATAAAGATTAATTTGTACAACACTCACAGGAACTCAGTTCGAGGTTCTTAGCGAGAGGCTATTCTCAGGATGATATACATGCAGCCTATACGAATGCTGAATCTATGGATCTGACCAGTTTGGTCCAGTATAGAAAACGGAAAAAGAACAATTTCGGGGATAATCCTTTATTTATAACCAAATTCAGTAAAAAAAGCACAACAAATCCGTAAAATCGTTTCCAGACATTGGAATATACTGAAATTGGACTCTGATTTAGATTCTATTACCCAACACGGTCCTAGATTCGCATTCAAAAGGGCTAATACATTGGCTTCTTCTATATCTAGAAGTCTTTTTCAGTCAAGACATCAGAAACATTTAGGTAACATACCAAAAGGATTTCATAAATGTGGTTTTTGCAGGTGGTGTCAATTTGCACTACCTACTAAGAGAGTACATACATTGTACCCCGAAACTAGATATAGGATTAGAACCTTTATCAACTGCCACACAAGTTATGTTGTGTATGTCATTGTTTGTGGGTGCAACAAAAAGTATGTTGGTAGAACTATAAGGTCTTTACACATTAGAATTTCTGAACACGCTAGACTCATTACCAAAAAAGACACCACACATCCAGTGTCTAAACACTTCACTGAGTGTCCATTTGGTGGGTTGAATAATTTTAGATTTTTTGGTGTCGATCATGTACCTATCAAAGTTAGAGGTGGTGATAGGCTCAATTGCCTTAATAAAAGAGAAATGCAATGGACTTTTTCTCTCAATACTCTTTATCCACATGGTTTAAATATAGAATGGGAACTCCAACATTTTCTTCATGATTAGTCTTTTCACCCCCTCCCTTTCTTCCCTTCCCCCCCCCACCACCCCGCAGCCCCTCCCTTCCCCTTCCATTTCCATATATACAGTGGCGGCCGCCTTATCCTCATGCGGCCGCGGCCGCCACCGCGGGATTTTTAAAAGTGCGGGAAGACGCAAGCTTTTTTTCTTTAGTTTCGGCGCTGCGGGCGCTTTCAATGTTCAGCGCCATTAGCGCTGAACAGGAGATGCGGCTGGCGCGCGGCCAAGTTCGGCTGGAAAAGTATACATCCCCGTATTAATACGGTGATGTTGGAGATTTAAGGGGGCCGTGAAAGTAGCTTCCATATTAACCCACTCTATTCTGTTCATTTATGACTGACTATTATATTTCATGTATGTCATCTGTCATTGTTTCTTTGCAACTCATCATTCATGCTTTGGGTTATGTTTTCATTATATGTTTTATTATTTCAGCATATAAGTAGTTTCTGGTATTGCCATTTTTATTTGTTGTAAATATCATTGTGACCAGTTTTCATCATTTTTTTCTCTTATATTTGTGATACATTTGTGTTATATTTTCACACATTTCACATCTATTGAATCAATGTCTCATGGATTTGGTCCCATTTTATTTGTATATATGTTGATTGCCTGCTGCGTACGTGTCATTCTCTACACCTGCTGCTCATCGGCTGGTGATCAGATTATACAGGTGTTTAGATTTTGACACGTTATATCAGGCTTTCTTGTTCACTGGCGGATCACTCTTTGACAAAGGCCTGCTGTGGCTGAAACGCGTCAGAGGATCCGCCAGAAGTACATTATGCCTCAAAAAAGTTTTTAGTCACCACTTCAGCCTTCTCCGGTTTTTCTACACGGCGGTGCATCGTTCTTTCCTCCGGTGGGAGGAGTTTTCACCAGCACAATCATCCCCTTGAAAACAAGCATTTTTACCATGACATATATGATACAGGTGCGCCGACGAGTATTTTAAAACTTTCCTTAAACTTGCCTTGGGCAGTCTGGGGCTATCAGCAACAAGAACCAGGTACATGCTAGGTACATGCTGCAACATTTCAGTGACATTTCTGCAGAGACTAATGGCTCATTGGATTAACACAGCAGGGGTCCCTGGCAGTCTCATTCAGTTTGAATGGGACTGCCAGGGACCACCGCTGTTAATCCAATGGGTCATTAGTATGTCTGCAGAAATGTCACTGAAATTTTGCAGCATGTACCCAGCATGTACCTGGGTCTTGTTGGTGATTGCCTCAGATTTGTTCTAGAATACTCGTCGGCACTAGAGTATGTCAACTGAGGCACTACAGTATGTCAACTGAACCTCTGGTGTCTAAGGGCCCATGATGTACAAGGTACTTTAAAGGTCCCCTGACCTTCAGGAACTCCTTCCGCCTCTAACTGTTTAAGAGATATTTAATATTTTCTTTGGTGTCTGGAGCCAGGATGCCTTGGATCTGCTCATATGGATCCACGGAGCACGTAGTATACAGTATATGTATATTAAAAAGCTGTGTGTGTGTGTGGAAAACCTTGTATGAGTCCACTTACAAATTAGAGGTACCGAGTATGCAAATTATGATTTTTTTTCTACTGTAGTTTGAGAAAATACAAGTTTCATCTTGATCTTTCCTTCTGCAGACAGTATTTACATGAACAAATAGTGATTTGAATAAATCCTTCATATAACAGTTTTGGACCCACCTCTATTTTGTAAACATAGACAAATTAATCTGTTTTAATGTTTTTGAATATTGCATACTATACAATAGATACAATGTGTTAATATTACCATATATACACAAGGTCAATTCTCAGTAAACTGCCCATCTTAATCTGAAACTGAATATGCTTTCTACAATTGTATCTATTAAGATTCTTTAAGACTTTATCCCTTGTTCTTACCCTAAATGTTAAACATCTTTGGAAGCCAAAGGAGTTAAAACAGATTGGCAGCATATTTTCATAGAGTAATTGTACCCACTGAGATTGTATCAGAGTCCCTTGTATATTAGTTACGCAAGAGGAACAGTGTAAAAGCTGATGAGCACAATGATTGGCACTGGCTGCTGTGTGTCTGAAAAGGCTTTTCTTCGTTTCAAACAGGTACTGAGTTGGGACTGATTTTGATAGCCAGTTTCAGTCAAGAATCATGAAGTTATTGCACATTTCAAACCGTCAGCCTGACGATCATTCTGTTTCTAATCCCCCTCCCTTTCTTCCACTATCTCTCTCATCATTTCATAGGACTGCAAGGTTAGAGAAAGGTCTAATCAATTGTCAAACTCTCCTTTATCACTGCGAAGGTGGTACAGAAACCTAACTGCCTTGCTGTAGGGGTTTCTTTTGACTACACAGCACCCTTTTCCACATACAATGCTACCATGATTAATGTCCTCCCACCTCAGACCTTGTTAAAGTATGTTCTTTAAAGCTGCCTGGTGCACCGCAGTGAAAGCAAGAGCGAGGTTGCATAAATCAACGTGTTCTCACAGCCCCCAGGATATCCATTATAGATGCCAGCTGGATGACTGCAAGATAGAGAAAAATGAATATTGTATCCTGTGGCCTTTTGCCTCTAATGACCACTTTTCAACATTTTTGCAGGCATGATTAAATTTTGATAACTGGGGAAGTCACTCTAAGCAGGCTGAAATAGAGATAAATTGACTGAGGGTCTGACATCTCAGCGGAGAGCAGGCAACTAATTAGTGTGTGAATCGCACTCTGAAAGAGATGTAAAAGGGAGGCAGGTTTAATCAGAAGAGCTGCTGAGGTACAGGAATAGTACTGGATAATTGTGGCCTGTGCTGAAATCACAGGCTCAAGAAGCGGCTTTTTCTGTCTATTTGATTGGCAGTCATTGACCTGCCGGCCAATCCCTTCAACTTTTACAATAGTAACAGTGTTGTCAAAGCAATTTGCCTTGCAACACTCACTTCAGTTATTTCAAATGTAGAGCTAAGGCACCAAGTTTGAAACCACATTTTTTTGTTGTTGTAACAGAATCTGGAGGTGACAAAATCAATATTTTGATGCTGTCCCTTTGAACGGCTCCTCCTACCCTACATGTACATCAATATGCCATGTATATATTGCACAATCTGATTTTGTGATCCTTTATTTCAAGTTTATTTCAGATGTATAGTTTAAAGGAGAGAGATTTAGTGGCACTAAATACACAACAATAAATATAACTATATTAATGAATTTTCCATCAAATGAGCATTGCAAACATGCCAGATAGTATGTCATGAAAAACATCATGGATAATCTAGCTGCAGTGCCATCAGAAACGGCAACATAAAAATAATTCAATTAAATATTGTTACGAAATATAAAAAATACTGAGAAATATGCCCCAAAATATGTTCAATGGTTACTGAGAGCATGCGTAGAAATCATTTTTGTCACCAATATCGATCTACATACCTGTTCCAATACATTTCAGACAGAACCTAATGCTCTCTGGTTTCAACATAAGCCTAATTATCATACATCTATGTGGAGATGCTTAACCTCAACCTGACAGCTATTAAGGGCCTCATGCACAGAGCAGCGCAAAAAGGAATCTCGCCATTTGCCGGCGAAAATGGAGCTTTAAACCGCCGGAAAAGGCAAGTTTAAAAAAAAGCGCCATTTTTTTTTTGTTGCTTGAAATTCGCCGCGCGGCTGGAGAGTTTCTAATCTCTCCAGTTTTTTTTCCTGCCGTATGCAGAGAGCCGCGATCGCCATCTAGTGGCTGTTCGCGCCAAAAAAATGGCGCGATTTTCAACATTTTTCCTCTCCACCAAGCAGCTGGCGCTCCGCGGCCGGTGGAGGGGAAAAAAAAAAACCGCAATTTTTTCCCCAGTAGTTTCAACAGCGCTTATAGCGCTGGTTGAAACTCTCCATATGCAGAAAGGCTTGTACTGTAAATGCAGTTTTCTGCCCTTTCTGCATATGGAGAAAAAAACTCTCCAAAAAAGCTAAAATTTTTCCCCCTCTCCAATTCTAAATAGCGCTGCTCTCTGCATGAGGCCCTAAATATCCGATCTTCTACAGTATCTACTGGCGTGCAACTGATATGAAACTTGTTGCAGACAAACTTCAAATGCTCAATTAATTAACCGAAAATATACAGTCATACAGTCATATATTTATGCAGACATAAAAAATGAATGCCCTGACGCATTTCACACCTAAAATCAGAGGGTGATAAAGCGCTGATTGTATTTGCAAAACATATCAATGTGTTTACATTTTTAATACTGTTTGTTTATTTTTAAGTACTCTGCTCTGTAATTTAGGTACACCGTTTGAAAGTTCACTATAGTCTTTGTGTGCTTGCTCTCTACTATACAATTTATTGAATTTTCATTATCTTTTATTTATAAAAAAGTTTTACCAGGAAGTAAAAAATCGAGAGTTATCTCTCATTTTCAAGTATGTCCTGGGCATAGAGTTAAGATGACAAATAATACATGGTTACAAATACATAATTACATAAGTGAACAGGGTATACATTATATACAAGATATTGCATGCACAGTTAAAGATAAGTTTACAAAGTGATCAAGAGGTGATCACGAAAAAGATGCCCATTTATTTGCACTCTGCCTAATTGTCATGGTTTTCAGGACACAGCAATATGGGTCAACCACTATGCATATGTAATGCAAACACCAGGGAGGGTAATTACAAAATAATAAAATTTTATTTAAACTCTTCTATACTATAATAAAATTATTTTTAAAACCGTGATATGCCTATTATTTACACAGTATATATCAAATAATGTATTCAAACCCCAAATTGTGGTTAGATATCACCTGTATTATAATCTGTTACTGATATCAAGTTACAATCTTTTACATGAAACAGGGGGGAATGTATATGCTGAAACTGGAGGTCAGAGGGAAATACCCACAGCTAGACTATACATGGGAGCGTAAGTATGATCAGATTGTTTGTTACTAATATCTTCACTGCTTGGTGTAATATTTTGTAGCAGCTCAAAGTATCTATAACTCCAAATGGACACTCCACAAGTAACTGATCATACACATTTACCCCAACCAGTAACACTGTTGTTGCTATTTAAATATAGCTGTTGTGAGCAAATGCTGGTGTATAACTCAATCCAACAAGTAGTTACAGTATTCGCATAAGGGGTTAATTCCCTCTTTAGCAGGGTATATCTGCACACACTTACTGCTTGCTAAAAATGTGCAATAGTACAATATCGTTTTAGCAGCAGTTCAGAGTGTGTGTTTGACCACAGATACATTTTATAACTCATAGTTCACACACATTAAACCCAAAGATAATAGCCGCTATTTAGGGCTATTTTGGCATAAGCATAGCCATCATAAATAGGCATTTATATACTGCACCAATCCGCAAGTCATATGTAGCGTTTGCACAGGGGGTTAATTCCCTCTTAACATACTGTAAGTGAGCCTTAGTTCTCTAATTGTGACTGAGGCCAGCCATGCATGTATTTAAGGGTAAGTGTGGATCAATACAACCATGCTACTGTTGTCATGTATTTAATGTTCATTCAGCGTGCTGTGTAACGCTGCATAACGCTCCGACCTGGCTGACGTCATCAATGGGAGCGTCGCCAGCTTGCCCGACAGCTGTTTCGTGCCGTGAACCGGCGCTTCTTCAAGGGGGCGGAGTGTACCTGCACTCTCAGTGTCGGAACTTAAATACCTCCCCTGGGGGTGGGACTAGGATATGACTCATGAATATTCATATCCCCATTCTATCTGTCCCGGTTTGATCACAGTCTGACCTTGTGAAGTTTAGCATTCAATGTATTGTTTGCTATATTAAGTTTAGTGAATAATACATGTCCTAAGGTAGATGCCATTCTCTTTTTTATACACACCAAAGGTCAATCTGAAATCTGGAGATACTTGTGAATATTTGGTCAAAATGTTAAACTAAAAGACCATTTTATTTAATAGAAATTTATACATATATATTTAGGCACTGTACCGTGTATGAGTTTCACTAGATGTGCACTGAGCTCTGTCTGTGTTTTATGTTCTGTCTCTGGTTTTAAATATATATTGCCATGCTCAGTAGCACTCCTCTGTGACACTCATATGCTTATATATATGTTGTGGTTATTTTGGGGGTTCAATATGAGCTTGTTAGGTGTCCAGTATGTTTTGCAATTTTTGTTCAGCTAGTCTTAGCTGATTGGAGGGTGGCAACCTCCTACCTAATTGAAGCTTACCCCCTCCCACGTTTAAATGGTTAAAAGCTCACTCCATCGCATCTCCCACTCTCAGGGGAACTTGCTTGCTTGCAGTATGATTGTGACAAATCTAATACAGAGTGTTTTTCCTGGTAATGTACAGGTTAAAAAAAGCTTCAATCAGACTTAGAACTTTGCAACTAATATTGACAGATTTATTATAAATCATTCTTCCTGGTATTGCACAGGTTATTAAGAATTTATATTAGTGTTAGGGACCCTTGAGAATGTGGTCTGCCGTGCAGTGGCTCAGGGGCTTACAACAATTTGGCCAAAATGTTAAACTAAAAGACCATTTTATTTAATAGATATTTATACATATATATTTAGGCACTGTACCGTGTATGAGTTTCACTGGATGTGCACTGAGCTCTGTCTGTGTTTTATGTTCTGTCTCTGGTTTTAAATATATATTGCCATGCTCAGTAGCACTCCTCTGTGACACTCATATGCTTATATATATGTTGTGGTTATTTTGGGGGTTCAATATGAGCTTGTTAGGTGTCCAGTATGTTTTGCAATTCTTGTTCAGCTAGTCTTAGCTGATTGGAGGGTGGCAACCTCCTACCTAATTGAAGCTTACCCCTCCCACATTTAAATGGTTAAAAGCTCACTCCATAGCATCTCCCACTCTCAGGGGAACTTGCTTGCTTGCAGTATGATTGTGACAAATCTAATACAGAGTGCTTTTCCTGGTAATGTACAGGTTAATAAAAGCTTCAATCAGACTTAGAACTTTGCAACTAATATTGACAGATTTATTATAAATCATTCTTCCTGGTATTGCACAGGTTATTAAGAATTTATATTAGTGTTAGGGACCCTTGAGAATGTGGTCTGCCGTGCAGTGGCTCAGGGGCTTACAACAATTTGGCCAAAATGTTAAACTAAAAGACCATTTTATTTAATAGATATTTATACATATATATTTAGGCACTGTACCGTGTATGAGTTTCACTGGATGTGCAATGAGCTCTGTCTGTGTTTTATGTTCTGTCTCTGGTTTTAAATGCCTTTTTAATTGAACAGTGCAGAAAAGGCAATATTCACTAAGCCTGTTGTCGCATATTACCTATTACCTAGAATGGGCGAGAAGGGCCCATATTTATTTAACTGAGCTAGAAGGGGTCTCATATACAGTAGTGTAGTAGCACTGTGTAGCAGCACATAGCCAATATGTTTTCTGTGTCTTAACATAAGCATTATGGACAATTTCAAAATCCTGCCATAGACTGTACACTTTTTCATAGTTTAATTTGACCTTTTGTAAAATGCTTTCAGCTTTAGTAGTTCTCCAAATTATAGATGGACATGTCTAAAAATATCTGCTTACTCTGCAATGGAATTAGATTCAATGTAATTCAGAAAATGTAAAGCAGTGATACATTTAAATTAGAAAATATTTCTGAACAGTGAGTATTGACTACGTACCATTTAACAATACAATATGTTGAGTTGGTAGCTACTAAAATGTAAATATGAAACTATTTCCCTATTCTGTATATGGCAACTTTTGTCAACTGTTTGTAAACTCATATTTGGGTATGTCCTTGGGTTGGTACCACTTTTCTTTTAAGGGATATTTGGTCATCTGTCAGACATAAATCACTTTCTGGTTCAAAGTTTAATCAATACTGTGGCATTAACAATAGAGTTGCAAGCAATGAAAAAAATAGAGTTTTAGTGTTCATGGTAATACAGTACTTTGCAGAAATTATTGTAGGTGCTATTGTGCTACTGGGTCTTCAAAATCTAAATGTAATGTAACCCGTCCCTTATTCCTATTCATTAGCCCGATACAATATGATATCCCATATATTTAAATGTAGCCCATCACTAAGTCCCCTAAAAACTTCAGATGATTAAAAAGTATTTTAAAATATGAACATTTTTAAAATTAGATTACTAATAGTAAATGACTTTGTGAAAATAAAATAATACAAATATCTTCGCTCTTCTGCCAAATGTACAATCTTCTTCAGTGTGCATCTGCAGACAACCAGGCATTTTCCAAACGGATAATCTCTGGTCAAGAGCCTGTTGCGCTTTGAAATATAATAAATGCCAATGTTGGAGATTTGTGTGCTTTTTGGCAACAAAATTACAGTATTGTGCTTTTTGTATAAAATGCATTAATTTTAGCCATTCCTTTGTACAGTGTACATCCTTATTGAATCTATACCATCAAACCATACAGTATAATAAGACCAAGTGGCTTATTAAAGTAACATTAGCTCAAGGTTAGAAAATCCTGGCGTATCAATTACTGATTATTATTCATCTTTCAACTAGTGGTTTGCAGGGACAAACTAGCAGGTAGATTGGTGGTGAGGTTGGAAGACTGGAAAAGGCAGCTCTCTATACTATTTGATTTTCCCTTTCAGCAATATTGTTGCTGTTTAAATTAAGTAGGTTCCCTTATTGTCCATTTCTAATTAGCTCAATAGAATTGGACTGTTATACTTAAGAATCAATGAATATGTTTTTCATGGATAGAAACAGACATATTTCTCGAAATTGTACTTTTACTGTGCTTCATGTGTGTAAGTGTTTTTTTGGAGATAGTTTAATTTGTAAACTTGCATACAGTATCTCTTTATGAAACTCAAGATTTGCTCTTTATTCCATGCTGTCAATAAAAGTGCACTCTGCAGGATCTGGCGGAAGAGAATATGTTAGTATATGCACTTAAGCACATTGCGCACACACTAAAAGATAGAATGATCATACAGTACCTAGAGGTTGTTCAATAAACTGTGATAGTGCCGGTCAATGCACTATCGCACAAAAACACAAATTGACTTCTCTGGGCACGATCAAAAGTTTAATGAAAAAACCTCTAGAGAGCTATATCAGTATATAGCTTAGGTTAGCAGCAGTGTGCTTCTTGTGAAATAAATGTGTGCCTCCAGTGTTCTTCAGTTCACCTAAGAATATGTAAGATCTGAGTCACTTGCTTTCATACTGTATATATATCTGTCAAAAACTCTTGCTCCACTTAAATGTACCGCAACCTACAATGATTGTTGTCTGTTACAGAAAGTGATACTATTTGCACACATTGTCAGAGAGAAAAACGGATGTAGTTGAAGTTGAAAGACCTGGATCTCTTCCACTCTTCTGTAGCATACAAACATTAAGCACAATATTTTAAGGCCTAGATACATCAAGTGGCTGTATCGAAAAAATGCAGTATTACAGTCCAAAAAATGCATTATTTTTATAGGGCAATATCATTGCAGCAAGTCTAAAAATAACGCATGTATCCGATTCATTAACAATTAGGCCTAATAGTACATTTCTCCCTATCATGCCATGCATCATGTTACGATATTTATTAGAACGGGATTAACAGCAGATATATTGCATATTTTTTTATCACCTAGCCCTGTCATGCTTATGTATATAATGGCCAATATTGTGGGCATTTTATACATAGACAAGATAAGCTAAACCAACCTGAAATAGATGATAAAATATACATTTTAATACATTAGAGTAAATATTAACCCCTTAGTAGCCCAAGTGATCAACTAGTGATGGATTTCTTTGACTAGCTGGCCTAGCTGGCTATAAAGGGGTTAATATAAACATAAAACTACATTACCTACCTCCCATGATCACTGTAGTGGGTAGTAAAGCATTGCAGTGCAATGCTTTAAACGCTAAGGTAACCAAGCGGTTAACCCCTACCATCACCCACCTGGAGGCCTAACGATTCACCTCAGGGTAATTACCCCCATCATCCACCCCTGCTACCCACACTCCACGCTAAACAAACCTACCCCTCCCTATAGACTAATATTCAATAGCTTATTTGCAAATGTGGATAATAGTGCTTTTGGACATTAAAAAAAATCATAAAATAAATGTATTAAAAAAAAACACTCAGTAATTACAAATAATACAAAATTGATTTAAACAATAAAGCCATTGATTGTCACTGTCACTTCCTAAGCTCTTTCAATGGGGACCTAGATAGTAGATAGTCACATTGGCAAACAATGGTAACCTGTATTAAAAATAAGATAAAATCTAAAAATAAATTAACACCCCCCACCCCCTTGGCTACCTTAGTGGCTAGTAAAACACTAATACTGTATGCAATGTTTACTATCTGCTAAATTAATCAATCGGTTAACCCCGATCACTCCTCCCAAGGGAAGCCTACACCCAACTATTCCCGTCAACCATCCTCCTACACCCATCACCCCAACACACCTATCCCCCTCCCCCCACACACAGTAGACTATTGGGCAATAGCCCTGTTAGACAAATTTGGCTATTAGGGCTTTTGCCCATTGAAAATCATTAAAAAAAAGTTTAAAATAAATAAATGAAAAAAAAAAAACCAATCACATTACTGTAATAAACAAAATAGCTATTAAATACATTGATTGTCAGTGTGTGCTACCTAGGCCTTCAATCTACTATGTAACTATGCAATAATGACTATTAAAAAGGATTGATTACATACCCCAGCTGGGATGAGTGCCTTCCTCATCTTCATGCTGGAACCACCCAAAAAAGCGATTTACTAATGGTCTTGGTAATTACTGCATCGCAACTTTGGGTCAAATATCGTACCTGGTAAATAATTTCCACAATCTTGATGTATTCCATTATACAATTGCAGTAATAAGACACAGTATTTGCTCTTTTTTAACGGGTGCGATATTAACTCAGTTTTAATGGAGGTTGATGTACAGCATCCGGGCCAAAATATCACAAACAACTTTTTTGGAACAAAATTGGTACATCAAATGCCCATTTAATTTAGTCAATGAATTTACCTAAAATTTCTCAATCTGCCTCATTAGCGCAAAAAAAAAAGATTTAAAGTGATTAATTTTTGCACAGAGAAATGGACTGTGCAAGGCATACAAATGCAAAGGGTATATACTCAAAAATGAATGCTTTTGTACAGCCAAAAATAGAAGAAAGTGTGTCAAAATGTTCTGCCAAATAGAACTTGCTGTGAACCCCTAAAATGTTGTCTATATTGTTAGCGCAGAATTAAGGTTCTACTGTCAACCAACAATGTATTTGACACAGCACGGATGTTTCATTATATAAGTTAATAAAATATATTATTGTTAAAGTATGGCTATTATACATTATATTAATACATTTATGTTTACGAACACTAGTTATACTACAGTACATGTTCAACAAACGTATGGATTGTTACAACTCAAGAAAGCTCACAATTTTCTCACATCTCACAGTTTTCCTGGTTGCTGATTGAGAGGATTCCGTCTGAACAAGACACTTGTATTTTTCTTTTGTATTCTCACAGAGTTATTAAAGTTGGAACTAAACTTTTATATTAACTTGCTTTCTCTGTTAAGGATATAAATGAGATTTTATGGCTCTTATAGCACTTAGTTACATAAGTATTTCAACTTTTTTCTAACGTGCTACTCGCCAAAAAACTCAGTATTAGAGTGTGTGATCACACTCATATCCTTTAAAAATATTTAATTAAAGTGACCTCCTTTCCACTTTGTGCATCATTACTGGCATGAATGGGAATACCTGAACCTTGGTTTGATATTTTCTTTTAAAACAAATAATAGCTGCACAGTAACTGGATAAACCATCCCACAGTGCACAGTCATCCATTCTAGACAAATGAATACACTAAGCCAGGGGTGCGCAAACTAGGGGGCGCAAGATTTGTTTTGGGGGCGCGGCGGTTAAAGAGATCCCGCGCTCGTCCCCAAAGCATTTAAATTAAACGCATGCACGAGGCCTCTGTAACTCACTTACCTGATCTCCGTCGACTTCTGGTGATGCGTGGCCATGGCATCGTGGCGCCAAATGACGCTGCAGGTCACATAATGTCATGACGACAGAAAACGCAGACGATCAGTTAAAGAGGGGGCACGAGCAGCAGGGGAGAGCAGGCAGGGGGGCGCGGACTTAAAGGTTTGCACACCCTTGCACTAAGCCATTTGTGCACCTGATCAAGCTTGCAGCTAGAGGTTTTTCTGATGTACAACATATGTATGTACATAAAATAGAAAAGTGATGAATGGTCAATACTCCCTGGTACTAAACCAAGCTTCTGGAGTATAAAATCAGCTTTATTAGGAAAGAATGCTGGACATCACAGATAAGAACACTCTGACGCATTTCATCCCTGCATGGGACTTTATCAATGAATAAAAAAACTTTTTTTTTACTCTTTGATAAAGTCCCATGTCGGGTTGAAACGCGTCAGAGTGTTCTTATCTGTGATGTCCAGCATTCTTTCCTAATAAAGCTGATTTTATACTCCAGAAGCTTGGTTTAGTTCAAGGGAGTAGTGACCATTCATCACTTTTCTATTTTTTGGCATTTATCCTGGATGGAGCACACAGGGGTCTCATATCTTTAGCAGGAGTTTTTTGCCATAACACAGCGGAGGCAGTATCCGTTCGATCTGCGCGCCGGAGCGTTTTGCATGCTGGGTCCCAGCCGGAGTGCAGCCGTCTATCACCTGGAAACGGCGCCTTCATCATCAGCACAGACCGGCTGAGGAGTTGTTGAGGCACCAGGCGGCAGAGCAGAGGCGGCATCCGTCAGAACCTTGCGCCGGAGCGCTTTGCATTTTGGTTCCCAGCCGGAGTGTAGCCGATTATCATTACAGACATGGCGTTCTCTTCACTTACACGGACCAGCTGACGGGTTGGCTAGGACACCAAACGGGTAACGGTAGCAACTTGTGGCATTATTCTGAGCTTACAAGTGGCGTGCCTGCGGACACGTCACTATGTGCCTCTAGCTCTTGATCTGCATTTTAGCCCCCGTCTCGGCAGTTAGTCCCTATATGCTACCCTTTATTTACATTTTATCATTTCATTATACCTGCAGTGAGACCTCTTCTCTTGTTAGACTTTGGCAGTGGCTGTTAGCGTTTCTAATTACCTACACATGGTTTTGCAGCATCGGATTTACCGGAGTTCACTCTCTACCTTTTCCTATGTATGTACATAGGAGAAAGAGTTTCAAATACTGTTGCCTATAAAAAAGCTCAAAATTCTATGTTGCCTTTTTTCTAGTATTAAATATTTTACTTCAATCACTCTTGTTTTTTTTCTTGTAACCTTCAGCCTTCAAAGGGATTATGCAATTATAGAATTTAGATATAGCATTTATAGAATTGATAGCATACAAGAAACTTTTATTCACAGAAGAATTTGTGCCACATAATTGTTTCAGTGGCATCACTGGATTCAGTGGTATCCTGGAAGGGTCAGAATCAACACTTATGGGGGGGTTAATTATTAAACTGCAATAGTGGCCATTGGAGGACAATTGCATGGAAACTCCCATTCACGTCAATGGGAGTTTCTATGCAATATTTCCCTGATTGGCACAATTACAGTTTATTGAATTTATAACATTTAGGGAATACAAATGATTACATTTACTTTTACCATGGGCTTTACGACGTGTGCCTCATTAAACATCCCATATAATCCCTGCTGTGTTTTATAATGAACTATTATATCATACCAGAGAATTAAGTGTGCTATTTATTTCTCGGAATTCTAAAATTAAAAAAAGAGATTGACTAAATTAGAAGGCATTAAAGGAATAATATTTCTTGAGATCACATTTGTTTATTAAAAGAAATAGTTAAGTGGAAAGCTTCAATCTTCAAACATAAATGAATGAGTGTGTTTTAACTTGGAAGATTTTTACCTGTAGAAGAAACTACTGTATTCCACTACATCAATAAACAGAACTGTTTGTGGTCTCCCAGGTGCTAGGGGTTGGCAAATTGCGGATCAGGTAGATAGATTGTTGGGAAGGGCTTGGACTGATACAGCGGTCTTGGTACACGTTGGCAACAATGACAAAATTAGAGAAAGATGGATCTGGGCTACAAGTTTAAGGCAAGGACCTCCAAGGTAGTATTTTCAGAAATACTACCAGTGCCATGTGCTACCGCAGGGAGAGAGTTGGAGCTTAGGGAGGTTGATGCATGGCTAAAACAGTGCTTCAGGAAGGAGGGTTTGGGAGTCCTTCTCTGAGAGGTGCCATGTTTATGGTAGGGATTGATTGCATCTCAATGAACAGGGATCGTGCTAGTCTATGCGCACCTTATTTTTCTCTCACTCTCTGTTCATCTGTGCTATAGCTAAGACATGGCTCACTCAGTCTGACTTTGCTCTGGAAGCTGACGTCTTTTATGGTGCCCTTTCTTTCTCCCTGCTCTTCTCCTTGGGGACTCCAACTGCCATATTGATGACCCCTCTCTCCCTTGGGCTTGCAACTTCGTCTCTCTAACCTCTTCTTTTGGCCTTCTCCTGCAGCCACAACCCCACAAGGATAGCCACTACCTAGAACTGGTTTTCACAGAAAACCTTCTCTCTAATTTCTCCATTTCCCCCTTCCGCTCTCTGACCATCATCTCATCTCATTTTCTCTCTCTCACTTCTCCACCTCCACCTACCCCTCATTTCTTCAGAGACCTGTGTTAACCTACAAGCTTCTGATTCCAATTTGCACTCCTCCCTCCCCTCTCTCTGCTCTACTCCAGTCTCTGAAATCCTGGTCAAGAACTACAACTCTGCCTTATCCTCCTTTCTTGATCTACATGCCATTCTTTCTCTGCTGTTCTTGCCCTTCTAACCCCAGAACCTGGATAAACTTCCACACATGCATGCTGCGTTCCTGCATTCGTTCTCTGAATACGTCTGTAGGAAATCTCACACTTGCAGATTTCCCTCTCCCAGGCTAAACAAACCTAATTTTCTTCACTAATAAACATGCACGTCTAACCAACGCTGACTCTTCTCTGTATTTAACTCTTTATTTTACCTCAGGACTTTTCTGACTATTTCAAGTCAAAGGTGGATTCCTTAAGTCAGGACATCTCCTCTGAATCCTCCTCACATCCTACACCTCTTCCTAACTGTCCTCCTGCCTTCTTCGACTCTTTTTCCACAGTCACAGATGAGGATGTATTACTACTGATCTCCTCTTCTCCCTCAACCACTTGCCTTCTTTACCCCATTCCCTCCTATCTCCACAAACCGCTTGCTCCTACTCTAATCCCTTCGCTCACACATTTCAATTCCTCCCTCTTCTCTTGTACTTTTCCCTTCTCATTTAAACATGCAATAGTTATACCATTACTCAAAAACAGCTAGCAAGACCATACCTGTCTCTATAACTATCATCCTGTCTCTATCCTGCCTTTTACCACTAAACTCCTTTAATGCCTTGTATTCTCTCGCTTTCTCCAATTTCTAACCTTATATTCTCTCCTAGATCTTCTACAATATAGCTTCTGCACTGCTCCCTCCACGAAAACAGCCCCCACTAAAATAACCAATGACCTCTATGCTGCCAAAGACAAAGTAATTACATTCTGCTCATATTGCTCAACTTATCTGCAGCCTTTGATACTGTGGACCACCCTCTTCTCCTTCACATTCTCCATACTCTTGGCATCTGTAAAGAGCTCTAGCCTGGATTTTTTCTTACCTCTCCCATCGTACTTTTAGTGTCTTATTTGCCAGCACCTTTTCCTCCTCTGTTGATCTCTCTGTGGGGGTACCCGAGGGCGTCTGTCCTGGGACCTCTTCTCTTTACACACACTCTCTAGTTGACCTTATCACACCTCTTGCATTCAAATATCACCTCTATGCTGATAACACACAAATATACTTTCCAAACCCTGACTTTACACTTGCTGTACAGACTAAAGCCTCGAATACGTCTCCGCTATTTAATCCTGGATGGCCCTCCGTCGACTTAAATTGAACATGTCAAAAACTGAGCTGCTCATACTTCCTCCCATGTCCATTTGCCCCTTCTACATTACTGTTCGCAGCACTATCTTACATTCAGTATCACAAGCATGCTGCCTAGGTGTCACATTTGACTCTTCCCTCGCATTATCTTCTCATATTCACAAGGTAGCTAAAATATGTTGTTTTCTTTACTCTGTAATATTGCAAAGATATGCCCTTTCCTCTGTTGCTCTACTGCTAAAACTCCAAGGCCCTCATTCTCTCCCATCTCAACTATTGTAACCTCCTGCTATCCGGCTTTCCTGCCTCTTACCTGTCTCCCCTTCAATCTATCCTAAACGCTGCTGATAGAATCCCTTTACTCTCTCCTAAATCTGTCTCACGATCTCTCCTGCTGAAAACCCTCTCTTTGCTTCCTATCAAATCCCGTATTACTTACAACATTCTTCCCCTCACTCTTAAGGCTATAGACTCTTCTGCCCCATCCTAACATCTCAACCCTAATTTACATCTCAACCCATACTTACTCCTGTGTTCGTCTCAAGGATGCCTTTTATTACATCTAAAGCCCCCTCCCACCTAAAAACTTTCTCACTTACTGCCGCACACCGTTGGAATGCCCTTCACCGAATATCTGACTAGCACTGTCTCTATCCACCTTTAAGACGCATATTAAAATAAATCTCTTCAATGAAGCATATGGGTAACTCCGCTGGCTTTTACTATACATCTCCCACATCGACCTTGACCGCTTGTAGACTCACTTACCAGAGCACCCACCTACTATCTCTGTACATTCTTCCTACTTACATTGTAAAATCTTCAAGGCAGGGACTCCTTATCCTAATGTTATTTTTATGTCTGAAGCACTAATTGGAAAGTAAAAATGGCTCAAAACTCTAGGTGGAGGGTAAGACACCATGGTCCACAAACTGCATGCACTCAACACGCCAATATATCTGTAATTTACAGTTGATAGAAGTCCCAAAATAGGGAAAAAAATAGTGCATAGCAGCAATAATGATTCTACTTACACATGAAAAATAGGTTAAAATGATTTATTAGGAAGGGTGACATCAAGGATGTTGGCACAAGTTACTCTGACACGTGTTACACGGAACGCGTCAGATTAATTTTTGCCAGCATCCTTGATTTCACCCAGCCTATTAAATCATTTTAAACCTATTTTTTATGTGCTGAGCTCTATCATTATAGCTTCTGTGCATATCCTTTTTTCACTATTTTGGCACTTCTATCTGGATATCAACTTGCTGGATGCACGCCACAGAGTCAAGAAGCCTCTTTATCCTGTGAGTACCACCCACGTGGGTTTTTCTCATTTCACTATGATCTTCGATTAAGAGGAATTATTATCATTGCTCCAGTGTACTAACATATTAGTGGGGAGGAGAACCGGTCAGGCCAGCTTTACAGGCAGACTCTGACCCCATTATCCACTTATCTCCACCTGCATTAGGTTCTCCCTATACTTGAGTGGAATATTTATAAAAGTTATATACTCACCACTAGATCATTTCTATACAAGACCATCAAATACTCTTACAAGAATCACCTTTGTCTTGACACAACCAATGCATTATACTGTATACTCTCACCACTTACTCTGTAGCACCATTCTTTGAAATGTTTGTTCTATGTTTACTTACAGTATCAGTGACTTTGTGTGTAATGGTATAATAATCCATAATGTTACAGTATTCACTAGTATAGAAAAAAACCTTGGGCCATCTGCTTTGTAACTGTATTATGGATTAATTGTCAATTGCGGCTCACCAGCAGGTTCACTGTGTTTGTTCGATATACCACTCCTACTTTATTGTGTTAAGCATTAATAAAATTGTCTTTTAAACTTCACAATTACTCACCCTCTTTTACATTTTTGGGCACTTGCTTCCAGAAAAGCATTTCTTTACTCAGCTCCTACCCCCGGTGTTTTTTCAATACTACTGTAGTGTATACTGTAGTACATGTCACGTGGATGAAGATGGTTTGCTTAGTGATCACGTCTGCTTTGCCCAATAACAGACATTTCAACAGCCTATAGCTGTGGGGGACACCTCAATGGTCCTGTTTGGAAGAGATCCCTCATATGGCCTCACGTTGTCATGGAGTAGTGTCATCAACAGGCTGCAGTCATGTCCTCTTCAAGTGTTTTTATAGTAGGACTCCCCTGTAACTATAGGAGGTTGAAGTGGCAGTTCTTGGGCAAAACACTTATCTTTATCCATCTGATATGGTTTGTATTGATAATAACATTGTGAGTGCAACACCAGATGCCTAAGACATTGGGACACGGTTCTGACATTAATGCCTCACCAAGCGTTACCCAGGACCCTGATCATTTACCAAGACATACCCAGGACCTAACCAGGGGTGTGCGAGAGATTTGACGATGATGTGTCAATGGGTGAGATGTCAGATTATACTATGTCTTCCCAGAAAGGATCCTGTAAATCTGGCAGTTCCAGACCCCATCTACTGTGGGTGCAATGCGTGATGACTGTATTATATTGATATATGGGATCCTATGTTCCAAGGATATGAGCCACATATCAATAGGACTAGGTTTCTATTAATGCAAGGTAACACAGTAGATCACTGTTGGGATGAGGAAGAGTTTACCCCTGAAGAAACAGCAAAGGTCCTTAGTGATAGCAGTAGAAATATAAGTCAAGGGATGATATCACCTTCAGGCCTGGAGGTGGTGAAGAAAGAGACCCTATCCAAATAAACACTATTTTGAGTACTGCCAGGGAAAGCCTGTGGGCAGAACTTGATGAAGAATAGCAGGGCAGATTGTATAGTGGTTCAATGCTATAGGAAATCTCACGGATATGATTATACTTATGTCCCTGAACCCCAAATGAGAGGCTGAGGCTAATAGGGAGGTATGGGTCAGAGATTCTGTATTAGATTACCTAGCTACCTACTGCACAGTGGCATACTACTACTGATAAATAGGTATAGATTCTCCAATATAGGGAGAATCTTGTTGTACTCATGTTTATTCCAATATTTTCCAATTTTATGTTTTTCCTGTTCTCCAATTTATGGGTATATACATTGGGTGCCTCAGCGAGAGCATGAGTGTTCCACCATGGGGAGCATGTAGCCAGGTACCCCCAGGGGTACTAAATTATCTGCCTAACACATAAGTCCTGGTACTGGCGCAGGCAGTGTTAGGGTTAATCCTTGCCCTTGCTGCAGTAAACAACTCCCTAGTAGTGACAGGGGGTAGGCCCAAGGCCTAGGTACTGCCCATAACTGAGGCTAAGACCTGGGACCTTCCCCTGGTAACAAAATGGGCTGTAGCTCAATTTAGAGTAATTGTTGAGCTAGGATTGGTTCGGTTCTATCCTCTCCCCTCAGGGGGAGAAAGATGTGTCTGTGTGCCGAGCCAGGTACCTGGTTTCAGGCCTTACATCCCACAGGGGAGTGGAAGCACCTACCCCTTATCTCACCAGGAGATGAGGGAGTTAAGGAGAGACTCCTTGGGCCTCAAGCTCCTTGGGTTGGCTCCATGGACATGAAGATGTATGTTGTATCCTGTATGCTGTGTACAATAAAGACCATCAGTTATTTTACTCCCGCCTGAAGATGCAGTCATTCAGGGGGAGGGAAGAGAGGTTTCCTGCAGGGACTGCACCTAGCCATGACAGGCCCTGTTGGATGGAGGTGTTGCACAGTAAAGAAAGCAGATAATATCCGAAAACCTGTACTGTTTATCCCCACTACCACTGGTGGAAGCTCAGAATCTGAGAGCCTAACAAGAGAGCAGCACTACACCCGGTAACCAGAACCAAATCAGATTCACCTCTCTGATTCACCTCATTGTCTCCTATATTGCATATATAGAACTTCACTTGGGGTACACACACTAAGCTTGCTCTCTTTTGCTGGCTATGCAGAAATGTCTTTCTCTTCTTCTGTTCTGCGTACCTTCTTTTTATTACTGCAATTTCCTTGCTGAATGAAAAAAATTTTTAGAGACAGACTCTGGAAACTTTGACATTTAAAGATTCTATTCCTCTTTCACATTCCACAAAGGATCAATTACTTTGTCTTGCAAGTTGTGCCCCTTCATATGACCCAGGGGATGCCCGTAGTTCCTGAACAGGTGTAGTTTAAGGGAACACAAAAAACTGCAGGGGATACAATTACACTTTATTTTAAATGCGTACTGCAAAGATTTAAAAAAAAAGTTATTTGCTTTAAAGAAATAAAATACATTGTACCAACGTAGTTTCGGTTGTAATTACACGTCATTAAAATTCAACCTTTGCTAGTTGAGCCGTTTTGTTTCCAAATCACATGCTTAGTCAACTACATTAGAATCACCACTGACTACAATATATTTGAGTGGCTGATATGCTCATTAAAATATAGCAAACATACCTGCACAGACATACCAGTACAGTAAGAGGTAAAAAAGGAAAACAAATTAACAATCTGAGTGTCAGAACTGGCACACATAGTGTAAGCACAACAAATGTTGCTTTGGTGACCTACTGTAAATTGTGAGCAGGCAATTTTCATAGAAGGAGAATATTAAACAAAGCACTCTAGTGGTAAGAAAAAGCTAAATACCTGCTAGGAAAATGACCACTTTGAACCGATCAAAAATTTATTTGTGCAGTTTTATTGGATTGATCATGAAACAAAAGCATTATTGCCAAGTAAATTAAAATGTTGTATGTTAATATTTTGTAGATCCAAAGCAAACATTATAAAAAGTCCTACAGATTGCTGGCCCTTATTCTTAGGCCCTTAGTCAAATGACTTGAATTATAGTTTTTCCGTGATTGGCTGCATCCGACCTTATTGAATAAGGCCCAGGGGAGGGCATGCAAAATAAAGAAGTAGATTAGGTTGAAAAAAGACAAATTCAATCTTTGTTAAATTAAATCAAGACAGGACACAAGCAAAGACAGTCACATATTCACATCTAGTGTATAATTTAAGCTGCCATTTGAAAGTGGTTTAATACTGTAAAATAATAAACCATGGGTGGATAATACCAGCAATCTCTTCTATTTATCTTTGTTTTGCCTACACAGATAACAAGGTCAATTAGACTGCATGCCAATAATGCTACCAACATCAAAAGTGCTAACAGGTAATTACTTATACATTTTATTGATGTCTTAAGCACAGAACTGGGATAATTACATGGTCTGTAAAATATTTTGACACAGAAACATGAAGCGATTAATATAGCAGTATTTGTTCTGGGAAAAAAATGTAGATCTGTTATAGTTTGTGATACATTTTAGTGGACCCACATTAGGGTTCTTCATAGATGACATTTTGTGTGCAGGCAGTTGTACACATGGAGATTCCAATCGATTGTGTTATATCAAGAGTTTAGTCTAAAGGTGATTCAGGGGCTTTGGGAGGAGTTATTTTGTTGGTAAGTAAGGAAATCTGGGAATGTACTATACTAAGTATAGATGCAGCATTACAAGAAGGTTGCAAGAAACCATTTTTCATGATCCGAGCAAATGTCAGATTTTGATCCAGTCCCTCACAATCTCCTAAATATGAGCAACTCTATGTAAAAATGTAAAAACCCAGGGATGGTGGCAGCACCCCCGCACCTCTAATCCCAGTTCCATGTGTACACCTGAATGCTACAATGATGGATACTCTGAATCTGTTAGGATACCATCATTCTTTGCAGTGATCGTAAAGTAAAAAGAGGAGGTTGAACTTTGTAATAATTGTTTTTTTCCCAGTGTAGTTATGCTACAACTCCAGCAAACAAAGGGTTAGCTTCACATTGAGTTAATATGATATTAACTTCACATTGAGTTAATATGATATTAACTTCACAATGAGTTAATATGATATTTTGAAAGTGCCTGGTTTTTTTTCAGTCAAATCTAGCAAATATTAGTGGGTCAACTTTATTGGCCAATAAAGCAATCAATTAGCACAACATGTTTACAGTGGAGTTTGACAACCAGATATGCCAATAGTAACCAGGCCACGTTAATGTAACTTCTAGCAAAGTTCAAAATGCTCTGAAAAGAACAAGAAGGTGTTGCAAGGAGAGCATTACCCATGTCCTTACAGATTTACTAAATGTAAGCTAAATCCAAATTGATGTATATTTATTCCGAATTATATTTGTGGCATGCGAAGTCAGGCGGATTAAATGATACTACAAAAAACAAAACACAAAGGGAGCCCAGAGCTACTTCCAATATGACAAAAATACACAGTGAAATACACATATATATAAAAAAGTGTAATTTAGTTTAACCCTTTGGCCAAAGCATTATAAGCCTGCGAGCTACTTCAAGGCATGACCATAATATCGCAGGTCCTAACAGTAACTGAGTAAAATCCTTATTTACCTGACTAGGAGGATCTATGTGGGTTAATGGTATATACTACATACCACTGCAATACTCACCTTATGCGGAGGGTATACACTATTAACTGCTTTTGTTTTCACTGAGGATGCACAAGTATCTTTTCTATTAGCCCTGTAGCCAAGTCCTATAATTTGTCTATGCAACCTAGGTTTATACTATATAGCTAGGTATCCCATTGAGGGTGTTCGCATTAACCATTTTATCACGCATATACCTGCAGTCCTTGAATATACGGCTAAAGGGGCTTTTAGTTACAAAGTGCCTCCACTAGTATTACCCTTACGGAAAAGCAGCACTCAGTGTGCAGATGACTGGGGTTTTACCCACCAGCCTCTCACTATTCTACATAACAGGTAGTCACACACATATCTCTGCATTGTTTGCCTAGATGTATTAATATTAAGAACACTTTGAGGGTCCACACTCTATACTAGTCCACCCTGGAGACTAGTTTAGACGCTTTCCCTGACAATTATCACAACCCCATGTAACTAGCCAAATAGCCAAACCAAGACCACAATATACCTTATTGCACTAGGTGGGCAAAGCATGCACTAATACCCTATTGTGGGCTATGTACCTTCTACCATATTGTGCATACTGTGTCTCCCTCTTTTGGTTGGTCTAAACAGCGTTAGGGGTATTACCACTAGCAGTGTGTACCTCAGGTGTTATCTTCATAGCCTGACTATTAGGAAGTACAGGGTTACACATTGGCTCCTTATCATAGGTAGCTACATAGATTGAATAAACCCTCACATTTGTTTCCCAGGTTTATTAAAACATATAAAGATAGTGACTAGATAGTGGTCCCACTACGGCCCCTTCCTATATCTATAGGCAGCTATACAAATATAGCACAAGATCCTGAATATCAATCAAGGATCTCCATATGTACTATCAACTTAACTACTTAGAGTTATGTTATTAATGATACAGTCACGTACTGTCTGGTATACATTTTATTTTTAACCCCCCTTTTTTTATTCATTGATTATTAATAAAGTATTTTAACTAAATCATTATACATATAGCAGTGATAGAGTGCTTGCATACTAGGTTTCCTTTTCTTTAGTATACATTAACTGTATAACTAAAGAAAGAATGATCTGCATTGGATCTGTCACAAACAGCTGCATGAAAAGACCTGTACATTTGGAAAGTGGGGAGGGGCGAGCTTAAAACCTGGGGAGGAGGGGCCACTAACCTCCAAAACAGCTGAGACCAGCTGGACAAAGTTAATAAACACACAGATAAACCCCCAAAATCACCACAATATATATATATAAAGAAGTGCTACTAAGCGTGATACTGTATTCTAAAAAAACCAAAAAACAAACAAAAAGGGAGCCCAGAGCTACTTCGAATATGACAAAAATACACATTGCCTGTACGTACAGCACAGAATATGATCATACACGAAAGTTGTCCATTAGACACTCTGCCAGGGGGAAGGCTCAAGCAGGCTTTAAATACATTTTAGATTCCTTTGTTTAACATAGGTTTCTAGGTTGAATATAATGACATCACATCACAGCATTCCCTGTACACGAGGGGATAATCCTCTTCTAAACCAATCAAGTTACAGGTCTACTTATCTATCCCAGACTGGCTCCAAAGATCAATTCATCTACCCAAAACTGGTTCCTTTTAGCTGACCAAAACACATGCGTATTTGAGCAAAAAGGCACAGTCCATATCTCCCCCTGTGGAGCAAAGTTCACTCTTGCATCAACATGCATACTAACATATAACACACAGAAAGACAAGATGGATTCCACACACTGCTAACAATTTCCTCTCCATAAACCCCCCAGTCCTTTGCAGTAATTTCAACAGTATATTCATTTCAGCAATATTACTTCGTCAAACGCTTTCCTTTGTTGCTGGTGAAATCTCATTTCCTCCAACCTAAGGGATGATCCTGAGTCCTTTTTACTGCCCTTGGGATGAAGTTATTTTGAAAGCTCCTTGTACTGTCTCCGAATATATTTGTATATAGTCAACTTATCCCCATTTAGACGCCTCTTTTCTAATGTAAATAAATCTAATTTAGCTAGCCTCTCCTCCTAAGTTAGATTGTCCATTTCCTTTATTAATTTGGTGGCTCTTCTCTGCACTCTCTCTAGTTCCATAATATATTTTCTAAGGAGTGGTGCCCAAAATTGTACTCCATATTCAAGGTATGGTCTTACTAATGCTTTATAAAGGGACATCATTATGTTTACTTCCCTTCCATCCATTGCCCGTTTAATGCAAGATAAGATCTTGTTTGCCTTTGCAGCTACTGCATGACTTTGGGCACTACTGCTAAGCCTGCTGTCTACATGCACTCCTACAGTAAATCATTCTCCATCAAGGATTCCACCAATTTATCCCAATTTATTTTGTAAGTCATCTGCTTATTTTTGCTTCCCAAATGCATAACCTTACATTAAACCTGTATTAAACCTGATCTGCCATTTACCTGCCGACGTTTTCAGTCTCTCCAAGTCCTTCAGGTGAGAAATTACATCCTGCTCTGATTCTACTACCTTACACAATTTAGTGTCATCAGCAAAGTTGGAGACTTTGCTCTCGATGCCAACCTCAAGGTCATTAATAAACAAGTTAAAAGGCAGGGGTCCCAGTACCGATCCCTGAGGTACTCCTCTCACGACTTTAGCCCAACCTGAAAAAGTTCCATTTATGTCAACCCTCTGTTATCTGTCCTTTAACCAGTTTTCAATCCAGGTGCATATATTATTACTGAGTCCAATTTTCTTTATTTTGTACACAAACCTCTTGTGTGAAACCGTATCAAAAGCCTTCGCAAAATTTAAGTAGACCACATCAGCTGGTCTAAATTCCTACTTACCTCCTCAAATAAACAAATAAGGTTAGTTTGGCATGATCTCTCCATCATAAATCCATGCTGATTCTTACTAATAATTTGATTTCCATTAGGTATTGCTGAATATTATCCTTAAAACCTAAGCTGTTGGGGGGTATTAAACCTCCAAGTAGCTTCCCCACTATTGAAGTCAGGCTTACAGGTCAGTAATTCCCCAGTTGTCATCAGGTTCCCATTTAAAATATAGGCACCACAGCTGCTATACAGTACGCCAGTCTTGTGGTACTCAGCTTGTGGAAATGTAGTCCCTGAATATTAAATGTAATGGTTTGGCTATTGCTGAACTTAGCTCCTTAAAGACTCTTGGATGTATGTCATTTGGGCCAGGTGCATTATTTACTTTAATTTTATCAAGCCACCTTTGAACTTCTTCCTCAGTTAACCAATTGTTTGTTTGTTTGTTTCTTCCTCCAGCGGCACTACTATTGAAATGTATTCTTCCCTGGTAAACACAGAGGCAAATCATTTGTTTAATACCTCTGCTTTTTCCGTATCTCCAATAATCTGCCTGCCTATGTCACACTGAAAGGGTCCTATATTTTCTTTTTTTAATTTTTTTGTTATTAAGGTACTTAGAGAACCTTTTAGGGTTGATCTTACTTTCTATTGCAATCCTTTTTCCATTACCCATTTTTGCTAATTTGATTGCCCTTTTGCAATTTTTGTTACATTCCTTATAATTCTGATATGATGCCTCCATCCCTTCTGACTTCAAGTAACTATTAGATTAATCTGGTTAACTTTACTACCCTACTGTATGAGACAATTAACCTAATATGTACTATTCTGAATTTTGGAGCAGAGGCAAGATAATAAAGAAAATGCAAATTAACTCAAATTCAGAGACTTGTTCAAAACTTATGAACTAGGATGGTGCTTCTTAAAAGTGTGCTATTTAATGTGCTATTTCACTTAATGACAGTAAGTAATATTGTAGCACTATAAAGGTATATATTTGCATAGCTTGATTCTGTTGATGTTAAAGTTGCAAGAAGACAACATACAGTCATTTTTATAAAGATATAGCACACTTGTGTGCCTATTCTAGAACATGTTGTTGTTGTTGTAAGATTTGATTGAATTGTCATCATGCTATATTTAAATTTATTTTTTTATTATGTTAAGCGGATTCAAAATTGTTTAATTTTTATTGTTTGTGTTTATTTTTGTCTGTAGTTTAAGCAAAACAGTGCATTTTATAAAAACTATAAAAGTATGTACTGAATGTACAAAAAACGTTTCTAAGTGCACCTACACTACCTTTTTCATAGAGTTCAAAGGCAGTGATAACGCAGAAAATCACAGAATATACTACCATAATGCGTCAGCAGGTGTAATAATCCCTAGTACATCTATAGTCATTGGTACTGTCGAATGGCAGGGATTTAGCTTGACATGCTTTTTTCAGTTACTGAGTAAGGGACAGAATCTATCTTAATGTGCTAATTAATGACACAATAAGTTTATGTGCGTACATTTTAATATTGTTTCTAAAAGATCAAACATATTGTAAAGTAACAATAAAGGAATATGTTGCAGCTAATCTGCATACGTTTTAGCATTTTTTGATGACAATTTCAGCCTATCTAATATATTGGGAGGGTGGAATACAAAAATTACTTCACTGTACAGAAGAAATGTAGATTTAACCATTTGAGTGCTTGAAGACTGGTGACACCTGAGTACCACCAATCTTCTGGCACTCAGCCATCGATTGATGTAGTAATCATGTGGTCGCAGGCAGGTTCCCCAGGATGTGAACGGAAGTAGAGGATATTGTGAACGTGATATCCCCCTAAAAAAACAAGCATTTAAAGAGACAATCCAAGCCCTTTTTTAAAATTACATTTATTTTTTTACACAGGATTGAAGCAGGGGGTATCCGGAGCTTAACCCAATTCATTTCAACTCCAGGGGCCCCCTGTTTTTGGAGATACTTACCTCAGTACTGAGCTCTCATGCATGCGCAGAAAGCTACTGTGTTAATAGCGTCTCACAAAAAGATTGTTGTAGGACCACAGTATCCCCACCTTTGTTCCCAGAAAAAAAAAACTGGTTAAAAGTAATGTCAATATTAATGCCTTTAATTCAGATTTAGGTTAACTTTACTAAATTTCCCACTTAAATGTGAAAGGCTAATTATAATTATGGAAATAATGCCAGAGAAGGATGAGATAGAAGTCTCCCTCATAAGCTTATATCCTGCTCAGAACTGTTCGGGCTTTCATACTAACTACTTGATTTCATTCTACTGGAAGGTTGGTGAAATTACATCAAACGTGGGGTTAACCTCAATGGCATCTCAAACCTCTAGTGAAGCAAAAGGCTTCTTGTGAATGTTTCACTGTGACATACCAATTGTGAAATATGCATCAAGAATTAGCAATTGACAGGTTGTAGAATTTGCATGTGGTGAGAACATGACTTGAACATTAAATCTAGACTTTTTTCAGCCCATGTATGATGGTACATGCATGAGATAGCAGTACAGTACACTGGATCCAACATATTCATTAGTTCCCCATACTTGTAATAACATTGAAGCTCAGTTCTGCTCTGAAAATCGCCTGACTGGAGACAGTTTTAAGATATTACTTTTGTGTAACGAGGTATATTTTCATGAAGCACTTTGGAGAGTTTTATAACAAAGTATGGGCCATCAAATTTCTTCTTCCCACCCTCCCGAATGTAATTTCTGTAAATCTGCCAGGCTAATCATTGTGAGTCAGACAGCACTAATTGTCACCCTGATCCAGAGCAGCTGTCTAATTACAATTTGTTTTTATTAATTACAGAGGAGAAAATCATTTGTAATTAGCTCCAACTAAATCATAGTTTAAACAGTCAGAAATTGCATTACAAACTAAAGTATAATTAAAGCACTACACTGGAGTGTTTATTTAAATCTTGTTTAATTTCTGCAATTTTTACAATTTGCTTATTAGGGTTGTACATGGATTGCATTGGACCCTGATAGCAAAACCAAATGCATGTATTAAAAACAAGTCATGTTTTGGTCACCCAGCATGCTTTGATGTAAAGTTATATTGAGTGGCATGTTAAACATCTTATTCTAAAAGAATGAATACACAGAAAATATTGGCAAAGCTCTCTCCAATTTAATTACAACTGTTGTTAAATCCATAGTAGCAGTATAAGTAGAAAAAATAACTAGGAAAATACTTGCTCAAAATATAAATATGGAAGACTTACCAAGAGTCTGTAAACTGGGGCAACTTGAAATTACATTTGATATGTAATAATGTTTTTATTATATACAGTAGCTGTGATAGTGTACACCAGACATTCCAAACTTCAGTTCAAGACAACCCGCCCACCACCAACAGCTCAGGTTTTAAGGATATTTCAGCTGCATCAAGAGTTTCTCTAAGCCACTAATTGAGCCAACTGTGCTTAAGAAGTGAGCCACTAGTTGAGCCACCTGTGCTAAAGCAGGGATATCCTCAAAACTTGACCTGTTGGGGGGTCCCCACAGGGAGGCATATGGTAACTGATTGGGTGGCTTCCCTCATTTTAAGGTGATGACACATCACACCAAAAAAGGGATGGCATCACATGGTACATCCACCAATCAGATTGGTGATTATACCTTGTGATTCTATAAAGTTTGTAAAGAAATAATTATTTGCCAAACCTAATGCCTAGACACATTCACCATCTGATGTTATGTAAGGCCTGTCACATCTGATTTGACAGGAAGAAAATGGTGAGTCAACATCTCCTGGACCTGTTCAAGAGAAGAAAAAGAAGAGAAGAAGAAAAAGAAGATAAGAACGACGAAATACTCACCGGTGTCTCCTCTTTTAGGTTGCCGATGCTGCTATTTGTTCACCCGTTGAAGGCATAGGTAACTCCAGTGACAATACATGGATTTATTTCTAGTGTTTATTTTTTTAGGTCTTGTAACATGTTTTTTTGTTGTTGTAGTGTATTATTTCTTTCAATCACAGATGGGGGAAAGCGTTATTAGCAATATTTGGCTACTAGGGATTTTGCCCATTTGTGTGTGTGTGGTGATATTGTGTAGAGTGGGTGGGAGATGGGGGTAGCTGCCTTGGGGAGGGTGGTTAAGCCTCCTGAGTTGGTAGTGTGAGGGGTTAACCCTTTAATTACCATATCGGTTACTACCTGCTAAGGTAATTAAGGGGTTACTGGCAAGTATATCCAAAAAGAATGTTTGTGCAGCACACAGCAGACAGAGAGCAAGGTCAGTCAAATGAAAATACTTTATTGGTGCTGCATTAAAAAACAGAGGGTGCAACACTCCTTCGCGTTTCGTGCGTGAACGCACTTTATCAAGGAGTCCCTAACAATCAAATAAGCAATCTATTTAAACCACAGCTGATTGCCGAGTTTCGTGCCAGTAGGAGATGACATCATGTCCCACCATACCCCTTGCTGGAGATTCTCGTAACTCGCGCATGCGCAAAGGGTGCTATGGAGGAATAGACTCCGCGCTCTGGACCAATCAGGATGCTCAGTGGCATCCAGGTGCCTGAATACACAGACCCCAAAGTGTCCGTTCCTACGGAGTCCACCTCCCAGTCATACTACCGCGCATGTGTTAGGCACTGATGAGACATGCAAAGCAAAAACGCTCTCCCAATATTGCACACATGCGCATACTCAGTCTGGCAATCAATCCAAATCATAAGGATGTTGTGTATTGTGCCAGATGGAGAGTTCACGCACACTCAGAGGAGTGCACGTCTATCCATAGTGGCCATAGAAACCAAGCAGTCAGCTGGAAAATGCATAGTTTCTCTCTGGATTGCTATATCCAAAATCATTTCTGTATTGAAAGAAAAAAAAGGGAAAAATACAAACTGATACTAAAAAACAATAATAATTCATAGCATGTACAGTACACTATAAATCCTATTTAAAAAAAAAAAAAACTAAATCACTCCTTCCAAGACACAGATGACAAGTACTTAATATTGTGATACCTGTGGCTATATATGATTAAGATCATACAATTTAATAGTTTCAAATGACCGATTCACCCACAATCATTTGAGAATCAACCAGATTGTCCATTATACTTATCAATTTCTATTCTCAAAGTAACAGATGAAGATAGATAATCCAAAACCTCAGCTCTTTAAGTACAGCTCGCTATATACAAACATCTAAGGAGTTGAACACAGTCTTATTATTATACAAGATTGGATACAATGTACCCTTACTTCCTTAATGTATATACCTTAAATGTTTGGAAGACTGTCATTTTACATTTGTAGATTATGAAACAAGTCATACAGGCATATTGTGTATATTGGGAGATAAGGAGATATTGACACTTCATTTTTTTACCATTGGATTTGATGGTCCCTTTATATAGGCTATGTCTTGGGGTATAATGTGGGATTAACCTTATTCTAATAACTTGATATAGTCTTTAGATTAATCCCTTCCCCCTGCTTTTGAGTCAATTATTCTATAATGTCTAGGGACTCTCTTTCCATTGTTGTTTGAAGTGGTCTTTAACTCATGTGGGTTACATTTCCCTCTTGCTTTGTTGGGTAGTAGGATAGCGTCTCAATATGTGATAATGGATATATACTGTATGTCTTTTGCCTCTTGTAAAGATTATATCTTTTCCAGCCTCCAAGTGCCAATATATACGATATGCCTGTATGATTTGTGTTTGTATATAGTGAGCTGTACTTAAAGAGCTGGTGTTTTGGATTATCTATCTGTCATCTCTTATTTTGAGTATAGAAATTGATAAGTATAATGGACAATCTGATTGATTCTCAAATGATTGTGGGTGAATAAGTAATTTGAAAATATTAAATGCGTGCACTCTCCATCTGGCACAATACACAACATACTTATGATTTGGATTGGTAGCCAGACTGAGTATGCGCATACGCGCAATATGTGGAGAGTGTTCTTGCTTTGTGCATCTCATCAGTGCCTAGCACAAGCGCGGTAGTATGACTGGGAGGTGGACTCGTAGGAACCGGCACTTTCATGGCTCAAGTGTCATTGGGGTCTATGTATTCAGGCACCTGGATGCCGCTGAGCCTCCTGTTTCGTCCTGAGTGCGGAGTCTATTTCTCCCCAGCACCCTTTGCGCATGTGCGAGTTACGAGAATCTCCAGCGCGGAGAATGGTGGGACATGGTGTCATCTCCTAGTGGCACAAAACTCGGCAATCAGCTGTGGTTTAAATAGATTGCTTATTTTATTGTTAGGGACTCCTTGATAAAGTGTGTTCACGAACGAAACTCGTATTAATTGAATACAAATAATGATGGAGGTTCTCTAAAAAATTGCACATTGGCACATTTTGGAGAATGATAAGAAGATTGGGCAATTTTTTAGAGAACCTCCATTATTCTGTGATAGACGAGGATCAAGCTTGGGCGACATGTTAACAGATGCTGACCCAACTAAGAAATATGCCTCAGCGAAAACCTGGCTGGCACAGAAACCCGGTGCATACCGCTGTCATGGCTGCATGTCAATTTATACAGCAGGGTGCCACATTTTCTCATCCTCATAGTGGCAAGGCAATAAAGATTCACCATCATTTAAACTGTGAATCAAGATTCGTAGTTTACTTAATCAAATGTCCTTGCGGACAGTACTATATTGGTAAGACGACACGCATGCTCAAGGAGCGGATGGCCATACATCGCTCTACGATAAGAAAAGCGCTCCAGAGCATGGATGACAATGAAGATCTAAAACATTTACCCGTTGCCAGACATTTCAAAGTACATCGGCATACCCTGTCAACCATGAGATGCATGCCATTCTTCCAAGTACAACAGCCAGCACGGGGAGGAGATAGAGGCAAATTACTTCTACAGCAAGAGGCCAGATTTATCTATGATCTGAAAACATTGGTACCTCATGGACTGAATGAGGAATTAAAACGCAGCTGCATTTTATTATTTTATTATGGCATTTCTTTTTAATGTGAGCCCAGTATTCTGATCTGACATATTTAATGCTTTTTTCTTTTCATCCTTTGCACACACTTTTGTTTTTATCCTATTTGTTCTTTGCAGTTGCTGTCAAGTATTTACAGTATGTTTGGTGCATTAGTCATGTTATCCTATTTCAGGGTTAACTATAACAATATTTTTAACGTTTTTTTTAAATTAAAATGATGTGTTATGCCACTTTTTTAATCAATATGTACTGTGTCAATAGTTTTCTGACTCTGCACACGGATTGCCATGACTACACATAAACGCTCGAACTTGCGCATGCGCACTAGTGTGTGTCCTTCATTGACACACAGTGCGGGACGCAGGCGTGCACAGAGCAGCGAGGGGGACGTCGTTCCGGCTTGAGCATTTGCATTAGCCATGGAGAAGCCAGGAGATGTACTGGGAGGACTCTGTCGCCACACGCTGACGCCACTAAGTATAGTCGGATATCCGGTCTATCCGCAGAGACAGAAACGGAGGTATGACACCAGTCTGCAATTACTGCAGGTAACAATTATATTTGACAGCTGCTGCATAATGACATGTGCTCTTTTTCTATGGTTTTGATTGGTTTATTGGGTGTTATGTTGCACTTGGTGGGTGGTATAAGTAGAAGTCACGGTCATTAGACAATTGCACAGCCCTGAGGAAGGTAGCTCTCTGCAGATCGAAACGTTGGTTGAGGTGCCTGTATTTTTTTCAATACAAACTGCATTTTGAAATATACTCCTGGTGTGCTGTCTCCAATTTGCTGGACTCCAGTAGGATTTGTCTCTCTGTTTTTTGCGCCAATTTGTATTGCGTCATTCCGGGATTGGAGGCGGGGGATCATCTATAAGAATGTGAGTATGATCAGACGCGAACCCACTCTTTGATAAAGGGCGTTTGCCTGAAACGTGTTAGAGTGTTTACCTGATGTTCTCCGTATACCATGACCATTAAAGTATAACGTTTTAAACCGTTTTTTGCTGGTGTTAGCCCCATCTCGCACAGCTGTGCTCTGCTCCAATCTTTGGATTGTTCTCTTCCTTTCTATCTTTGTCAATGGGACTAGCATCTGTTTTTTTGGAAACTTAAGTGAGTGCTGGTTGCTGCAATTTATTATATTTTTAAATATATATATATATATATATATATATATATATATATATATATATATATATATATAAATAAAGCAGTCAGCACTCTAATGTAAAGCAAAAGGCAGTTGCTAGTCCCATAGGAATCCACAAAACATACGAACCAGCCCAAAGACCAGTAAAGAGACAGCAACCAGCGAGGTGTAATCCAAAATAATCTGTATTGAAATGAACAGATACACGAAAGCCAACGTTTCGGTCTCTCAGGGAGACCTTCCTCAGGGTATATATATATACTGTATATATATATATATATATATATATACATGTAGACTATCAGTACCGTGTTAGCCGTGCTTCAATAATCAAAAAATAAATAGATGATACCATTCTGTGGCTAACGAAATGCTTTTATTTGTGCGATACGGTGTAATATGTCATGTGTTGCTGTTCATCTGTTGTGTTTACCTAATATTTAGACCTGCTAAGGAACAGATGATTGTTATTATGTCCTGATATGTAAAACCATAGAATTCAAAGAGGGTGTACTTTCTTTTTCACATGACTGTATATATATATATATATATATATATATATATATATATATATATATATATATATATATATATATATATATATATATATATATATATATATATATATATTATATATTTATATATATATATATATATATTTATATAATCAAAAAATAAATAGATGATACCGTTCTGTGGCTAACGAAATGCTTTTATTTGTGCGAGCTTTCGAGATACACTGATCTCTTCTTCCGGCGATGTTAAAATGAATGAAGCAAGCAAAGGGTATACTTAAAAACAGTGTCCCTTGGAATGTTATCTGTGCTTGTCCTTCCCCCGGTGTGGATGAGATTTATGGCTAGAGGTGTTAAATGGTTCCTGAAAGAAAGTGATGTAAGAGTGTGTGTGTGTGTATATCTGTGTGAATATAAATGAATGGAGAGCCCACAGTGTATACAGTGCTTTACAAAAGGGGTGTGTGGAGTGGGAGTTAATATAAATGGTGTGGAAATGTGAGAGATAGTAGCATAACTAAAAGTGTGTGTGGATACTATGTGGTCCCTATTGATGTATAGGGATGGAAAAACAAGGAGTATTAGTATGTAACAACTCCTCTGTATGTACCAATACTCCTTGTTTTTCCATCCCTATACACCAATAGGGACCACATAGTATCCACACACACTTTTAGTTATGCTACTATCTCTCACATTTCCACACCTACCCACACCATTTATATTAACTCCCACTCCACACACCCTTTTGTAAAGCACTGTATACACTGTGGGCTCTCCATTCATTTATATTCACACATATATACACACACACACACTCTTACATCACTTTCTTTCAGGAACCATTTAACACCTCTAGCCATAAATCTCATCCACACCGGGGGAAGGACAAGCATAGATAACATTCCAAGAGACACTGTTTTTAAGTATACCCTTTGCTTGATTCATTCATTTTAACATCGCCGGAAGAAGAGATCAGTGTATCTCGAAAGCTCGCACAAATAAAAGCATTTCGTTAGCCACAGAACGGTATCATCTATTTATTTTTTGATTATATAAATATATATATATATATACACAGTCATGTGAAAAAGAAAGTACACCCTCTTTGAATTCTATGGTTTTACATATCAGGACATAATAACAATCATCTGTTCCTTAGCAGGTCTAAATATTAGGTAAACACAACAGATGAACAGCAACACATGACATATTACACCGTGTCATGATTCATTTAACAATAATAAAGCCAAAATGGAGAAGCCATGTGTGAAAAACTAAGTACACCCTTACTGCTTCCATAGGAATTAAGATGCTAAGAAGCAGACAGGTGATGCCAATCAAATGCCCTTGATTAATTGATCATCAGCAAGTGTGACCACCTCTATAAAAGCCTCTACAGGCCTCAGTGAGCATGTTAAATGTTAAAGTTCATGACAGTACAATTAGAAAAAGACTGAACAAGTATGGTTTGTTTGGAAGGGTTGCCAGGAGAAAGCCTCTTCTCTCTAAAAAGAACATGGTAGCACGGCATACAGTAGGTTTGCAAAGTTGTACCTGAACAAACCACAAGACTTCTGGAACAATGTCCTTTGGACAGTCGAGACCAAAGTGGAGATGTTTGGCCATAATGCACAGCCCCACATTTGGCGAAAACCAAACACAGCATATCATCACAAACACCTCATACAAACTGTCAAGCACGGTGGTGGAGGGGTGATGATTGGGCTTGTTTTGCAGCCACAGGACCTGGGAACCTTGCAGTCATTGAGTCGACCATGAACTCCTCTGTATACCAAAGTATTCTAGAGTCAAATGTGTCCGACAGCTAAAGCTTGGCCGAAATTGGGTCATGCAACAGGACAATGATCCCAAGCACAACAGAAAATCTACAACAGAATGGCTGAAAAGAAAAGAATCAAGGTGTTACAATGGCCCAGTCAAAGTCCGATTGAAATGCTGTGGTGGGACCTTAAGAGAGCTGTGCATAAACAAATGCCCGCAAACCTCAATGAACTGAAGCAACATTGTAAAGAAGAGTGAGACAAAATTCCTCCACAACAATGTGAGAGACTGATAAAGTCTTAGAGAAAACGATTACTTCAAGTTATTGCTGCTAAAGGTGGTTCTACAAGCTATTCAATCATAAGGTGTACTTAGTTTTTCACACATGGCTTCTCCATTTTGGCTTTATTTTTGTTAAATCATGACACGGTGTAATATGCCATGTGTTATTGTTCATCTGAGGTTGTATTTACCTAATTTTAAGACTTGCTAAGGAACAGATGATTGTTATTATGTCCTGATATGTAAAACCATGGAATTCAAAGAGGATGTACTTTCTTTTTCACATGACTGTGTATGTATATATGTATATATGTGTATATGTGTATATGTATATATTTATATATATGTATATAGAGAAAGCAGTCATCCCTAGCCAGGGAAGACAAAGGACAGCACTCAAGGATAAATGGCAACAAAAAAGTACTGTATTCAGATGGTACAGCACAAACAAGAACAACATTTCGGTCCTTGTAGGACCTTCCTCAGGGTGGTGCTAGAGAACACTGGCCAGTGGATACCTTAGAAACCTAAACCCACACCAAGTGAAAGCAATCTGGATAGCTAATTAGTTCCATGATCAATCCCATAGTGTCAAGAGTCGCATTACAGCCGTCATAAGATCAGCTGTGTGGAAGGAAGCATCAAACAGTTTACATGCTCTTGCTGCTGCTGATGGCCACTTGGAGTGCCGTTGGGTTGCGTCCTATGTTGTCTTGGCAACGCGCTGCGTGAATCACGGCACCAAAGTGCTTTGGAGGATACTTCACAGCATCATTTGGAGCGTAAACGCAGCCCGGCCAGTCAGAGCAAAGAGCAAGAAGGCGTCCCACGTTGCCAGGCGACGCAATATTCTCCTTGCAAAACACAGCTGTCAGCAAAACTAGGCAACGATCCAACAGCAGAAAGGGAACGTCTTTAGCAATATTGCAGCACTCATATAGACAGCAATGGGATGAATATCAATGGGTAATTTAAAAAATAGAGAAGTGGGGAACAAACGTGATTGGGGGAAAAGGAAATAAAAGCAAAAATGTCATGTAATTACAGGCTAATAAGTTAAAAATAGCATGTAAACTAAAGGGTCAACAAGAACATGAACTGACTAAAGGTACCATATGTAACCATCAGAATGATGGTACATGTTAATAGTGTTAAATACTAATGATTTAAACACACAGCTGGACAGTAGGGGAGGGAGGGGGAGGGAGGGAAGACAAACAAAACTACAACAGGGAAGAGGGAGGGGATACATAAAGGAAAAGACATACATACAGTACATACCCTAATCCATAGAAATATGGGACCAGGGACGGTCGAGGACTGGAAGAGGTAGGAGGAAACCTTGGGGTTTTTGACGAAGTGTCTTGTTCTGCGCGCAGATAGGACAAGCGCGGGTATATTCCAAAATATTGTGGGACATTTTGGACCACCAAAAATTCCGACGAATAAGGTCGAAAGTCTTCTTAAAACCTGGATGGCCTGCGGATTTCGAAGAGTGACTCCAGGTCAGGACTTCAGGGACAAACTTGGGGGGTACGAAGAGTTTGCTGTCGGGAACCACCAAGTCCTTAGGAATGCGTCTCTGAGAATGCATAATTTTATCGAGGTTCTTGAAGGTAGATGTGGCGAGAATCCTCTCTTGTGGGAGAATGGTCTCCAATGACTCCTCTGGTCTCTCCTCAGAGGAATGTTGTCTGGAAAGTGCGTCCGCCTTTACGTTCTTTGTCCCGGGAATATAAGAAAGGTGAAAATCAAATCTGGAAAAAAAAAGAGACTAATGAGCCTGTCGATGTATAGAAGGTTTTTGTGATCCGTGCGGATAGTAAACGGTTCTTTTGACCCCTCCAGGAGATGTCTCCACTCTTGGAGAGCCATCTTCATGGCCAAGAGTTCCCTGTTGCCCACGTCGTAATTCCTCTCAGCCGATGAGAATTTTTTGGAGAAGTATGCACAGGGGTGTAACTTGGCTAAGTGTGGATACAAATGCTTCCTTGAGTACCTTGAAGGCAGAGTGAGCCTCCGCTGACCAAACAGATGGGTCAGCCCCTTTCTTCGTAAGAGCTGTAAGGGGCGCCACAATGGTAGAAAAATTACGTATAAACTTGCGATAGTAATTCGCGAACCCCAAAAAGCATTGTATGGCCTTGAGAGTATCGGGTCTTGGCCATTCAGTCACTGCCTGAAGTTTACCGGAATCCACCATAAAACCCTCGTCAGAAATGATGTAACACAGGAATTGGGTAGAGGTCTGGTGGAATGTGCACTTCTCCAGCTTGGCGTACAGATGATGTTCACGGAGGCGAGAGAGAACGTAGGAGGTGTGGCGAATATGATCCTGGAGGTCTTGGGAAAAAATCAAGATGTCATCCAAGTAAACTATTACAAAAATGTTGAGTACCTTACGAAAAATGTCATTGATAAAGTCCTGGAAGACTGCTGGGGCATTACATAACCCAGAGGGCATTACAAGATACTCGTAGTGGCCGCTATGTGTGTTGAATGCCGTCTTCCATTTGTCCCCCTTTCTGATGCGACCCATATTATACGCTCCACGTAGATCCAACTTGGAATAAATCTTAGCCCCTGGTAGTTTATCAAAGAGTTCGGTAATGAGGGGAAGGGGGTAACGACTTTTAACGGTGATGCGATTCAAACCCCTGTAATCAATGCAAAGCCTTAATGAGCCATCTTTCTTCTTCACGAAGAAAAATCCAGCCCCTGCTGGGGAGTTGGAGGGGTGAATGAAACCCTTCTTGATGTTTTCTTGGATATATTTGTCCATGGCCTGAGACTCTGTAGAGACAAGGGGTAGGTCTTGGATTTAGGCAAACTGTAACCTGGAACAAGATCGATCGGACAATCATAGGTCCTGTGAGGGGACAAAAGATCCAACAGGACCTTATTGAAAACGTCCCAGAATTGATGGTAACCGTAGGGAAGGATAATCTCAGGAACGGTGGCATTAGCCAAAAGTTGGGATGCTTCGCCTGACCTCGGTTTCCAAGTGATGGGTGAAGAGGAATTCCAATCAATCAGTGGATTGTTTAGCTGTAACCATGGAAGGCCAAGGGTTATGGGTGTTCCAGGAGCATGGATGGCATCGAGGACTATGGTCTCCTTGTGAGAATGGGAGGTTAGAAGTAGAGGAGCTGTCTCTAAGGAGATGTATGCCGGGGTAAGAGGACATCGGTCTATACCGATCAGTGCGATGGGGCTCTCCTTCCTCACGAGCGGTATGTGGTTCAGCCTGGCGAATTCAAGATCCATAAAGTTTTCTCCTGCTCCCGAGTCAATGAACGCTGCGGTAGAGGTATGAAAGTTATCGCGCATAAAAGAGACAGGTATGGTGAGCTTCTTAGGAAATTCTCCCTTAAGGAGGGGGCGAGGAGACGTGACACCCAGCGAGAGCCACTCTGTACTCACTGGGTGTTCCCATTTCCTGGCCATGGGACATTCCCGAACCAGGTGGTCAGCGGATCCGCTGTAGAAACACAATCCCCCGGCATGGCAGAATTGCCGTACAGGTGTGCGGATGCGTTGTACCCCCAGTTGCATCGGCTCAGGTAGCTCCAAGGCAGTACGAAGAGGAGTGGTGGTACTTGTAACCGCTGAAGTACTGAGGAAGGGAGTTTGGAAATTAGAAAAACGAGAGCACTGACGCTCGGAGCGGCGTACCTGGATGCGTTGATCCACTCGGACTGCTAGTTCGATGAGAACCTCTAATTGATCTGGCTTGGGTCGGTGAGCAAGTTCATCCTTGATGGGATCAGCCAGGCCTTGCCAGAATACAGAGATGAGAACCTCCTGTCCCCAGTTAGTCTCGGCTGCGAGAGTCCAGAACTCCACGGCATACTGCGTCATCATTCATCGCCCTAGCGTGATCTGAAGGAGAGAAACAGATGCCATCTCCCGGCGTGCGGGGGAATTGAATACTTGTTGGAACTCGGCCTTAAAGGCTGGATAATCCTGGGTAAGGTCAGAACGTCACTCTCAGACCGGGGAGGCACAAGCCAGGGCGCTGCCTGTCAGGAGGTTATAAATGTAGGCTACCTTATTACGTCCAGTATCGAAGTGATGGGGGGTCATTTCGAACTGCACCTCACACTGGTTGAGAAAACCCCTACCTTCTTGCGGTTCGCCAGAGTAGGGTTTGGGAGGTGGAATTTTTATGTCAGAGCTGCAAGCAACTGCTGCGCTTGCGGGCTGGGGGTTAACGCCAGAAGTGGGTCAGCTGGTACTCGGGCCGAGAGTACCGCAACCTGACGCGTTAATGCCACAATTTGATCCGCCATGGCCTGGTTATGCTGAAGCAGATCGGAGAGAAACTGTCTTTGTTCAGTCTGGTCTGCGTCTTGTGGGCTCGACATAATTTTACTCCGGTGCTGCCCGCAGACCAGACCCGTCCCTTGTGCTGAAGGGGGAAGTAGGGATACACGTAGCCGCAGCAAAGGGAGCGAGTCCGGAGTGTGGTGTTAAGCGTTGCTAGGACAGATATAAGTAACGGAGACAATACTTGCCGGTACCGGGTATAGGAGTAGAATAGTGATTGCCTTGCCGAGGTCAGGGAGCGGAGAGATGAGGAAGGTTGAAGTTCAAACCGTGATTGTGGGATGCCAGAGAATACATATTTCAAGGGAGCCGAAGTCGAGCGCCAAAGGGGGTAGTCGTATGAGCCGTGTCAAAACCTGTTGTAACCGAGAGTACACCAAACACTTCCATACAGAGATTATGTCGAGCGATGAGTGAGGGCTCAGAGATGCTAGATAAGGCTGGGCTGACCAATCAGGGATTGAGGCGGGTCAGGAGGAATGCAGGGAGCCTCTCTGGATAGGTGTGGCTGATACAACCCAGGTGAGCACTGGTAGCACTCTGATTACACCCGTGCGGTGTACGGGGGCGGAGCCTCATAACAGGTGTGGAAGTAGAAGAGTGGATGCTGGGCGTGCGCTCTGTAAGCTGCGTGTGCACGCGACCAGCGTTGGAGGAGGAAACACGTGTGCGTGCGGGATGGAGGAGCCTGCCACTGAGAAGGAGGAGGAGTGGTGGGGCCGCCGAGGGGAGGGGTCCTGCGTTGACGGAGGAGCTGACGGCCCATGGAGTCAGGTAAGCGGAGGTTGCGCTGCGCGCCCTGAGTCTCCCTGAGGGTAGTCTGTGTGTTGCACAGACGGCGCTGAGAAATCAGATTCCTAACAGTTTATTAATGACCTTGAGGTTGGCATCGAGAGCAAAGTCTCCATCTTTGCTGATGATACTAAATTGTGTAAGATGCTTTAGTAGAATCCGAGCAGTATGTCATTTCTCTTCAGAAGGACTTGGAGAGACTGGAAATGTGGGCAGGTAAATGGCAGATGAGGTTTAATACAGTACATTATATAGCGGAGATAGAATTACTACACTTTACCGCAGGGAGGCCCACTGGATTTTTACACTTGATACACTAATTCCAAAAGGGTTGAACACTGAATGGGATCTTAAGTATTTTCTTTAAAACATCTATACGTAGAAATCATAATTTAGATATATGATTATTTATAGATCCCAATCTGTTGAATTATGTTAACGTGGTTTTATCTTCCAATATCCTTTTTGCTAGCAACATTACTATGTCATTCTGTTTTCATTGCAATGATGTCTCTTTATAATAATGTGACAACAATGGACTAAGTGGCCACTTTATACTGATGTTATGTGTCTAATATGATTCTCCCTTGCTATCATTTTATCCTATTCTGCCTTTTTTCATTGAGTATGTTATGTCCCTTTATAGTCTCTACCACTATTCTATTGGAATTAAATATGTGGTGAATCTATGATATATGCATTACATTTTTTATTTTTTAACTTTTTTGAATGATCATATGAATTTGATTTTTTGATTATCTTGATTGTTAAACAATGTTGCGCATTTGTCTTTTGTCACTTCACTAAGACCATGTATTCCATCATTAGGTAGACACGGTGTTAAAGTTTGTCAATCTATGCAATGTTAATCCATTACAGCTGCGTGTTAATTGTACAGGAGGGGCTATATATAGGAGATTAACTCACAGTCCCCATTATCCCCCTTGAGAAAGGGCTCTAAGGAGCCTGAAACGCATAAGAGGTTGTATGTATTAGTTTTTTGTTTGTCCTTTTTTTCATTTTTATGTAGTCTTAATAAACTTTTTTAGCCCCACATTTGGTGAGCTGATGGTGCTTTTTTGGACTCACGCGACCCTTTTTCCAATCCTTTTCTACTACGAGCACTGGTAGCACTCTGATTACACCCGTGCGGTGTATGGGGGCGGAGCCTCATAACAGGTGTGGAAGTAGAAGAGTGGATGCTTGGCGTGCACTCTGTAAGCTGCGTGTGCACGCGACCAGCGTTGGAGGAGGAAACACGTGTGCGTGCGGGATGGAGGAGCCTGCCACTGAGAAGGAGGAGGAGTGGTGGGGCCGCCGAGGGGAGGGGCCCTGCGGCGACGGAGGAGCAGACGGCCCATGGAGTCAGGTAAGCGGAGGTTGCGCTGCGCGCCCTGAGTCTCCCTGAGGGTAGTCTGTGTGTTGCACAGACGGCGCTGAGAAATCAGATTCCTAACAGTTTATTAATGACCTTGAGGTTGGCATCGAGAGCAAAGTCTCCATCTTTGCTGATGATACTAAATTGTGTAAGGTACTTTAGTAGAATCCGAGCAGGATGTAATTTCTCTTCAGAAGGACTTGGAGAGACTGGAAACGTGGGCAGGTAAATGGCAGATTAGGTTTAATACAGATAAATGTAAGGTTATGCATTTGGGATAGAAGAATAAAAAGGCGACTTACAAATTAAATGGAGATATGTTGGGGGAATCCTTGATGGAGAAGGATTTAGGAGTGCTTGTAGACAGCAGGCTTAGCAATAGTGCCCAATGTCATGCAGTAGCTGCAAAGGCAAACAAGATCTTATCTTGCATCAAACGGGCAATGGATGGAAGGGAAGTAAACATGATTATGCCCCTTTACAAAGCATTAGTAAGACCACACCTTGAATATGGAGTACAATTTTGGGCACCAATCTTAAGAAAAGACATTATGGAACTAGAGAGAGTGCAGAGAAGAGCCACCAAATTAATAAAGGGGATGGACAATCTAACTTATGAGGAGAGGCTAGCTAAATTAGATTTATTTACATTAGAAATGAGGCGTCTAAGAGGGGATATGATAACTATATACAAATATTTTCGGGGACAATACAAGGAGCTTTCAAAAAAACTATTCATCCCAAGGGCAGTACAAAGGACTCGGGGCCATCCCTTAAGGTTGGAGGAAAGTCAAATTCACTAGCAACAAAGGAAAGGGTTCTTTACAGTAAAGTAGTTAAAATGTGGAATTCATTACCCATGGAGACTGTGATGACAGATACAATAGATTTGTTCAAAAAAGGTTGGACATCTTTTTAGAAAGGAAAGGTACAGTATACAGAGATATACAAAATAAGTATACATGGGAAGGATGTTGATCCAGGGATTAATCCGATTGCCAATTCTTGGCATCAAGAAGGAATTTACTTTCCCCTTATGAGATTTCATTGGATATCTGGGGGTTTTTGTTTGCCTTCCTCTGGATCAATAAGTAGGTATTGATATAGGATAAAATATCTGTTGTTTAAATTTAACATTGTTGAACTTGATGACATACATACATACATACATACAGTGGCAAGAAATGATGACGTCATCATTTTTTTGTTTTTTTTTCACAAATCACATGCTTTTCACGGCCCAATCAGGGCCCTGGGAAACATTTGACCAAAAGGTGATGTCATAGGCCTATAAAAGCCTATGTCATCTCATTTTGAAGCCAGACGCTGAGGAGGAAGGACCTCCTACCGAAGAAAAAAGGCCAGGGCGTGGCCGAAGAAGAGAATAAGACCCCGGAAGAGAGCGGAAGAAGATACGAGAAACAAGAAAGAAGAATACAGATGAAGATGGATTACAAATAGAAGACCCCTGGATTGTTATGGTTTATTATTTTATGGTTTATTATTTTATGGTTTATTATTTTATTGGTTCCTGTGTGTGGATTGGTTCGAGAGTAAGGTGTACAATGGGAGTTGGTGAGTTGGTCAAGTAATATCCCAAGTAAGTCAACAAAAGAAATGTTTTTTTTTTTTAACTTGTACATATATATTTTTTTTTTTACAGTACATGTGATATACTTTTTTTTTATTACAGATCATTTCTTGCCACTGTACTGTATGTATGTATGTATGTATGTATGTATATATGTATGTATGTATGTATGTCTTGATCGATATATACATACAGGGTAAGAAATGATTTGGTAGGAAATGCTTGTTTTGCTGTCTTTAAATGTTTTTGGCTATGCTGCTATGCATAAATGTGTGTATAATGTATTTTGGAATTAGATTGATGTAATTTTTGGTTCTGTATGCTGTACTTTAGGTCATGGTGAGGCTTGCTTTTGTATATTGGATTATTTTTGGTACTTATATTTTGTCTGATGGTAACTTGTTTTGTTTAACGATTGAAATAGTTAATTGTGTAATTGTTATGGATGGTATTTTAATTCTTTTGGGATTTGATTAATGATTGCTAATTGATTTCTGTTGACTTGCTTGGTTTAAATAGTATACTTGGTTAATGGTATTTTGTTTGGAATATTTTATTGTTAACATTGATTGGTAGAGTGTACATGGTGCATAGATTTTATGCATCATGTATACAATGTAAATTCAATGTTTTGATTGGCATTTGATGCTTTTGATTGGAAGATGAGATTGATTTTTTTAGGATTTTATTTTACTGTGGCTGATATGGAGAAGTGGTATTTTTATTAGAGCATGTTTTTGTTAACCCTTAAACATTTCTTTGTATATTGGTGTTATATGTATGTGTATATATATATAAAACCCACTCTACAAATGAATGGGGGCAGGGTGGGTGACCGGATGCCCATCATTGCCAGGGGGTAAGTAGAACAAATTTATTTATGCTGATTTATGTGTTTAATAATAGGCAAATAATCTATTATCCATATGTGGATAATAGTAATTTTGCCCATTACTCTATTGTATGTGTTAGGGGGCGGGGGGATGTGTGTTGTATATTGCTATGTTCATTGGGGGCAATTGTCCCCAATAAACATGCTATTGTGCCTTAACCCCTTCATTGCCTTAGCGGTTACCCGCTACGGTAATGACGCCGCTTTAATGTATTTTTATTAATAGTGTGCGGGAGTAGGGGGTCCCCTGAGCAGAACCGCATTGATATCTGCCTCAGAGACACCCTGCTTCCCGAGTTACAGGCATCGGTGCCAGTGTCGCCGCCATTTTTATAGCATCCACGTCGTGTATGGGACGCTATAAAGATGGCGGCGACACTGGTACCGATACCCCATACCTTGCCCTGTAAGTCGGGAAGCAGAGTGTCTCTGAGGCAGAAATCAATGCGGTTCAGCTCAGGGGACCCCCTGCTCCGGCACATTATTATTAAATGTACATTAATGCAGCTTCATTGCAGATTGTCGCTACGGTAAGGAATTATTGTTTATTGATATGTGTGTTTTGACAGTAGTGTAGATGTGTAAGGTGTTGCCTGAGCTGAACTGCATTGGTTTCAGCCTCGGGGGCCCCCTACTTCAGGAGATACAGGCCCCGTTATGGGGTGCCGGTATCCCTTGCTGAAAATTAAATATCCCGGTCACGTGACGCGAGAGCTTGAAAGTGCAGGGGATACCGGCACCCCATAACGGGGCCTGTATCTCCTGAAGTAGGGGGCCCCCGTAAAGGAAACCATTGCGGTTCAGTTCCTGAGTCCCCCTGCTCATGTACACTAATATTAAAATGCATTTATTTAGTGTACGATCGCCTGTAACAGCCTTGCATGGAGATGCCAAATCTCCATGCAAATGTTACAAGCGGCTTTTTTTCTATCAGCTAGCGTTCGCAAAGTTTAAGAAAGCTAGCAGGGGAAAAAAACCATACGTTAGAAAATGGGCACAAAGGCGTTAGTGAATCGCGTCTCCGGCCTCACTTTTTAACGGACATGCTTTTTGTTTTCATCCGGACGCAAAAGCCTTGAGCTTAGTGTATAGCCCCCCCTATGAACTTGCCAGTAACCCCTTAATTACCTTAGTGGGTAGTAACCGCTATTGTAATTATAGTGTTAACCCTTCCCACTACCCACCCGGGACATTTAAACTTGTAGAAGATACTGGCACCCCATACATAGGTCTGTACCTTGGGAAGAAGGGGTCCCTTGACCTGAAAGTAATGCGTTCCGATGCAGAGATACCTTACTTAAATCCTACTGTATTTATTACACAAAAAAATATATATATTTTAAAGAGCTGCATGGGGAGACACAGAGAGAGGGACCTCTTCTCTCTGCGCAGCTCTTCCAGACTGGTTTGGCCCAGACGATGAATACATCAGGAGTCCCATTCAGAAGCAGGGACACCCGCCATGTTAATCCTTATGGGAAATTAGTCTGAGTTTTGGGACGTGGGGAAGGTCACTTTTCAAATAAGTGCTACATCTGTAAATAACACTCCATCTGTATGAGCAGCAGGTATACATAATCAGTCCACTGAATTATGTTCTTTTTAAAAACTGCATTAACCTGAATCTATTCAAAATCATAATAATATTAAGAAAATAACTGTTTTCCAGTATTCGCAGTAAGAAGATAATATTTTTTATATTCAAAAGATACATGTGGAAAGCTAACACACAATTTTCATTTTACGTGAATAGGAGCTCTGCTACCAAATGTACTGGTATAATAGTAATCACTGTAATCTAATCCTATATAGCGTGGGTGATGCATTCTCCTGGCAGCATTTTTCCACCCACATTCCAATGAGTGAAATGCTACAGTTTATGGAGCAAAATGATTTGAATAGAGGAGTTCAGACTGTTTTGGTTGTTTTCACTATATTGTAATTTTCAATAGTCAGATATCAGCAACCACATTCCCTCTTGGAAACAGAGACAATATAGTATTTATTGAATTTAAGACGTGTTAATTAGTTAATGATTACTGAAGTAAAAGTTCAAGCTCTTAATGAATATTTAGCGCATGATTCTCTTAAGATGGAATATGAATTTTGCTCACAAAAATGAATGGCTATTTGTGCAGCTAAAAGTATAATTAGTGCCCTATTCATTCATGAGAAATAGGGGATTCTATACCGCAATGTAGGAAATAGTTTCCTTAGGAAAATAGGGTTCAACCTGTGGGGAAATCTAGATTTACACTCATCTTGATGAGGATGCATAAAGGCATATATGTTATGAATGGGATTAAGAACGTTAGCAATTAGAATGTTATGACCTTCAAAGCTGGAAAGGCTGTGTGATCTCCCAGCAAGGTCGGGAGAGATGTACCTCAACAGAAAGAGACAAATAGAGTCAAGAGCGCCCTGCTGACGCCACTCATGTGTACCTGCCTGCACCTGGGATCCTCCTCAATTTGGCGAAGTTTATACACATCGCAAAACCGGAAGTGACGCGACGGGAGATCCGTGCGGAGGGGTGACAGCCAGGAAGCAGTGTTCGCTTTTCTTATGTGCCTATTATGTGCTTTTATTGATGTTAGCATACATCCTTATGTTTTTAGAGATTAAATTGTCTGAGATTATCATTGGTATACACTGTGTTTGGCTTTTCGTTTTCCTAAATGCATATGACTGGGTATACTTCATCCTTAGTGACACCTAGTCACAGAAAGTGATTTGACACCCAAGACCACAGAAAGAGGTTGGATCCAATACCACACCCTACCACAACTACTCATCCGAGTTTGGGATACATGCTTGATTTTTTCAGAGAAAATGTGAGTTCTGATTTTAAAGAAGTCTACAGAAATTGGAGAATATTCTTGAGACGTTGTTGCACTGTATTGTTTTTCTTTCATTTGCATATTCACCATTGATTGAGTTGCGCTTCCCTTCAACTTCTACACGTTCCAGCAAGAGGGATTCTTGTGGACCATCCATCTAAGGGTTTTGAGCAGCATTTTTTTACTTTATTTCACTATATTGCACTTTTGTTGCACTTTATTATATTATGTCATTCACATATACGGTCACATTTTAAGTCACATTATATCCAATATCACTGTATGATCACCATTTATAGTCTCCTTTTGAGCACTGTTATAAGGTTTTTTTCACTGATGAGTATCAATAACTGCTTTTCTGAGTTCCTCAGAGATTTCTTTTGATCATGACGTGTTTCAGACACCTGTCTGGCGAAGACTAAATTCACAAAGTTTCTGATCTTTATATAGGATGGAGCCTCCCAAATTCACACCTGAAGCTCTACCTAATTATTTAAACATCTGATTATTCATATCCCCTTTAATATAGCTGATAAACCCAGGGTTTCAGTTACTTTTTCACATACCCTGACTCTTAATTACTCTTTCTTTGTCTAATTCATACATCATTATGTTTTAAAAGACATGGAACTGGTTAATATAAACCCTATTGGATATTTTAGAAAAGACTGGTTTTGATTCAAGAAGGTTATCATGGAAAAACTACTGTATGTAATTTCCATTATTATCATTGAGGTTCACAAACATTTTCTTGCCACTGTATTATATACAGTATATATAATCTTAGCATTATTTCCTTGGAAAATATCTAGGCCCATACTTACTTAGCAGTGCTATACCATAAGACACCTTACATTCAAGTGAATTTTATTTCAAGTTCCGTAAGGTGTGTTATGGCATTGTACTGTTTAGTAAATATGACCCCAAATATTCCTATCTATTCATCAGAACCACTAGCAACTAAATTGGTGCCTTGTGTCTGAGGCTCTAATGTAGCTGTTACAGTTAGACTGTTGATATTAATCAAAGTAGCTTTTTTTAATGTATACTGTAGTTACTGTATGACCTCCTATGCCCTTCTTCTATGGATCCATTTGCAAACATTAGCTTTATGGTATTATAATTGCTATTTAAGTCTCATAATATATTCAATGTATTTAAAGGCACGTAAAATAAATAGTGCATAGTGGGAAAATGAAGCATTGTCCCTACAGTATATTTACTAAATCAAAATGCTCCATTTAATTTGCACAATTGGGGTATGGTCCTATGTATGATGTGCAATTCTCATAGACCTGCGTGTATGGGAATAACCTTTAATGACCAAACATTGTAAGCAAGCATTCCCTATTAACCCATCAGCTTCCACAGAGTGCTGGAGCATCTAAGCAGTGGCAGCAAATTGGCTGATGCCTCTGATTGCCTATTCCCTGTCTCTTACTGATTATTTGCTTCTGTTTACGAAAAAAGTTACTACTACACTGTATACAGATCTATATAAATAAAACTGGAACAACCTACCAGAGACTCTCACATCCACCACCAGTTTAAGTTCTTTCAAATCTAAGGCTGTCTCACATTTTAACCTGGTCTGTAACTGTTTCATACGCTCATAATATATATTTTCTTTAACTGTGCACGCAATGTCTTGTATATAATGTATACCCTGTTCATTTATGTAACTGTACTTGTAACCATGTACTATTTGTTTTACTCTGTGCCCAGGACATACTTGAAAACGAGAGGTAACTCTCAATGTATTACTTCCTGGTAAAATATTTTATAAATAAGTAAATAAATAAATAAATATGAGCTAACAGAAAAAAACTGTGACTTGCTAAGCATGTTATACAACAGGAAATATAATTTAAAAAATGAACAGAACTGAATCTGAATTGTATACTTAAAGGCCTTTCTTATTTGTGGTAATAAGAAATATCAAGTCTAGCACATCTTTTTATACTATTGTATACACTACCAACTTTGTTGGCTGTACTACTGTATGAGCAAGCACAATAAATAGAAAGAGTGTGCATCACAGTGTCCCTTTCTTTTAAACAGGAAAATCTGGTACAGATCCCTATGTCGGAGTAATTTCAATTTAAAGAAACCACTTAAGGTCCCTGTACCTCAAGCACAAATAAATTGGATTCTAAGCTCTACTGGTCTTTTAAATGAAAGATTATATGTACAGTGCATAGTAAAAATGTAGTAGGTTAGCGGCTTTCAACCTTTTAAGGGTAAAATGTATGACGTCTCCATGGAACACCTTAAATTTTTTTGGGTAATCACAACTCATTATCCTATTGACATAAAAATGCTATTGCTGTGTGTAACAGGGGACTTATCCCTGTTCACAAATGTGCCTCTAATCCAGCAGTGTGGTGGTTAACTGCTGTAGGCAATTAACTAACACCACCTGGCTGATTACAGGTGTTAGAAAAAGCCTGCCTCTGAGACAGGAAGGGAGATTCCTTAGTCCACAACTGGGCTAAACCAAGGAAGGACAGATGTCTTGAGCGGCAAGCTGACAACAAGACAAAGGGGACAAGATTATAAACTTGGAGCTGGACATTGCCTTAGCACACAAGGGTGCAGATCCAAGAGAGCAGAGAAGCTTCCCCTACAGCAACCCAGCTAACAGATAAGACTTTTCTTATAAGACTATTATCTATGTCTATCTATATATATGAATGTCTCTATGATTTGGGCTGGTGAATCGCTGGGCTAACCACGCAGTTAAAGAGAACTGGATCACAAGTGTATATATACTCCAGAGTGGAGCGGATTTTGTTTGCCGATTTACATGTTTGCTGTGTTTAAAGCAATAGGCGCAATAAAGCCATATTTTAATTTCACCTTAAAACAGTCTCCATTGCATATCTATGAACACGTCTCTTACAGTAGGTAGTTGGTAGGACTTATATCAGTGATTTTTAACCAGGTTTCCGTTTTCCGTGGGCAACCCTAAGGGGTTCCATGCCTGACTGGGGGTGGGGGGGGGGTTGAGCTGGGACAACTCTCCCAGATGTCACAGGCCTGGAGGGGTGGTGAATCCCCCACAAAGCAGTGACTTGTGGGTCTTCAGCTCAGCAGCAGCCACCTGCTCACTGCTATCCTACCCCCCCCTCCTCGTGTCAGCGACGGACGTCACGTTCAACTTCCGTCCGAGAGGAGGAGAATGCTGTGGACTGGCACAGCACCACAGGCTCATGGTGAGAGAGGGGTGTGTGTGTGTGCATAAGTGAAGAGAGAGGGGTGAATGTAAGCGGAGAAAAGAGAGAGGGGGATAGTGAAAGGGAAGAAGAGAGAGGGGACAGCATATGAGAAAACGAGAGGGGAAGAGGGGGAGAGTGTAAGAAAAGGAGAGAGGGAGAGTCTGAGGAGAGAAGAGAGAGCATAAGGTGGGAGGGTGAGAGCATAAGGGGGAGGGAGAGAGCATAAGGGGGAAGACGGTGGAGCTAATGGGGCACAGTGAGGGGGAGAACAAAGACAGATGGGGGAGAGAGGGTTGGGGTTCCCCAGAATTTCCCAATCTAATTCTAGGGTTTGTAACCAAAAAAAGGTTGAAAATCACTGGCTAATATTTTCTAAGTAAACAAAAATGGTACTAAATTATATGTCCTGTATAATATTATAAATGTAACAGGGTTTTTTATTCTTACCTCTGGGTCTGCTCACTGGAGCTCAGAGTATTTTACCTGAAGTAGCTAAGGTGTCCATCTTGGATGTTGGGAAAGCCTTGCGACTAATTCCGGATGTGTTGCAAGCCAGAGGCAATTCCTGTCTAGGAGGGGAAGGAGTAGGACACACTGGAGGCCAGGTTAGGCTCTCCCGGGCATAGACCAGCCCCACTAAACTCCAGTTTAGTCCCTGAGCCACTTTTAGTTTGTGAATATTAGGGTGGCCCTACAAGTAGGGAAATCCCTATAGTGCTATATCATATAGGGGTGTAAAAGACGGACTGCATTCTGGGAGATTCAAAGCAGGATCTAGGGACATTGTGCTGCAAAGCCATTTGTGAGGAGTGAGAGGATTGTTGTCTGAGACCCTGCTGCGGGGGACAATTAGCCTGTCTCCCCAGGGAGCCAGGCCACCGCTCAAAAGCTTCAAAAGTATAAGGGTAGCCTGACATTAGTCCAAGGGGTAACGCTATTCCCAACTCTTCAAGGACACTACTGGTGCATCAATAGTGGGAGCACACACCCTTTGGTTGGTGACTGTCACTGAGACTCCAGGGTTGGAGACAGTGGAACTCTATTGCTATTCCCAGGAGCAAATGTAATGTGCATATAGTTAATGTTATAGTGTGTACTGTATATGTTATGTTTGTTTTATTAATTGTTAGTAAAATTACATAAATTGTTCACTCTATCTCCAAGTATGTGTTTATTGTATAACATATAGTTTCCTGGGAGGGCTTAATCCTATTGTTAGATTGGGCTCCTGTCCGGTGGAGACACAGCCAATCTCATAACCTCAATCTCTCATTCAGCAGAGTCTCAGAATCCGTCCTAATTACCATCAGGTGAGCATCAGGTACACCTTTTCTTGCCACTGTGGGAATACCCGGGAAAAGGGTATTATATAATATAACAAGTAATAACCTTTTGGATTGATTACAAAAAAGATAATGCAAAATGAAGTAATTGGGTGTGAATAATAAATTGTCAGCTATCAACAAATTTGGTCTCGGGGAAGAACTGTAACGATGCTCGTCTCAAGCAGGAAGCGGACCCGCAGGGATGAGGTAGGAAGGTGAAAGAACCGACCTGAGCGAGGGACAGAGTCATGATAGAGTAGTGTGTCGTAGGCTGAAGGTCAGGTTAGGCAGCAGAGTTGCGAAGTAAGTGTGGATGTATAGGTCGAGGCAGGCTGAAGTTAAGGATAGTCGAGTTACTTGCAGTGATCAGGCAGGCTGAAGCTAGGGTTAGTCCAGGTACATGAGCTGGATCTGGTAACGTGAAATACAATAGGCATAAACACATTGCATGAATTCAGTACGAAAATTTAACTTTGCTTGGCAACTTCCTGCTCACAGGGCTGTCCTTTTAAAGGAAGCTGCCAGAAGCAAAGATGGATGTTCCATCCACAGAGGGCGAGCAAGAGCAAAATCCTGAGCCTGAATGTGAAAACTCAGAAATGATTTTGCCAAATCTCATAGTACCAAGCCCTCCCCCCCCCTCCAGATTCTATCTCCGGATGATTTAAATAGGCTTGACAGGGAATCTTTGGTGGAACACTCGGATCAAGGAGGAAGCGTGGACATCACCAGCCTTCACCAAGAATTATCCTCTGGACCGTATCCCTCCAAGATACCAGGTACTGGAGACTACCTCGAGATCTATGGGAATCCAGAATCCGACTGTCACGGTAACTTTATGACAAGCTATAATATACACCAAAATACCTGGGTTGAACTGAACATGACTAGATATGATAAAATATAATTTATTCCTTGAAAAAGGTGAACACACGGGATATACAAATAACAGACAAAATATGCACTTACTTAGAATTGGAATGACGAAATAATCAGAAATCTTGATTAGCAGTTCATACAGCAATCTCAGGATAACACAAAGACAATGAGTATAGGCTGAGCCTCATTTATATACCATCTCAGGCCTATCTCTTAACCCTGGGGTGCCTAGTTGGCTAGCAAAATTCCTTTGAAGTAGAATCTCCCTTATCTGCAAGTGTGAACTATGACACTTACAGATCACTCAGCCCCTTTGTTCTTCGCCCTAGTGTATACAATCAGAGCAGTCAACCTTTGGTCAGAGGGCTTATGCTAGACAACTCGTCTGCCCTCCCGACCTATTAACATAGCAGATGGGCTCTGTGTTCTTATACCAGACCCAAAATACCATTCACAGTTTAATATATTCAGATATTAATATAATTGGTTCCATTGGGCCCAGTGGGCTGATACTTGCCAGCTTTTCTTGCCGGAACTGTATCTCCATTGTGGCCAAGTCTCAGCCCTCTGCGACCCCCAGAACCGGAGATACACAAATGAAGGTAAAAACACTTTTAAAATACAGGATTCTTCCATTTAAAAATGAATCTCTGCTTTTCACTCTTTCCCCATTGAAATCAAGGGGTTCCGCCACCATAGGCTTTTAATGGCGCGGCTCCGCTGTTGAAGTCAATGGAGTTCCCCGCCATAGACTTTCAATGGGGAGACGCCGCCATTGAAGTTTATGGAAAAACCAAAAATCTTTACATTTGCCCACACTCCGTCTGGTTGTTCGGAGAGGGCTGGGAATGGCCATGCTTTCATGCCGGAACCTTGGCTACATGCCACCCAAATCCCAGCCCTCTGGTCCTTCCAGAACCAGAGATATGGACATACATTTTTCACCATTTCGGACTTAGCCGTTTTCACGCCACACGTTTTTTTCCCCATTGGAATCAATGGCCGGCACCGCCATAGACAATGCATGGGCACACGCCGCCATTGGATTCAATCGGACCTCCGCTCCGCCATTAAAGTCAATGGCGTGACCCTCTTTCTCCGCTCGACCCTTTACGGGGGTCCCTCATTCCCGGACCCGGTGGGGGTCGTGTGTGGGGGTTCCTAGGGGCTAGGGGCAACAAGAATTTTATTCCCAGGTGCCCTAGAACCTAAGATTCCCACGCCAATTGTCATTGAACTTGAACCAAATGATAAAGCTTTTTTCAATGACATTGTATCCGCTTTTGCGGTCTGCGGTTTGGATGGCTGCCAACCTGTTCCTGGAGATCGGTGTCGAGGAATCCCCATTGAAGTCAATGGCCCCATTGACTTACAATGGGAAACCGCCGCTCCTCCTGTCGGACGCCACCTGCTGGGCGTCGCTGGAAAACAGGTCCAAAACCGCTACTTCTGCCATTGGAATACATGGGGCTCCAATGGCGACTTATGGGACTCTGCAAAATGGTGCCTGAAAAGGCGGGAACATGGAACAAAGAGCAATAAACACTGAGTTAACCTTAACCCTTTACCTCCTGCATCAATCCTAGTGTATGTGTTGGTGCAAAAACTGGGACAGAAACAATACATTTTTACAGGGGAATATACACTAGGATGCTGAAGCAAGGTAAAAACACATTACTGGACCAAAGTCCAGTTAACCCCTTGCTTCCCAAGTGAGAGCAGGGGGTGGCCAAATGGGATGTAACCCCTTTAATACCGGGCCAAACCCCCTCTCCCATGACACCGACAAATTACATACTCTTCTTGACCGTCCACCAGAACTGGTCCTGGAAGGGTGAGAGCAAAAGAGAAGTTGTTGCAGACCATCGTCTTTAGTAGAGACACATGGAAGACCAGAGGAATCCTTAAGGTATCTGGTAACTCCAATATGCGACCAGATATACTTGTTTCACAATCCTGTAGGGACTTATATACCTGGGCCCGAGCTTCAGGGAAGGAATCATCAAACGGATGTTCCTGGTAGACAGCCAGATGTGGTCTCCAACTTGGAACTGCAGAGCTGGCCACTGACTCTTGTCCTTATGATCCTTCTGCGGAAGGGAGGCCTTAGCTAAGTTGGCATGAATCCTCTTCCACAGAGATTGTAGCTCCTGGACCTTGTCATCCGCCACAAGAACTCCAGAAAGAGAGACAGGTGATGGGAGAGCAGAAGGATGGTACCCGTAGGCACAGAAGAATGGGGAATCTTGTGTAGAGTCGTGGTTCAACGAATTTCATGCAAACTCTGCCCAAGGGAGAATATCCACCCAGTTATCCTAACTTTCAGAGTTGAAGCAACTTAGAAATTGAAAGAGAAAGGATTGATTAGTCCTCTCCGTGAGGCTTTTGGACTGAGAATGGTATGAAGACGAGAAGTGGAGTGAGATTCCCATTGTTTTGCAGAATGCTCTCCAAAATTTGGCAATACACTGGCGACACACTTTATTCGAGCTCGGCTAGTCCCACGAATTCGGGTATACTCGGGTGTATTGAGGTTTGTGACTGTTTTCTGCCCGAGTGCATTGCGTTATTTTCCAGGCAGGGATTGAAGCATTTTATTCCCGCTGGCTGCAATACTGCACAGTATATATATATATACTGCATTACAATTCATGAATTTATGCCATCTGGTAGACACGCGAAGCATTGCAGCCTATTAAATCCTAATCATTATCATTTAACAGATCAGCCGCCCGTCAGCCAGGCATGAACCATGGCTGGGAAGGCAAACGCAACGGGGCTTGTCAGAGGTGAAGAGCGGCGCATTCCAGGTATCTGCCAGGTACAAACTGGGCATTTGCTCGAATAAAGTGTGTCGCAGCAGTAAACTGGTAACCGCGATAGGAGACTATCTCAGTCATAATGCCATTAAGCAGAATATCTCCTTGGTGAAAATCTCAGAAAGTTCGAAGGCAGTGGGCAACTTCCTGAGTGGTACAAAATTAGCTTGTCTTGTGAAGCGATTGACCACTACTAAAATGGTCATCATACCCTTAGATGGTGGTAATTCTATGATACAGTCCATAGACAAGTGGTTCCATGGTCAAGTAGTAACTGGTAGGGGATGAAGAAACCTGCAAGGCATAGTCTGTGGTACCTTTGTTTGAGCGCAGACAGCACTGGTGGCTACAAAGTCCTTATTGTCCTTGTGATTATCTGGCCACCACAAGAGGTGTTCTATGAAATCCTAGGTCTTCCTAACTCCTGGGTGACCAGCCACCTTGGATTGATGACCCCACTGCAAGACCTCACTATGAAACTGTGGAGATACAAACAACTTGGATTTTTCTTACTGAAGTAGGTCTAGGATACTCTGCCTGTGCTTGTGATATCCGTTATAATAGTGCGGATGAAACTGTCAAAATAATCTGAGATGGTGGAATGATGGGACAATGATCCCTCTCATCAGAGTCCTCCGAAGAAAGTTGTTGAGACAGAACATCCGCTTTGACATTTTTGGATCCTGTTCGAAAAGAGATAATGAAATTGAAGCATGTAAAATAAAAGAGCCCACCTCGCCTGTCGAGTCCCGAGTCTATTGGCACCTTCAATGTATTCCAAATTCTTGTGATCCGTTAATATAGTGATACATGGTACCTTCCAGAAAATGTCGCCACTCTTGAAGAGCTAATTTTACGGCAATTAATTTCCGGTTCACAACATAGTAATTTCTCTCGGCGGAAGAAAACTTCTTGGAGAAGAAGGCACAGGGGTGTAATCTCCCTTGAATCTCCTGCCATTGTGTTTGGATGGCCCCGCCTGCCACATCGGATACGTCCACTTCATTATGAAAGGCTTAGTGGGGTCGGGATGAAGCAGCACCAGGGCGGACAAGAAAGCAGACCAGTTTCTCAAAGGCCTGTACTGCTTCAGGTGTCCACTTCTTGGGATTTGCCCCCTGTTTCGTAAGAGCCGTAATGGGACCAACCACCTTGGAGAAGTTTATAATGAACCTTCTGTAGTAGTTAGCGAATCCAAGAAAGCTTTATGTGTGTGTTTGAGACCCTCAGGTACGGACCAATCCAACACTACTGAGACCCTGGCTCTGTCTATCTCAAAGCCTTGGGCAGAGACAAGGTATCCGGGGAAGGAGATCTTACGTTTTTCAAATTTGCATTTCTCCAGCAGCTTGGCGTAGAGAGCATGTTCCCATAATCTCTGAAGCACTTGCTTGACCTGAATCTGATGTTCGAATCGTGAAGAAGAAAATATCTGGATGTTGTCGAAATATATGACCACAAATTGATTGAGGAGATCTCGGAATACTTCATTTATGAAGCCTTGGAACACGGCTGGAGCCTTACACAAACCGAATGGCATCACTAAATATTCATAATGCCCATCTCAGATATTGAACACCGTCTTTCATTCGTCACCCTCCTTAATTCGGATGAGATTGTAAATCCCGCTGAGATCCAATTTAGTGAAAATAGAGGCCCTGTACTTTTTCCCACGAATAAAAAACCTGCACCTGCAGGGGATGTAGACTTGCGGATGAATCCATGTTTCAAATTCTCATCTATGTACTCCCGCATAACTGTTGTCTATGGTTCCAGGTGGGGATAAGTGCGCCCATGAGGTGGAATGGTTCCTGGGAGTAAGTCGATTGGACAATCGAATGCCCGATGCGGTGGTAACTCCTCGGCGTGCTTCTAGTTGAAAAAATCCAAAAAATCCTGGTAGATGAGTGGAAGGCCAGTGGGGAGAGGCACGGATGACATTGGTGTGTCAGAGATGGGACGAGGCCTAGACAAGCAATTCCCGTGACATCGCTGGCCCCAAGCGGTCACTTGTCCCGTTACCCAGTCGATTATAGGGTTGTGGGAGCGTAATCAATACTACAGGCGGTGAGTGGATTACCATGAAAGGAAGTAGCTCCTTATGTACAACTCCGATGTTCACTACCAGGGAGATAGACTCTTGGGTGAAGGTCCTGGGAACCAGTGTTCTCCGTCGATCGTCACAATCTCTAATGGGATATCCATAGTGCGAAGGGAACTGCATGCTCTTTGTCGAACGAAAGATCGACGAAATTACCTGTTGCTCCAGAAAAGGCCTGAGTGGAACCTGAGGTAGAGCCCATGAGAGAGAAACCAGCACAAGTTCACGAGAAGACACAGAGGGAGGAGGGATGGTAGAGATCTCCAGCGAATGCTCCTCCAACTTCACTGGACATGGGCGTTTCCCGACCCCACAACAATTGGGCAGTCACGATCTGGTGGCCCTTGGACCCACAATACAGGCACAAGCCCAAGGTATGCCTCCTGCTTCTCTCCTGTTCTGACAGTCTGGTATTACCTAGCTGCATACGTTCGTCCTCTGGAGGGGTCTGAGAAATGAAGTTTGGGGCCAACCAAGTAGTTGGGCTCCTAACAGCATGACACTTCTCAGAAAGGCATTCCTGCATTCTGAGATCGATCTGTACGCACAGAGAAATTAACTCCTTAAGGTCCTTAGGGAGGTCCCAGCTTGTCAACTCATCTTTTAGGTGCTCCTATAGTTCCTGCCAAAGGGCCACTACTAGAGCTTCATTATTCCAGCTGGTCTCGGTCGCGAGGGTGCAAAAATCAATGGTGTACTGGCGTACTGTGAGGAATCGGGGAACACATCCTCTACGGAGTGTTTCCTCCTTACCTGCTTCAGCGTGCTCCCCCGCTCTGTTTACAGAGTGCGCGCACACCCGCAGTTCTTCACTCCATGCCACGTAGCTTGGTTCTGCCCCCCGGTCACGTCGCGCGTCTGTCAAGGGACGTCATGCACCGCTCCTCAGCTGTGTGGCAAGTTCCTAAATGCCCACTTGTCTCCTGCAGCCTATCCCTGCCTCTGCAGAGGCCGCGCCTCAACCCCCAGCCTCATTGGTTCCTGTTTACATAAAAGACTTTCACTTTCAACTTGCTGAACATAAACCTGTGTATTGTGATTTATAGTGAATTAAGGCGCGAACAACTCAAATAATGTGAACAATAATAAGTGCAACTAATTAGTGCAATTAACCATATGTGCCAAATAAAATTCAAATAAATTATAACCCTGCTCATACCCTCTGGTGGGACCTGTTTCACGGGTTCCAAAAAGTCTGATTTGATCTCATACAATCCAGGAGGAGCATATGTGGGAAATAAAAAAGAAGAAAACAGTGCAAATTTAAGTGTAGATGTATTGACAATGGGTTAGATATTGATTGAAGTCTTGGCTCTAATGGTGTTCCTACTTACAAGATGATATAGATAAAAAAGCCTTTTGCAGATTGGGCTGCAGCCCCCGTGGTAATACTGGTGTGTGGATCTCCCTCCAGGCTCGTCCCCTCAATAGGGCGGAACAGTATGCAAAGGAATGGGAAAAGCACTACATAGCGCGATCATGTGGGTATAATACTTTATATAAAAAATGGATATAAAATGTGCACTTACAATGTGCTAGATAAAAACAGGCATGTTACACAATCATTGTGTGTTGTGGATTTGTCGCCGCTCTCACCGCCTTCCCTTGGATCATCCAAGTGTCCTACGTCTGCAGTATAAGATCGCAGATTCACTGTCAGCTTTGCGTCCTGGTAGGCGTCTGACGTCACGGCTCTGAGGTGCGGCAAGAACTACGGGTCCTCCACTGGTTCAAGAATCCTCACTCTACGCGTTTCGCCCAGCCCACAAATTGTGACTGCTTCCGGCTTCGTCTATATCTATATCATCTTGTAAGTAGGAACCCCAATAGAGCCAAGACTTCAATCAATATCTAACCCATTGTCAATACATCTACACTTAAATTTGCACTGTTTTCTTTTTTTTTATTTCCCACATATGCTCCTCCTGGATTGTATGAGATCATAAACCTGTGTAGCCTTGTGTTCCTGCGTTTGCCTTGTGCCTTGTTGCTGTCTCTCTGTTGCTTTCTTATGTACTGACCCGGCTTGATTACAGCTTGCCTCTGACTAACCGCACCTCTCCATCCCTGATCACGCTTACGGACACTCTACCAATCTACTGGCTCCAACCCACGACCGCGGCACAGCGGACTCCGACCATCCCACTGGCTCCGCCCCCGGATTCCGGCAAGTATCTGAACTAACCGATCTCTCCAATCCAGACCCGGCTATGCTGCCAACCCACTCTCCAGGCATGCCCTCGCTGCTGTGGGTGCATAGTTTCATACTTTCCCACCTCAGTACCGGGGTCCCGCCTTGTTCGTGATGAGTGCAAGCGTTAAACATATCGTGCGAGTTCCCTGGCGAATCCACAGAAGTGAAGCTGATGCTGAAGAAACACATCCTGGAGCGTAAAACACCAACTTGAAGGTATGGATGAAGACAGGGAATTACTGACCAGGGACAAATCCCTCTCCCAGAATGAAGAGGCCCAGGCCAGTGCCTCGTCAGTGAGAAGAGAAATAATAAAGGCCACACTGGCTAGGTGCATGTGAACATGGACTGTTGTAATTCAAATTGAATAGATCATTGATTAAGAAATCCCCTGCAAGCTATAGGGTTCCCACCTTACCGTAGATGAGTCTGAATACGAGGCTCTCTGATCGCTGGGGATAACGGGAGCCGTATCGGAGCTGCATCTGCAATACTCAAGTCTGGCTGATGGGTGCCTATGTGGGTGACTAAGTTCCGCACTGCATAACACATCCGTGCCAGTTGTTACTCTTGTAGGACAAGGTGTTCCTCATGATCCTGCAAGTACTGTCCCTGCAGGGTAACAGCTCATCCTACCTCAGCGGAGTCCATTTTTTGGCCAAGCAAAATGTAACGATTCTTGCCTTAAGCAGGAAGGGGACCCACAGGGCTGAGGTAGGAAGGTGAAAGAACCGACCGGAGCTGAGTAGAGTAGTGCGTAGAAGGCCGAAGGTAAGGGCTGGCAGCAGAGTTGCAAAGAATGTGTGAATGCAGAGGTCGAGGCAGGCTGATGTTATGGATAGTCAAGATGCTTGCAGTGATCGGGGCAGGCTAAAGACGAGGATAGACGAGGTACGTGACCCGGATCTGGTAACGTGAAAACAATAGGTATAAACGCGTTGCATGAATTCAGTACGAAACTGGAACTTTGCTCTGCAACCTCCTGCTCACAAGGCTGTCCTTTTAAAGGACACTGCCAGAAGCAAAGATGGACGATCCAGCCACAGAGGGCGAGCAAGAGCAAAATCCCTAGCTCGAACGTGAAAACCTAGAAAAGATTTTGCCAAACCTCATAACTTCTGAGCTCTTGCTGAACCTTAGTGTTTTATGGAAAACAAGTTGAAAAGCAATATCCTTGAATATATGCATACCAATACAAAATAGGATGGAACAGTACAGTATGCAATAACCCTGTTTTGCAGCCGAGAAACTTTGATAAATAAATACCCGTGGTTTATACATTTAGGGGGACATTTACAAAGTCTCTTGGCGGCAAAATTGGAGCAAACAACTGAACAATATTTATCAAAGGAAAACATCTTATATCCTGTGGGAGTATTCTCTGTTAATCCGATGCAGATTGTTTTGCTCCAGTTTTGCAGCCAGGATACGTTGATACACAACCCCCTTTGTAGTAAACTAATCACATGGTACGTTGCATTTCCACTTTCAGAGCAAGAAAGAGAGAGAGAAAAGAGATTTTATTAATTGTGAAAATACATACAGACAGGCAGTGACATCTCATTAGTTTTGTGTGCACTATTGTTTGAATTTCACCTTGATTTTCAGGTTCAACCATATTATAATTCTCCACTTGCATGCATTTGCCAGAAAGAGCAATGAACATGGATAATGTCCATTTTTGTAACTATCGGGAAGATAAAATGTGCAGTCCTGTGGTAAGCCGAACTGGAAGTAAGTACTTCCTGATTTATTAAATGTGTCTTAATGTAGAACTTGTTCTTGATGACAAATCTGTATCCCAGAGTACGTTTTAGAATGAAGCACACACAAAGAAATGACCTTAGTCTAACTCTTGACATTGTGCTTTTATGAGCAGTTGCTGGAAGCAGCTAAAAGCATATTTGAAAATCTCCAGCATAATCCCTATCTTCAGAAGATAAAATATACATGCATACTTTTCATATAAATCCTGATTTTCTATTATGCAGGTTGCAGGTACAGTACACAGAAATACCAAATGAAAAAGTTACAGAAACACTTTGGTGGCTTTGTACGAAAGTCTTGTGACTAGATATTAAACTTTTTATTTTTCTAACCCATGGCAGCATAAAATGTGTGACGCTTGTTCATAAATCAATCTATTAACTCTGAGATTGATGCCAACACAGGCCTTGCAGAAATGTATTGTTTCAGATGAAAGGGAAACCAATGACATCCAAACACACTAAATCTGATATATGAATTATAGAAAGTGCACACTAACTCTTCCTTAATACTTATTATTCTTATCTAAATCACAAGCAGGTGGAAGGAGGGTACAGCATTGGAGAAATAGCTTGATGTACTGATACTAAGATATGCATTTACATTTTTTTTATTTTTAGGCAAATTGGGGCATGATACATTTTGAGGGCTATTTAATTAAATCTCAGCTTTAAAACGGAGGCAAAATTGGAGCAAAAAACAGCCTTCGATTTAGATTTATCAAAGGAAGGAAATCCTATTGAAAGTAATTGCAGTTTTTATTTTGATATATTTGGTGCAATTTGTCTGCATTGGTTCTACTCTCGTTTTTGAAATAAATAAAAACCTTTATTTTTTTATGAGAATAATCATTTTACTACACCAGCAAATATTAAATTGTGCTATTGGATTATTAAAATACATTTTCTTTGACCTAAATGTAGCAGAATCACAACATAAGCAGTATACAATTAAAGGTCAAATGATTGTCCAGATGTTTGGTGAATAGATACAACTTGGAAGTAGAGAACTGTGAACTTGTCCAAAATTGTCTCTTTTGTTTGATGAATTTTCCAACTTTATAAAAAGTTCAAAGAGTACATGCTGCAACATTTCAGTGACATTTCTGCAGAAAGACTAATGGCCCATCGGATTAACACAGCAGAGGTCCCTGGCAGTCCCATTCACACATATGAAAATGTTGTTTTCAATATTGAAGGAGCTATAACTAAAATTAAAGATTGAAAAAACAGCTCTCCTTTTAAGGTTGGTTATTTTTTAGTTTACGCAATTAGAATTCCATGAACGACTGTTACGCTTCACCTTTGTTACTTAATAACTGTTTATTGACTTCCAGTATGGCGCCAGAGGGTGAAATCACATCCCCCTGAGCTCCTGCAGCCCCACTGCTCCTAAACAGATCAGCAGTTTAAACAACCAGAACAAATTATTTAAGGCAGTAGATAAAACTCACTGAAATCCTGTGAACGGCAAAAAGCAGGCAGACTTTGCATGCTCCTGTGAGGGAGAGATACATGTGTAAGCATTCTCTGCAGAGACATCAGGCTGAATATAACCCCTCACAGTTTTAATCCATCTGAACAGAGGGGAAAAGCAGGAAAGGCTCCACAGCAGGACAGTAACTTGAAAAGTAAGGAGGAGCATTCATATGAAAAAAATTCTCTCCAGGCGGACCCAGATGCCCCCCAAATATCAGCAAAAACAGGTGAGAGCTGTTAGAACGTCAGCGCACACAAATACTGTATGGTTTCCAAGCACATGGAGGAACTGCATGCAGACCCAGAGGAATCAGAGGTGTCTCAAGAGGTAGAAACTCCCAGGGATTATGGTGAGTTATGGTGAGTTAGCCAGGGCTGTAGCAAAAGTATTGATGGCTGCTTTAAATTAACATTATGAAAATTTGCAAAAATCCCTAGATTATCTTAAAGGGGAACTAACCCTGTAAAACACCAGGATGGGGGAAGTTGAATCTAGAGTAGGGGTCCTAGAGGATGTACAGTTATCCTCAGAAATGCAGCAGGACATTCAAACTCTTAAAAATAGAAATAAAACTTTAGAAGACATGGTGGAGGACCTGGAAAACAGGTCACGCAGAAATAATATAAACACACAATGTAATTAAAAAGGAAGGGTGATGGGGAGGTAGGGTTGAACTACAGGTGTGTAGCACAGATGAATTATTCTCAAATTAAATCTGGTAAATTGGGCTAGATAAACACCTAGAGTCACCTATTAATAATAGGGCATCAAGTCTCAGGATGGCCACCACTTTTAAACTATGGCATCAGTTGCTGACATACATATGCTGTGCGGCATCCAGCGTAGCATACCGATCAAGCCAAGCTATGATTGTTGAATGTGGCACCAAACAGTGATATATCTGCTGTAATATACTGATATACAAATCACTGAAACAAAATGTGAACACTGTAGGTACAACACAATCGTAGGTTGGTGGTACGTGGATTGACTCTACGCAAGATGACAATACTATACACAGCATATAAATAAATTAATATAACTTCAACTGAATACCATAGTCACTAAAGTATAATATTGCTTAGCACACTGGAATTCAGCAATTATGAGGGAAAGAAGATCCTAATATTTCAGGACTATTCTGCTGCAGTATCAAATAGAAGCCGGAAGTTCAGTAAAGTTTGCAGTATGCTATATAAGCAAAATAAAACATTTTCCCTGGGATGTCATGCCACCTTAAGAGTCTTCATAAATGGAGGGGCCAAAATATTTGCAGAAGCAGCAGAGTGCTTTATCCACCAGCATGCTGCAGAACTGGAGGATAGAACCTCAGAAAGGAGATACAGCATGGAGGAAAATAGCACAGCCAAGAAAAAGGTTCCTCTGTGTAATGCGTAGCTCACCACAAACGAAGAGCGACCACGTGCTGATGTAGGGAATTGAGCAACGCCAACCCACAGCACGCGGGCGTGCCTAGGATGTAGATTGGTCATGTAAGCCAGGTCAGGGTTAGAGATTTGAGAATAGTAGATGGTAATTGCCAAGTCAGGAGAAAAGAGTTCCGGATCGTCGGGGTGCGTAGCCAAGTTCAGGATTGGAGAGTAGCGGATCGTCGGGGGACGTAGCCAGGTTCAGGATAGGAGAGTATCGGATCATTGGAGTACTTAGCCAAGGTCAGGACTGGAGACAGGAGAATGGTTGTTCGTAGCCGGATCAGGAGAGGAGAGATGCGGAGTCCAAGAGATAAGCAGGGTCAGGCAACAAGATGTTAACAGGCAAGTAAAGGCAAGGTCACGGAACTGAATGCAGCAAGGCACGGCATCACACTAGACTATGCTTAGCAATGAGAGTCAGGAACAGGCAGGCATATAAAGGGAGATCATCCAATAGAAAGCCAGGAAAGAACGAGGAAGCAGAATCCATTGGCTGCTGGTGCACACAGGTGTGCCCTATGATGCAGCCTGATCAGGAACGGGGGCGGGACCGATCACACGCCAACCCGCGCGCATCACGGAGGTCAGGTGGCAGAGCCTGGTACGCACGTCACTCCCACACCGGTCCTGTCCGTCACCAGAGCTGGGGCGGAGATTGGGACATGAGTCAATGGGGAGGCTGGACGAGCGCACCCTCCGCGCGCCGGAATGGGGGGCGTAGCCAGAGCTTGCGAGCGGAGAGTCAGACTGCGCAAGTTCCGCGCGCGTGTAACTGGGCCATGAGATTGCGCATCCTGGATGTCAGTCGCGTAAGGGTCTTTAAGGTGAGGAGATGGTCTATGGCCACCAGGATAGCGATTTCTCACAGTACCCCCCCCCCCCCCCCTCCTTCTAGGAACAACCTCCGGGCGACTCCAAAATGGTTTGTCCGGAAATTTAGAATGAAAGATACGAACCAGTCTGTCTGCGTGAACCCGATGACTAGGAATCCAGGACCTTTCCTCCGGACCGAAACCTCTCCAATGCACCAGATAATGCAGGGATCCTCTGGAGATATTGGAATCAAGAATTTATGGTATCTCTTACTAGGGTTGAAAAGAGAAACTGCCATGCGCTCCAGGGTATAGGAATAGGATATATATATATATATAACTTGGGGTCCCACAATTGGAGAAGTGGCTCAAATGGAGCGAGTGAGCACTGAATATCCACAGAGTCCAGACCAAGGAGGTGGGGTGGGGAAGAAAAACAATTAAAGTCCTCTAATCCACTTAAAACACCCTCTGCTGTCCTCCTTAGGACTAACTAATGGGCAAAGTGCAGCTGACTTGACAGATGCAGAGATAAGCTTGCGGCTGGAACTGTAGAAGAAAAGACACCATCTGCTTGTACTCACATATGCCACATTGAGCTGTGCTGCGTGCTGGAACGGCTCTCACTCGCAGGATGAAATCTCCCTTTTCAGTAGTGGGCTGGGCTGATCTGCCTCACATACACACTGCACCGGGATCCTGCTGCTGTCCTCCCCCATGCACAGATGCTCCACAGGGAACTCCCTCTGTCAGCCAGAAAAGCTCTTACTCCTGAGTTACACCTGCACACCGCATCCACTGCACCACAGCACTCCACACCAGGGTTCCTGCTGCCGATCTTCCACAGCGTCAGGTCACACTGCACGTCTGCACACCTGTGGTATAGGTACCCCCCCTCCTCCCAGTAAGGGTGCCTCCAGAGGCCACAGGCGAATCGAATAGAAAAAACAGTCCTATTGGTCTTTATCAACACCACTAGTTGGTTGAAACGCGTAGGAGGTACTTTTATTGTTCCGCTATGTTGCAATAAATTATTTTTTCACTTTATTCAATTTTTTGAGACCAGCGTTTATTATTCATTCAGTTGGGATCCTGTTTGGCTTAGGAGTGCCCTAGAGGCTGTTTTTTCTATTCATACTTGGGTTGGCCTTGGACCATATGAGGAGAAGTGGAAGGTACCGGAACTGAGTATGCATTCTGGACCTCAGGTTTTGGAAGCGAAACATGAAATACAGAGGGGATACTCATGGAAAGAGGGAGAGCGAGTCGATAAGCAACTGGATTGATCCTCTCGGAGACAGAGAAGGGTCCAAGAAATCTGGGTGTGAATTTCATAGAAGGGACTTTCAGTTGGATATTCCTGGATGACAGCCAGAACTTGTCGCCAGGTTTGAGTTCCAGAGCAGGTCTACGGTAGCGATCTGCCTGAGTCTTCTGCCTGTTGACTGCTTGCCTTATGTTGACCTGAATCCTTTTCCAAAGGTCTTGCAATTCTCTGATCCTGTCATCTGCCGCTGAGACCCCTGAGGAAGGTAGAACAAGAGGAAGAGTAGACGGGTTGAATCCATAATTCACGAAGAAAGGAGACTCCAAGATTGAACCGCTAAGTGCGCTGTTGTGGGCAAATTCTGCGCAGGGTAAGAGTTCAGCCCAGTCGTCTTGGGAGTCAGAAACAAAACAGCGTAAATATTGTTCAAGCGATTGGTTGGTCCTCTCCGTCTGACCATTAGTCTGTGGGTGGTATCCAGATGAGAAATGAAGAGCAATACCTAGCTGGAGGCATAACGAGCGCCAGAACCGGGAAATTAACTGAGAACCTCTGTCTGATACTATTACCATAGGTACTAAATGTAAGCGAAAAATCTCCCTGATGAAGATATCGGCTAATTTGGGAGAATTGGGAAGACCCTTGAGGGGTATGAAGTGGGCCTGTTTCGAGAATCGGTCCACAACCACAAGAATCGTGTTCATACCCTTGAAGATAGGCAAATCAACAATGAAATCCATGGACAAGTGTTTCCAAGGCCGGTTAGTAATAGGTAGAGGTTGAAGAAGACCCGAGGGAAGGATTCTGGGTGTTTTAGTCCTGGCACACGTGGGGCATGCAGCTACGAAATCTTTTACATCCTTTTGCATCCCCGGCCACCAAAATAAGCGATAAATAAGATCCAATGTCCTCGGTGCCGGGGTGTCCTGCAGATTTGGAAGAATGACTCCACTCGAGAATCTTCTTACGGTGCTGAGAAGAAGTGAAAAGACGGTCCTAAGGTGGCGAGATGCCAGGAGGAATGTGGCTCTGTAGGCGGACAATGTCTTTGAGAGCTCCGAATAAAGTGGCCGAAATAATACATTTAGGAGACAGGATGGGCTTTTGCTGATCCTCAGATTTGTCGTCCAGAGAGAATTGACGAGGTAAGGCATCATCTTTGACATTCTTGAATCCAGGAAGATAAGAAATTATGAAATTAAATCTAGAGAAAAATAGCGACATCATGCTTGTCGGGCTCCCAGGCGACGTACTCCTTCAATGTAAAGCAAGTTCTTATGATCCGTGAGGATAGTTATCGGATCTTCATTACCCTCCAGAAGATGTCTCCATTCTTCGAGAGCTAATTTCATGGCCAGGAGTTCCCGATTCTCGATATCGTAGTTGCATTCAGCCTCAGAATTTTTTTCTCGAAAAGAATCCGCAAGGATGCAACCTGGATAGAGGATTCTTTCTTTGGGACAGAACAGCGCCTACACCAATGTCAGAGGCATCAACTTCAAGAGTAAATGGAAGTTTAGGACCAGGATAAATGAGAACAGGGGCGGACACGAAGGCCTTTTTGAGAAGTACGAAAGACTGAAGCACAGCAGTGGGCAAGGAAGCAGGGTCCGTTCCTTTCTTGGTGTAATGCTCGGCCTGCCCACAAGCCAGACGAGACCCCGGGACTGAGGTGGAAAGGGTAAAACCACACACCTAGCAGCAAACGGGAGCACAGCCGGAGTGTGGAAGTAGCATAGGTGGTCCGGGTAACTAGAATGTTTAAAGGTACCATACTTGACAGCTCCGGCATAGAGGAGAATTGCTAGAGGCAAAGGGAGTGGTCAGAGTGAGGGGAGGAGCAGAAGGACGGACAAGGGAAGGGACAGAAAGGGAAGGAGGACCTGAGAGGCAAGGCTGATGGGGAAGGGGCGTGCAGGGCAATCGCGTGACATCCGAGGGGGCGGAGAATGAGGTAGGCGCACCGGAGGATCCAGGAGCAGACAGAAGAAGGGGTGGAGCAGAGGGACGGACAGGGGAAGGGTCAGGTAAGAAAGAAGAAGCAAGGAGGCAGAGCTGACGGCTGGGACTGAGGCACGCAAGGAGCGTGTGCCGCGTCAGCGGTGGCGGAGTCAGATGCCCGGCGCCAACCAATGGCTGCTTGGGTGCGCACGTGCCCATAGGGCTGACGCGCGTGGGCTTGAGGTGCGGGCAAAGCAGCCAGGAGCGGGGAATGCCGCCGGGGAGCCTGAATGGCCTGAGGAACAGGTAAGGACGCGCTGGACGCGTGTATACCCGCAGCGCGGATCCTTACACTTGGTTAATTCCGTAAGTGGAGCCACTAAGGAAGAAACATTTGAATGAACCTGCAATAATAATTTGAGAATCCAAGAAATCGCTGAACCGCTTTAAGAGTAGACGACTGTGGCCAATCCAGAACTGCTTTGACCTTGGCGGGTCCCTGGTGAGGCCGGTATCAGAAATGAGGTATCAAAGAAAAATGTAGATGTTTGATGGAAATGGCATTTCTCCAGTTTGGCAAAAAGTCTATTCTCGCGCAAGCGAAGAAGCAATTGTTTCACCTGAGTAATGTGTTCTTGTATGGAGTTAGAAAAGATTAATATATCATCGAGATAAATGATTACAAAGGAGTTGAGAAGGTCTCTAAAAACTTCATTTACGAAATCCTGAAACACGATGGGCATTGCACAGACCAAAAGGCATGACTAAGTACTCATAATGTCCATCTCTGGTGTTGAAAGCAGTCTTCCATTCGTCACCCTGACGGATCCTGACAAGATTGTAGGCACCCCGTAAATCCAGTTTAGAAAAAATATTAGCTCCTTGTAATCGATCAAACAGTTCAGAAATTAGAGGTAAGGGATAGCGTTTTTTAACGGTGATTTTGTTGAGGGACCGGTAGTCTATGCAAGGGCGCAAAATGTTCCGTCCTTCATCTTCACAAAGAAAAACCCAGCGCCTGCAGGAGAGGTGGATTTACATATAAATCCCTTCTGTAAATTCTCTGCAATATATTCTTTCATTGCCTTGGTTTCTGGCATAGACTATGGGTAAGAGGTCCCTCTGGGTGGTGTGGTGCCTGGAAGCAGATCAATGGGACAATCGAACAAACAATGAGAGGAAAGAGCCTCAGATTTGACCTTATCGAAAATGTCCTGAAACTCACCATACTCATCTGGCAATTGTACTCTTTCCTTCTCCTCAGACATGGTGGTACCTCCAATGCTACTTGCTTCAAGGATGCAGTTCTTATTGCAGAAGGAGCTCCATCGAATGGGTTCCTTGTTGAGCCAATCCACTCGAGGGTTATGAATCTGTAGCCAGGGCAGACCGAGAATCACGCTAATGGATGGAGTGTGAATCATGTTGAATTGAATCTTTTCCAGGTGTTTGTTCTCAATCTTGAGCTGAAGTACCTCTGTCTCCAAGAAGATAAAAGCCGGCTGAAGAGAGCAATGGGCTCAAGAGCAATGGGCTTCCTTCTGTGCCTGATAGGAACCAGATGGTGTTCTGCGAAAGCTTGATCAATGAAGTTTTCTCCTGAACCTGAATCAAGGAAAGCAAGCGTAGATACTTGGAAGCCCTCCCCAAAGAGAGTGATGGGATAAGAATGTGAGAAGGGTTGTCAGCAGAAATGGGGGTAAGAGAAAGCATTCCCAATGAGACTCCCCCGGGTCTCATGGGAACTTTGCGTTTCCTGACTTGGGGGACACAAATATGCAAAATGTCCAGAAGTACCGCAGTAAAGGCATAAACCGTCATTCTTGCATCGTAATTTCTCAGATTTGGAAAGACTAGTAACCCCCAATTGCATAGGTTCGGAAGTATCCGGGAGTGGAGTTTCACTTTGGCTCACCCGACCGGGAGTGATCCGGGATGGAGTGAAATGATGATGAACCCTCTCTGATCCCCTTTCCTGAAGGCGATGATCCACCTTGATGCAGACGGCGAAAAGTTCTTCCAAGTCGGTGGGACGGTCGTAAGTTGCCAGCTCATCCTTCAAATGATTGAATAAATTCTCTTTTTTTGACAAATCATTAGTGCCCTGGAAAATCTATTTTTCTATACAGTAGTTCTTGGAGTTTTTTCAGACAGGTACTCCCTGGACCAGGAGCACCGGTAACTGCAAGTATATTAACCTTTTCATGGTGTTAAGCATTATCTCTCATGCATTATGCTCTCAGGGTCATGTTATTATTTATGTTTTAATTTATTTCAACCGAAATGTTTGCCCAGGTGGTGTGTACAATATAGCCTCTTCTATATAGTAGATGCAAAGCCCAAGGAGGCTCCGGGGTTGGAGTAAGTGTTGACAGACCATTCGAGTCTTGACCACTACCCCAAACTGTCTGTGTCCCCAAATAAGCAGTTGCCCTTGTTTCTTTTGGTTGTTCCCCCTACCCCAGATTTTATACACAAGGGCAGTTGGGCATTAGGAGTGTCTCTTTAGATACACACCTTTCTCATTCTTTATTTATTTCTGTTTTTTCTGCCCCCCCTGTTTAGGTTTTCCCCCCCTGTTCCCCATCCCTGAACAGCAAATAGGTGATGTACACTACAATAGCGCTACAGGGCAGTCCAAGTCTGGACGCTCATACCCATCAGCGTTGCTAACCCAAACATGTGATGTCCCTTAAGGTAATATCACTCAATGTGAAAGGCCTAAACTGCCCCCAAAAAAAGAAGAATGGCCATGTCGGATTTTAAGAAAAAAGGGTCCGACATCCTCCTTCTACAAGAGTCCAATTTTAGATCCCCAGATAACCCAAGCTATATAGATAAACCGTATATGGAGGGTTTTTTCTACTCCGCGATGGTCAAAAGAAGGGGGGTGGCAATACTTTTCCACAATCGGGTCGCTTTCACACTCAAATTTAAGAAAGTGGATAGAGAGGGCAGATATATGACCTTGGTAGGACAAAGGGCTGATAAGCCTGAAACGCGTTAGAGGTCTCTCTAACTCTGTTGTGAGCTTTTTGTTATTGAATGACTCAATAAAGTATTTTGTTTTACTTGCCTTCTGATCCAGCCACCATCATTTTTTCATGGTCCAATGAGCAGGGCATTGCTCGCACTTTCCCCCCTTGGGACATCCTTCAGCTGATTCGAATTGGAGCAGTTGCACGCTGGCTACAGGTTGCCGTGAGTACTTTTATCTCAAAATATATACATTCATCTTGCTAATTCTGCTGCATGTTACAAGCTGTCTACCAGTCTAGTACCAGGGGAGTGACTTTTATACTAAATTAGGTGAGGGGTCCAGCTGTTCCCTCACTGAGGACATTTTGGTCATCCCATTACACTGCTATTATACCTTGTTGTCCTCCATTCAATCGGATACATTATTTGACTGATCATATAAGTAACATTTCAATATTAAGAAAGCCTGTACCTATTGTTGATACCTTGGTTTTTTTAAATCAAATTCATGAGTGAGAATCATTTGGATAATAAGGATCATTTGGAATACTAACTGCTATTATTGATCTTTTTTGCTTACACTAATGCATACATATATGAGAGCTTTGCTCTAGTATTTTTTTACTGGTCTTGGTAGGAGAGCTGTATGGAAAGGAAATAACCATAGCTACATTTTATGCTCCAAACGAAAATAGTATTGATTTTTTCAACTCATTTTTCAGCACTCTAGGCATTTGGATGAAAGGTCAAATTACAGTATTCTGGGAGGAGATTTTAAACTCGCCTTAGAGCCGACCCTAGATAGATCTTCCGCCCCGAACAACAGCCCTCAGATTTGTAGACTCCAGGAGATTACAGTCATTAAAAGAGGTCTTCTCTCACTTAATTTGGTAGATATTTGGAGAGAGGTAAACCCCAGGGTCAGGGATTTTAACTTTTACTTATCGCCACACCAAACATACTCGCGTATCGACTACATTTTTTTATAAGCACAGGCCTGATCCCCCAGGTTTCCGATTCAAATATTCACAATATAACCTAGTCAGATCACGCCCCAGTAGATTCTACATTTATAAATATGGACATCATGGTACCTAGGGCAGCTTGGAGATTAAACAAATCTCTTCTCAAGGTCCCGGTGGTTCTAAATGAAGTTATCAGAGAAGCAGAGGCTTTTTCCAGACCAATGAGGAAAGTGTGTCGTCGCTGGCAACAATGTGGGAGGCTCACCAAGCTACAATCAAGGGCCACCTTATCTCCATTGCATCAGGTAGGAAAAGGGTCCGACAGTTAAATATTGACGCTCTCTCTCTATAGTACACAAAAATAACCAGTCGTCAGAGATGTTGCTATCCCTTAAGGAAACTAGAGCAGAGCACAATATGTTTCTAAGTGCAAAAGCAGAACAATCTCTTAACTGGTCAAAGAGGAAATTCTATGAAAAAGCGAATAAAGCAAACTATCTCCTGGCAGCTAAACTAAGAAATAGGTGCCCCTCCTACAATATCCACTCAATTAGATTGCAATCGGGCTCTTTAACCTCAAACCCAAAAGTAATAGTGAGAGAATTCCAAGACTATTCTAAATTATATAATGGTAAAAGTACTTCACAATGGCCATACCAGGGCCAAAATAGTTAGCTATCTCCAGTCAGCTGATTTACCCTCTCTGTCTGAGGCCCAACAAGGAGTTCTAAACCAATATATAACCCTAGAAGAAGTTAACAATAGTAGAAAAACTGATCACTGCCAAAAGATAGGGCTGGAAGCTCGAATATAATACAAAAAAGTTTGTTAATGCATAACAGCAAGTAGGTAAAAAAGGGTCCTCCGATGCGTTTCACCCCCTTTGATAAAGCCCCCACCGGGGGTGAAATGCATCAGAGGACCCTTTTTTACCTACTTGCTGTTATTCATTAATAAACTTTTTTGTATTATATTCGAGCTTCCAGCCCTATCTTTTGGCAGTGATCAGTTTTTCTACTATTGCGATCTACACACCACGGACTGAAGCATGCCGCGCTGAGATCATCGGTGAATGATTTTACTTTCACTTTCTCCTCCAGAAGCCTCTCTGCAGCTACATCGCTCCAGCCGCCTAAGCCATCGGGAGTACATCTGTGCATACCACGGGGTGAGTGTTGTCATCTTCATCACCCACCCTTTATTGCACAATATTTGTTTCCCTTATTGGCTGTTCAGGGGCTTCATTTGTGAGCAGGACTGTGATACTTATATTTACATTGTGCAGAACAGGAGGCATATCCTTTTAGGACATACATTGTCTCAGCTTCAAACAAGACACTTTATCCATGTTTGACTACCTAGTAGCACCAGTCTAGGAGTTATCCCCTATATCTCCTAATTCCTAGAAGAAGTTAAACTGGTAATAAAATGTTTTAAAGCCTCAAAGGCTCCGGGCCCAGATGGGTTCTCAAATGTATATTAAAAAAATGTAGTGACACTCTCTCCCCCCTATCTGCTCAGGTTATTCAACTGGTTGACTCAGTTTTTCCAACAAACATGTTACAAGCTTGATTCTCTCTTATCCGCAGGAGGGGAAAGACCCCTCAGCATGTGGGAGCTACCTCCCAATATCTTTAATTAACTCAGACATTAAAAAATTTTCTAAGATCTTGGACAATATATTAGTAAGGATTCTCCCCTCTCTGGTTCATGCCGATCAGGTGGGATTTATTCCAGGCAGACAAGCTGCAGACAATATTAAGCATATTATAGATCTCACGGCATGGACAGCACAGAAATGCGAACACGCCATGCTGCATAGCCTTGATGCTGAGAAGGCCTTTGATCTAGATAGACTGGATATATATGGAGGAAACATTGAAGATCTTCGGGTTTTTGGGTATCTTCCTCAAAGCAGTAATGGCCCGCTACTCAAATACCACTGCAATAGTAAAAAGCCAGGACTTCCCCTCTTCCCAATTTCAGGTAAAAAGTGGTACATGACAGGGTTGCTCACTGTCTCCACTTATTTGCACCCTTTGTATGGCGCCTCTACAGGCACATATACGCCGAAACCCTAATATCTCAGGTCTAAAGATGGGGGAACAGTCATACAAACTGCCCTCTTCACTGATGATATTATTCTAAACCTTTAACAAACCTGTTAAACAAACTATCCATTTTCAATAATCTTTCGTGTTTTAAGGTAAACAATAGTAAGTTGGAGGAACTAAATATCAATCTAAGGCAGGAGACAGTTTAAGCTAATCAAATTAATCTTTGATTCAGGTGGCAGCAATCCTCGCTGAAATATCTGGGAGTCTTTTTAACAAAGGACTTCGACTTGCTCTACTATGCTAACTATCCTAAAATACTAAAGACACTAAAAGCCGACCTTATGATCTGGACTAAATGTAATATCTCTTGAATGGGGAGAGTCCAATCAGTGAAGATGATATTACTGCCGAGCTTGTTCTACCTATTTCAAACCATCCTTAGACTTACTGTATGTAACGGAGTGCTCACCACAAACAAGGCGTGACCGCAAGGTCGAGGTGGGGTTTGGATATAACACCATCCCACAGCCGCGTGGGCGTGGATGGAGTGTAGATTGGTCGAGGTAGCCGGGCCAGGGTAGGAGAGGTCTGGATGGTCAGTAATACTTGCCGAGGTCAGTGTTAGAGAGTAGCGGATTATAGGAGGTACTTTGCCATGGTCTGGATTGGAGAGAGGTGGATCATCATGGTACTTAGCCGAGGTCAGTATTGGAGAGGTGAGAATGGTCGTACATAGCCGAGGTCAGGAGAACAAAAGATGGGAGTCCAAAAGAATAGCTAAGGTCAGGAGCAAGGATCTGGAAGCAAGACAAGACTGTGGAGGCAAGACAGCAGTGAACACTTCGCTCATAGGAAGGTTTCAGTGAAGAGCTTCAGCATAGGCGCTTCAGCGAGAAGCTTCAGTGTAGGCACTGCAGCACAAGGGATGGTTTCTGGGACAGGACTCTTACAGCACAGGAGATCCATCGCAGGTGCTCCAGCACAGGAGGTCCTCAGGAACAGGGACGGCATCAGCGTAGATGCTGCAGCATAATGAAGGCGAAGTCTTAAAGACGTAGGAAGTTTCAGCACAGGAATGGCCTCTGGATGGAGAAGGCTCCAGGACACAGGAAATTTCAGTACAGGGGCTTCAGCATGGGAGCGGCCTCTTGATGGAGGAGGCTCCAGGACACAGGAAGCTAGGATTTCAGAATTATGCTCAGCCACTTCCTGAGGGAAGGGTTGAACCTAAATAGCACGGGCAGCCAATAAGGACAGAGATGCATAGCAGGCAGTATGAAGCAGACTGCAGTGTGAGTCCAGAACCAGGTGATTCTAATTTCCAAATACAGGGAGGACTTTGCCTGGAAGATCTATATCCTTGTAAGGATGAGTTCCAGCCAATGCCAGCACCAGAACCCTTACAACATATAACATCAGATACAACCAAACTCCAATCTTTGATCTAAGAGTTTATCTGGAATAATAAGAGACCCAGACTTAACCATAAGCTCCTAAAAAGACCCACCGGAGCAGGAAGCCTGTCACTTCCTTGCATTCTCTCGTATTTTATTTTGTTTGAGAAATTCCACAGCTTCACTGTTTTCTGGGGGATATTTGGAGATTTCTCTGGGCTCCCCCCTCCCTGGCTGCTGCACACCTCATGCTGAGGAAGCAGATTCTGCTGTCAGACTAGAAGTGGATTCTGTGGCAGGTGGGGGGAGAGACTGAGAGAGAGCTGTTAGCTCAACATGAGATCCCCTCACAGGAGATCCCGGGCAATCAACTGCATTTACAACATGATGAGAAAAGGTAGAAAAACACCTAGACCAATACCCCCCCTCTCTCTCCCTCTGGAGGCTGAAGCAGGAAGAGGAGAGAGCTGCCGTGCTGTGCCACCAATTCTGGGACATGTGGGAGAGTTATCCCAGCGCTCCCTCACTGGAGGATGTGGAACCCCTGATCGCGGCCATTTCCCCACGCGATCCCCGTTATAACAGGGTTCAGCTGTATAAGAAAGAGATATTAGAAAACATGTTTGATAGCTACTTTAGGACTGAAAATAATATTATATATTCGATCTTTGAATTATATGATTGGAATCGAGATAAAGATCATGACAATCAATTGCAAAAAGTAGCAGCCAAGTGAAACAAGGACTTCCCAGAAATAACTGAGATTGACTCTTTGCTTGTAGGATTGGTAGAACGAGGAAAATAATAATATCATAGACATGGAGGGAATTACAATTTAAATTACTACTTAGAGCATATTATGTGTTTGATATCCAATAAAAACAGATAGAAAAGGATCAAAATACATGCCCTAAATATCTGCTTATTAAACCCTGCCTATGGGAATGCCTATGTATATCTGATTTTCGGGACCAGGTTCTAATATATATACATGACATGACAAAAGTGGTAACTGTGAAGGAACCTCTATCGGTTTTATTTGGGAACAAGGAGGGATGGAAAGAAGTCAATGGGGACTCAGTAATCCAAAGGATTGCTGAAATTAAACTCCTGGCAGCTAGAAAGTCTATAATGGTACAAAGGGTGAAGTATGACCCTCCAAATTTGTAAACGGTTAAAACATATCTCACAGCTAATGACTTTAGATAAAATGTAAACGGAGACCAATAAGGAACAAAAAAAATGAGAATTTCTTTACAAAATGGGAACTCTTTATTGACTCCCTACCACAGAGTGAAAAAGACCAAATATAGCAGGCTTTCGCATACACACCTCCTGGAGTCTCTTGCGGCGAATTGCACAAGAAGGTCATAGATGAGGTAAACAGAGGGAGAAAAGAACCAGGTTAAAGTTAAATGAGTATCAAAACAGGAGAACAGTATACAGTATCCGAACATAACATTTGTAATACTTTGTGTCTGACTAAAGTTAGGTTTTGTACATTCTGTGAGTTAATTATTTAATTTAAAAAAATTGTATTTTTGAGTTAAATTTGAGCATGTGATTTATACCTTTTTACTTTTAAATTTTTTCTTTTAAGTATTATTTAAACATGGATATTTGTAAAGATGTGTTGAAATCTGTCATTTTTACCAGCAATGTTAGAAAATCAATAAAAAGAACAATGAGAAGAAGAAAAAAAAACTGTTTCTTTGTATTTTCACATACAACAGAACACCATGTCTTTATTTGTCTGTTTTTCAAGTCAAATCCACAAGCAAATGCCTCAGTCTAATGCAATAATGATGAACTCTTCTAACTATCAATAGAAGCCGGCAAAATGCTACTTAGAGCATTATTTAGAGTTGCTGGAGGAGAGCACCTTGTGAAGGGCATTTATTTCAAGGCCATCATCTCAAATTGTCTTGTTTACCCCCTGATTTCTGTTCAGGATCCATTATCGCAGTCAGTTGTGCACATCAGTGGTGAAGGGAAAATTAATTCTGAATTACTGGTCCTGTAACTGCTTACTTCTTCACATTATCTGTCAGGAAAATAAGCAGACAAAGGCTTGCTAAGTGGATTTCTGTTAGCTGCCATTCAAAAAAAAAAGAAAGGACAGGTGTTGAATGGGGTTCCTTTCTTTAAAGTGCTGCCTGACAATACAGGCAGGAGGAGTTTAATTGCCTGCATCCACCTGCACCCTTGTCATATCTTGGTTTTTATTGATTTTAATGAAAATATTAAGTGTACTTTAGGAGTCGCAGCTAAGTGACATTTGATTGAACTATGCAGGAAAATGTATAATGGAAGCAGGCTATTACATTTTCAGCTGATTCTAAAAGTAGCAACATCCATAACAGCATTTTTTTCCCCCTGTTATGCATATGAAGCTATTTGATAGTAGTAGCAGGAGAAATAATAAATGTGTGTTGATTGTTAAATGAGCATTTCACTTCTGGGACTTGTTCTTTTGTAGAATTAATGGAAAGGTTTATTAGGTACCATGAAGCACTTGTTTAAAAAATAGATAACATTGTTGTAGTCGCAGTATGTCTAGTCTCTGTGCTGAAAAATCACTGTTAAACTGAGGCAACCATAAAAATGTGGCATGCTTGTTGGACATGTAAGAACATGTTCAAAGTTCTGAAGAAAGTATTCTTCAAAAATCTTAAATATTCAATTTATGCTTCTAAACTACAGGTGTATTCATAAAAAAGGGTATGGAACAAAACAATTTCAAATTAATTAATCTATTAAATGCAAAATATTAATTTATATTAATGTATAACATAAAATAATTGTATCATAATAACAATAGTAATATAATGCATAAAAACATAGTAAAAATGATCATCGGAAATGAGGAGATTACCAATTGTGTCCTAGTTGCTCATACCTACAGTAAGGTACCTTTCATGTATTATCATGTAAGGCTTCCACCCTTGCAGATATTATGGTACATGGGAAAATGATCATGAAATTTGCAAAGTAAAAGTGTACATAATTATGATTAGAAAATGATAGGAAGAATAAATCTTGTCCAAATATACTATATGTACATGTGACGGTTCAGGGGATTCCTTCCCCTTCATGCGTCCCTGACGCCCCACGCTCACCTATCCTCTCTGTTCCTTCCCCTGCCAGCCTCCCTTCCTTTACCCACACCTGTCCCTCTCCGGCAGCCTCTGACGTTATCCCAGCACCACTGCGCGCTCCCTGCAAGACTCGCGCACCCGCTCGGTTCTCGAGCCCCTGCTGCGGCGTTCCCCACTCTCAGCTCCCCTCGGTCTCTGCTCCTATCCCCTTCCCTCCGGCGGCTGTCCCCTCCTTTCCTCCCTCGTCCTCTACGGGTGTCCCTGCAGCGCGGCGCTCCGCGCGCCTCGTGACGCAGCCGGTGCGCGCGCACTCTCAGTTTACAGAGGGCGCACGCACACGCGCCTCTTCTAGGGTTTTTCAGCCTCCTGGCTCCTCCTCTCATGCCCTGCAGACAATATCTCTCACTGGCTCCCCTGGCTCCTCCTCTTCTCCTCCTCACCTATCCCTGCTGTCTCCCACTTCACCTTCTGCTCCTCCTCTCTCTTCTATTGGTGTTCCCTCCTTTATAACCCCTGTCTGTCCTTTCTCTCATTGCTCTGCATAACTCTTGTTACCCCTGTGTGTGCAGTCCTATGCTTGGCTCTCCTCTGTGTTTCAGCTTGTTCCTGCTCCTGCTTATCCCTGGATTTCCCTGGTTTGATCTTTGCTCTGGACTACTCTGCTCTCTGTTGCCCTTGAACCCTGCATATGAACTCTACTTTGCTGACCTCTGTAACCCCTGGACTTTGGCTTACGAACTTGACGACTCTGACTTCGGGATCCCTGGACATTGGCGCACGAACACCACTACTCTTACTCTGTACTCTCAAGGCGTTGCAAGTATCACTAACTATCTTTCAACAGGCCCGGCAACGCCGTACCACACTCCGGGCATGCCCTCACTGCTGTGGGTGCGTGGTAATACCCTTCCCACCTCAGTACTGTGAAACTAAATGCCCCTTCCATATGAACTGCAATATGACTGAATTTATTATGGGGTCTTGCCAGGTCTGCGGGCATACGGGCGTGACAGTACATATTTCATGAAAGGGGCAGTCTTACTTAACAGTACACAGAGGCTAGTTATCAAAGATATTTCCATATAAATATAGTGTTACAAAACACAAAACAAATAATATTTGTAGATTTATTTCCTTTAATAAATCTCATTTTGCACCCACTGTAGCTTTTCTAAGGCCTTGTCTCCAATATTGCAGAAGCAATTTAGTTAACTGCTCAGTAATATAGCACATACTCTGTAATTCTTAATCCTAAATATGCTTAACAGTTTTTCAATGAATCCAGAATTTTCGCTATGTGGAAAGTTAAAGCATTGTTTATTAGTATAAGCCTTTGTAAGTTTTTAAAATATTTTAGAAAGGATACATTCGATAGAAATGAAAGTCTGAATCACTCTCATTTTCCTTTCTGCATTTTGAAGATTCTTAGCTAGAAAATGAGATCATGATTGTGTGGTTACATTGACGCTATAAATGTTACATTTACTTTTATTTTTTCAATATGTAACAAGGTATGTATATAAGTACCTCTCTTTACCCAACAGTATATCTGTGATGTAAGTTCCTAGTAAGTTCAGGGCCTTCATGGGTTAATCTATGCGCCATTGACCCCCCCCTTTCCGCCCACTTGTAACTGATGGAAGTAAGGTGGTGACTCATGGCCTGTGTAAGCCTATGAGTGATGGGTACAGTCCATGAGCCCGTCCCTTCCTGAAGCTAACCAGTGGGTGTTGCAAAGTTAGAGCAGTCTTGCACTGCCTTACAAGGTGAGAGCATGGGCTTTCAGCCTCTCCCATTGCGTGGATTAGCTGGCCCACCCTAGGCCAAAAGACCTGGGGACCATCAAGACTCAAGGCCCCATACTATCTGGGGCAAGCACCATCCTGAAATCCTGAGATGTTGGACTATAACAACTGTGCTTTATGAAGAGCTGCTGCAGCATGTCCAATAAATCTACTTTTTCACTATACCTCTGTCTGGGTGTGAGTTCCTGGGCAAGAGAGGTAGGGAGTGCTGTGGTGAGTGCTGACATCCTGCATCCCAGGAGCCCATCATAGATGGAGGTGCTGAACCAAGGAGCAAGAACCCAGAGACCACCCAAAAGCCTGTCCTGTTGCCCCATACCATCACGGCTACTCAGCTCTCCTGAACCAGCAGGTACAGTATGCCTCAGCACCACACAGTCCTTCTCCCAGGGGGGGGGGGGGGGCATGGGTTACAAATAAAATGCATAGTTATGCATATTAGAACTTATTTTGAAGGCATCTTCAAGTTAATTTTTATTCTCCTCCCTTTCTCTTGCTCTTTCTTACTCTCTCTTGTGGATTAGCAGAGTCAAAGAAAAAATAAACATTCAAGAAACCCTTATAAGAAGAGGAAGTCAGATTGTAAGCTTTTTGAGGTAGAAACTCCCATGTTCACTTTGATTTAATGCGCATCTGCCTATTTAGAACATATGTTCGTGCACAATGGCCATTATCCTGTAAGGTGTGATAAGTGCAGATGACGTGCTATTGCATGATATGAAAAACCCATTGACTTCAATGGGGATTTTCCTTCAATAGCACGTCCACTGCGCTCATCACACCTTACAAAATAAGGGCCAATTGGGCCTATTCACTAAACTTCGATAAGTGCATTAATGCTGGTTAAGTGCACTTTTCAAGCGATATTGCATGTGTAGCTATTCACAAAGCTTCGATGACATGGCAATATCGCACTAAAATGGCTTTTTTTTTTTTTATAACTTGTATTTTATTATACATAAATGCATAATATACATAAAAAAAAAGACATCAGGTGCATATTTAGCATATCATATACAATAACAAAAGCATAATAAACTCACGTAGTTTTTCGAGCCCTACTTAACCACGTGAGTGGGAATCGTCATGTGTAAGGTACTGGGGTAAATAATAATAATAATAAAAAAAAAGGTGGTGGAGGGGGGGGGGAGGGGGTAAAGGAGGGGGTGGGGGGGGAGGAGAGAGGGAAGGTGTATCCAAGGATAAGGATACATCTGCCTCCGGGGAACACCTGGACAGCGTGAGGACTATGTTTCAACTAGTGAAGCCTTTCGGTAGAATAAGTGATTGGGCGTAAGGAGTATGAGGTTCTAGGTGTGGGGTTGGTTCTTATGTCCCCAAAGGAGAACGCATTTATTACTATTATAGCCAAATTGTGTTACGCTCTACCCCAGGGATGTCTGTTTGGGCAAGCCAGGGGGCACAAACTTTTAGATAATTGTCGCCAGTGTCATTAACTAAGCTCGTTAACTTTTCCATCTGGCAGATAAACCAAATACGATTCCGAATCTTTGGGATAATTGGAATATCGGGGCGTTTCCATAGTGCTGCGATCTCGCACCGCGTAGCTAGAGCAAAATGTGCAATTAGTTTATTGTGTGATTTTGATAGGCCCTATAGGGGTCTGTTCATGAGAAACAGCCACGGGTCTGGGGGAATAGTGAGATCAAATATTCTCTGAATCCAATTTCTGATCTTTTCCCATAGCGGGTATATCAGCGGGCAAGACCACAGCATATGTAACAGGTCAGCTGTTCCTCCACACTGTTTAGGGCACAATAGGGAGGACCCTGGTACAAACTTAGATAATTTGAGTGGGGTGAGGTACCATCTCATAAGAACTTTATATGCGTTCTCCTTCAGTGTGGTGCATATAGAACTTTTTGCGGCTCCTAGGAATATAGCATTCCACTCTTCGTCGTCCAAGGTCTCCCCTAGGTCTCTTTCCCATTGGGTACGAAATGTAGGTGATTGGTGCTTTGAGATTGCAGGCTCGACTACCTCTCTGTATATCGTAGATATGAGTCCCTTAGTGTCGGTTTCTGCCCGACAGAGCTTTTCAAAATTCGTTAATGGGGGGTATGGGGCAAATTTATTATAAAATGATCTGAGCTGGAGGTATTTATGGAATTCAGCGTGGGGAATGTCTTTTTCTAGTCTGAGATGGTCAAAAGATTTAAATTTTAGATCATGACCCTCCAGATCTTTGAGTCTAGTATAGCTTTTTTGTTTCCAAATTGAGTGATTATGACCAATAAGACCCGGTGCAAAGCTAGGATTATTCCAAATGGGTGACATCAGGGAATTTGCTGAAGTAAGTGAGTTTTTTAATTTTGATGCTTCCCAAACAGATAAGGAGTTAGTCATTGAGGTGAGCGGTAGAATAGTGTTTTTCCTTGATGTTTTAGGTAGCCAAATCAAATTGTTAAGCTCTAAAGGGGAGCAAGCCGCATGTTCGAGCTCTACCCATCTTTTTAATTTGGGGTCGGAATGCCATTGTATGACCTGGCTTAATTGAGCCGCTTTAAAATATGACAACAGGCAGGGTACCGCTAGGCCACCCGCTAAGATAGGTCTCTTCATAGATAATTTATTTACTCTCGGTTTTTTACCTCCCCAGATAAAATTAGATATTCCAGACTGAAGTGAGAGTATGTCCTTCAGTTTGAGTGGCACAGGTAGTGTCTGGAAGAGGTATAGGATACGGGGAAGTAGATTCATCTTAACGCTGTGAATCCTTCCAATCCAAGAAATCTTCTTGGAAGACCATCTGATTAGGTCTTGTTTTAGAGTCCAGATCAGTTTGGGATAATTTGCTTTATAGATGCTTTTTGCATCTTTGGTGATATAGGTCCCCAAATATTTTATCGAGTTCTTTTGCCAGTTAAAATTGAAATTTAGTTTCAGTAATTTCTCTGTATGTCTAGGGAGGTTGATATTCAGAGCTTCAGATTTGGATTGGTTAATCTTGAAACCTGAGACCTTGGAGAATTTATCTAGTAGGTCAAACAGGTTAGGTAATGACGTAAGGGGTTTGGAGATGATTAATAGGATATTATCAGCATACAGGGCCGCTTTATGTGATTGGGAGTAAACGTTTAACCCTGAGATATCCGGGCTATCTCGAATTCGTGCCGCGAGGGGTTCAATACATAGGGCGAACAGGAGGGGAGATAAAGGGCATCCCTGTCTTGTGCCACTTTGGATTTGAAATGGGACTGAGGGGAAGCCCTGATGTATGACCCTGGCGGTTGGGCCTGAGTATAGTGACATAATCGCTCTACTCACCCGGTTTCCGAAGCCAAATGCCGCGAGCGTCTCTTTTAAGTATGGCCAGTCTATCCTATCAAAAGCTTTTTCTGCATCCAGACTTAATAGCATGCTTTGTGTGTTATTTTTGTTAGCCAATTCCAACAGATCAATAAATCGTCGGCTGTTATCCGCTGCCTGCCTCCCCTTAACAAAACCGACCTGATCTGGGTGTATTAGTCTGGGTAGGATATGACTTAATCTGTTGGCCAATAATTTCGCATATATTTTGATATCAGTATTAATTAGAGATATTGGCCTATAGCTTTTACAATTTAGCGGATCCTTGCCAGGTTTATGTATAAGTGATATAGACGCCCGCAGCATGTCCCCAGGAATAGGGGCTCCTGCTAAGATAGCATTAAACATTTGGAGCAGCCTCGGAGCAAGTGACTCGGAAAATTTCTTATAATAAAGCCCCGAAAAGCCATCAGGGCCTGGTGCCTTTGATGGCTTAAGCTCCTTGATGGCCTGCGACACTTCTTCCAATGTGAAGTCAGCGCACATAGCTTCTCTGTCTAGCTCTGTCAATCTCTCTAGTTTTGAGCTGGCTAAGAAATCTCTCAGTGCGCTGCTCGTGTTGTTATTGTGTGCCACCTTCTTACCGTCGTATAGGGAGCCATAAAATGAACCGAATTCTTCCACTATTTTTTTAGGGTTGGCCGTAAGTACACCCGATTTTAAGCGTATAGCTTGGATATTAAACTTAGATTGCCTATCCTTCAGTGCGCGCGCCAGCATCGTATCCGGCCTGTTAGCTTTTTCATAAAACTTCCTCTTAGACCAACATAGGGAGTTATCCGCCCGGGAAGTCAATAACATATTTAATTCAATTTTTGTATCTTTAAGTTCCTGTGTCGTAAGTGGATCGGGATTGATCTTATGACTCGCTGAGAGGGAATGCAATTTGGATTGGAGCGTCCGAATTTTGGAATCCCTCACTCGTTTTCTTTTAGCAGTGAGATTAATTATTATGCCCCTTAGCGTTGCTTTATGAGCCTCCCATAAAGTCATATGGGATTCCACAGAGCCTGTGTTTATCTCAAAGAATTGAGTTATTTCTTGACCTATCGTTTCGCAGATTTCGGGTATTTTAAGAATAGATTCATTAAGTTTCCAGTTTGCGCCTGGTCTATTGGTCTGAATATTGTTGCACCTGAGCTCAATTGGTGCATGGTCAGACCATGAAATATCATGGATCATTGTTTGAGTGACCTTAGGAACCAAGTGGCACGAAACAAAGAGATAATCGATTCTGCTGTATGAGGTATGTGGGTGGGAATAGAAAGTGTAGTCCCTTGTCGTAGGGTGGAGCTCCCTCCATATATCTACTAGTTGAGTATCTTTTAGGGCACTATGTAGGGAGTTTTGAGCTTTCTTGTTATCGGAATCATTTCCTCCCGATCTGTCTAGTGAAGATTGCAGTGTGATATTGAAATCTCCTGCTAATATAATATATCCCTTAGCTACCGAGGCCAATAAGCGGAAGAATCTGTCAAAGAAGGACGCATCCTGTGTACATGGGGCGTAGAGGGAGGCCAATGTGATGGGCTGTTCATGTATGGTTCCTGTTAAAATGATATACTGACCCTCTACGTCTTTTTTGGTTGTCTGTAGCACGAATGGGATTGAGTTACTAAATAAGATGGCTACTCTTCGTTTTTTGACTGATGTTGATGCTGTGTAAAATTGGGAGAAGCCCTTATCTAGGAATTTAGGGGAGTTACTATTACTAAAGTGTGTTTCCTTTAGGAATAACACATCCGCTTGTTTTCTCTTGTAATCCGTAAAGGCAAGCTTTCTTTTGATTGGGCTATTAAAGCCCTTCACATTGTGAGAGATTAATGTTAACGCCATGCTTTACGGTGCAAGAAATGATATGTGTAGTGAACTGTATGCTTACTTGTGATATCATGTCTGAGGTTTCCTTCGGTTGTGTCCATGTCCATCCTGTTGGCAAGATGTTCTGGGTGGGATCCATACGTCCTAGAGAGGGGGGGGTAGGGGAGAGGGTACGGAAAGGTAGACAAAACAGGGAAAGCGACAAGCGGGCTAAAACGGGATCGGGAAAATAATAATAAAAAGGAAGAAAATGTGAAAAGGGATGAACAAAAAACAAGGGCGTATCTCGGGAGCCCCCGAGAGTAGCCTTTGCGCCCAGAGGGTGGGTCATCTGACTCCATCCTAAAGATGGACCAGTCTCCTGTGTTGGAGACATCCCACCCTGGGTCTTGGTATCGGTCCCTCGAATCTGGAGACCGAAAAAGGGGACACATGCGCGAGGGAGGGTACTTCCCCCGGCACTTTTTGTAAATGAAATGCATATTTTGTAGACTGTGACAGCAAACGTGACAGTGATCATAACATAGTGCTACTGATAGCGACAAGTGATTCCTATTTGCAACATAAACAGTGATGTTAACATTAATAATAACCGGAATAATTGATGGAATAACAGTTACCGTAGGCCGAATAGCCTATATGTTTGTGTTCTTATCTAAAGTGAACAGCATCTGAACAACTTTTAACAAACTTTCTTATCCGAATTGAAATAGGTATATATGTATCTGTATACTATCTGCATAAACATTCATGACAGATATGATAATTAAAATAAACAATGTATTTTAGCCGATTAGGTTGTTGTCAGCTATATGTGGTATAATGAAGTACCGGATTAAATATATTGACCTTATCAATAACTGAGTTGACCTATCTGGGCTCAGTAACCTATGTACCAAAGCATATGCATACAAAACGTACGGTAATTATAACACGTAGAAAGAGAATACCCGAAGTGTATTGCATATATCTCTTATATACCCTACCCTTCATGTAGATATATACCAACCCACCTGTACCGCATGAATGTGTTGGTGCTAGAGTGTCTCTGATATTGATATGACAATTATGCCGTGATATAGAATATCCTTTTATAGCCTATCTTTGCCACCCAAACTGACGTCAGGTGGGTATCATATTAATACCCTATAAACCCTGTCTAACAATAGATTTATATATATATACATATACATATATATACATACATACACATACATACATATACACACACACACACATACACATACATACACACACATATACACATACATACACACACATATACCTACATATACATATAACACATTATGACAAGAATATTATAACAATTTCTTATATAACATGTATTACCTATATTATATTACAGGTGTCAGGTGTACTTTGTATTAGGGGTGCATGCATAGTAGGACATAGACTGACCACATCTAATCTTACTTAACCAGAAGTTGCTCAGCTGCATGGGACTGTATAGGTCTAACTCATTGCTTATTTTGTTCCTATGCCTTGTGTCACTCTAAGTGGGGCAGCGCTTATTAAGGGGTTAATCTTTATTGGACATTGAGGATCTCATGGGGAACAGGGGCATGTTTGAGGAAATCAACGGGGGATGAACACACTCTCCTCAGCTGTTCCGGGTGAGTGGTCCGAGATCCCAGAGTGGGGAGATGGACCCGGTCTCCGAGCCTCCCCCTCCGCCTCTCATGGCTTCTGGGGCAATGCCGAGGCTGTCTCCTGCTCTGGGATCGCAGCCACTCTGACGTCATCAATGTGCGGCTGAAGTCTCGCGTGAAGATGGTGCTTGCCGATGACGTCACCTCCTTCGCGCCAAAACCATTGAGGTTCCCGCTCTGCCCAGGGGAGGACCGGGTCAAGATGGCTGCCGCTCAAAGTTAGCATGCGGATCCGATCCAGGCGAAAACCGGTAGCTGACAGGATGTGTATGTCGAGGCGACAGCCGGCACTGAGGAGACAGCAGGTATGGACTGGGGTTCACTCCGGGAGATATTTAAGGTTGTAGACTTGTATTGCGAGTGTTCAGTTGGGGCCTGAAGCTTTAGGTGCTGCATGCTGTTTAGCGTGGGTGGCCCCTGCTTTGTTCCATGAGGGAGAAGGGGGGTTGGTGTTAGCGGATGGGAGGTGTGCTGGACTATGAATGGCTCCAGTGACACCAAGTTTGATAAGGAAGCCCTCTCCGTCCTCTGGATTTTTTAATGTATGAGCAACACCATTTTTAATTGAAAGGAGGGCACAGGGAAACAGCCATCTATATCTGATGCTGTGCTCACGGAGAACTTTTGTTATAGGAGCCAGAGCCTTTCTTTTGATCAGGGTAGCAGGGGCCAAGTCCTGAAATATCTGAAGCTTGACCCCCTCGAACTCCAGTGTCCTAGCTTCCCGGGCAATCCTGCACACCTCCTCCTTGGTGCGGAAATGTTGAAATCTTGCCACTATGTCCCTAGGGGGGTCACCACCCTGAGGTTTTCCACGTAGAGCTCTATGGCAGCGGTCCAGCAGTATCTCAGAGTCTGGCTTATCCGGAAAAAGGTGTTCCAGCCACCTATTGGTAAAGTCCTCAGGATCATTTATATTTTCAGGGACCCCCCGCAGCCTGATGTTGCAACGCCGGTCGCGGTTTTCCGCGTCCTCCGCCTTGTCCTCTAAGAACCTGACTCTGTTATTCAATGCAGTGACTTGGTCGTGAGTTTGAGCTAGGACAGTAGTTGTCTCATCTATTTTGGTTTCAATGGAGTCAGTTCGCTCCCCGAGAGCATCAAGGTCTTTTCTAAGCGCCCAAAGTTCTGTCATAAAGAATTTCTTCATATCTGCGCAGAATGCTTTAAGGTCTTTGTGCCGGACTATCTCTTCATCCCCCTCCTCCTCTATGAGAGGATCCACAACAGGGGCCTTGTCTGATGTCTGCATAGGGATCTCCTTATTTTCGGCTGGGGGTGCTCCATTTTTCTTGAAATAAGTAGTAACCGGTTGGCTTTTGGACCGAGCTGTTTTGCTAATCGGCATCTCTGGTTGTTTATAAATGATGTGCTGTGTAGCGATCAGGTAGAATCACGCTTTTGTCGCTTGTAATTGCGTTAATAGTGCCGGTGGGAGAGGAGCTCTGGAATCAAGTCTCCATTCCCTCCAACAGCCAGCAGGTGTCTCCCTAAAATGGCTTTTTAACGAGCTTTAACTCTCTGGCTATAAGTGGCTGAAAAAATGCCCAAACTCACATTTTTTTTGCCAGAAACTGCAATTCACTAAGTTTCAAAATACATATCTCACCATAAAAACTTGCATTCATTTCTCTCAATCTAAAGGGTGCCGAGATCGGAATGGTGATTTCCCCGCAAAATGTAAATCTCCCATTCAAGTGACGCGGGACATTTAAACAATGCAGGAAGATACAGGCATCCAATATGAGGACCTGTAACACGGAAATCAGGGTGTGTGTGTTTATGTCCCCGAGGCGTGTGTGTGTATGTCCCCGAGGCTGAAATTAATGCAGTTCAGCTCCGGAGACCCCCTGCTTCAATATTGTGTAATGTGATTTTGATTTTTTTTTTTTTAAACGCACGATAAAAAAATTGTGATTTATTTAAGATGATGTCACAGAACCCAGAATACCTGTAATCACAGGGTTTACTAAAAACAATAGGATTGGGGGGTCATCCTATTGGTTCTAGTAAACCATAGGATGCCAATGGCTGACATCGTACAGGGAAGGCATTTTTTCGAGATTTCTCGCTCCTGCTCAAACACATCGAGCGGGAGCTGAAAAAAGCCAAATAATTAAATTTTTATAAAATTCTGCTATTCTAGTAGCCTCTAGAAACTAATCGATGCTCTGGAATAGCGAGTTCATCAAAGATTTCATCTCGCCAGCCCTACGGTAGCGAGATGGGATCTGAGAGTAGGACTTAGAAAAAATTTTTCCTGTATCAGATTGAAGCCGGCAGTCTCTGGCGCTAATACACATTAATACCAGCTCCGGAGACACCCGCCTTCGATCCTCTGCAATAAAAATTAATTTACAGGCAACTTCATTACCTTAGCGATTAACTGCTAAGGCAATGATGGGGTTATTACCAGGGCCTGGTTTATTGTGGGTAGTAGGGGTGGTTGAAGGTGGTATTTGGCCCATGGTGGGTGTTTAGGCCTTGCGGGGGGTTGCGGGAGGCGTTAACCCCTTCATTACCTTAGCGGTAATACCACTAAGGTAATGAAGGGGTTAACCTCTCCCGCTACCCACCCGGAAGGCATAAACACCCACAACGGGCCGAATACCACCTTCACCCATCCCTGCTACCCACAATAACCATTCAAACAAAACACTATCCAATACACCCATTCATTGCCAGTGTGGTTACCTATGCCCTCAATGGGAGAAAAGATAACCACAATAGCAAGGAATGGTCACCCACTCTACCCCCAACAACCAGAACATTACAGTACAGCAATGGGCAAAATTACTATTATCTAGTTCTGGATAATAGCGCATTTGCCCATTCAAAATAAAACATTATTCAGCCAGTATAAAGTAAATAAAACTTCTAATTATCCCTGCCTGGATGAAGGCAGTCCTCATCTTCCTCCCTGTCCTTGTCCTCCGTTGGCAGGAACATAACAATAAAAAATACTAATGGCCCCTAATCCCATAATCACCTTAGCAAATAGTAACCACACACTAGTATTCAAATGAAAATACAAACAATACGATCACCTGCGAGAGCTGTGCAGGGAGAGGCGGCTCTCCCTGTGTAGCTCAGATTGTGAGACGATCGCAGGGGAAAATCTGAGATCACTTTGCTGGTAGGCCAAAAGGTTTTGGCATTTTCTTGCCTCACGGTTTGAGATTGTGTTCAGATTCTTTCTGAACACAAAAGATAACACATTTGATAACACAAATGACAAACCGTTAGGTGAGAACATGCCACATCATTTGAGATGGCAGCAAAGTCATCGCAGCTACTAGAATGGGCCCCACTTACTTAATTAGCCTGCTCACCTGTCTCGTTAGTCTGTTCTGAGACTGAGATTTAACTTGCTCAACCTTTAAACATATGTCTCCTATGCATAACAATCCACATTGTCATACAGAGTTTGTGTGGGTTCTTATCCTATTGGGTCTGCATCATACCCCATTCCTGCCTTAGACTTGTCAACCAAATAATACTTTGTGCACTGTGGGAAGCCAACAGAACCACTTCCTGAGGTTTGTACAGTTTAATTTATTTTAATTTCAATTCAGTATGTCTGGCAGATGCCACAGTGAATACTTGTATCTCAGGACGCAGTGTGGCTATTGAATGTCTCAAGTACTTAATAGTACAAATAATGTTTTTTGTCATGTTATTTGTTTGGTATTAGTGTTATCTGTTACATTATGCAACATTTCTTAAGGGAAATTAAAATTGTGTTACACCGTAGCCACCTTTGTGCATATCCGTTATGTAGCATCACTGTCACTCACTGCATACTAAAGTCTTGAGCTCTACTTCTCACTGAGTGCTCATACCTGTAGTTCCCTACCCCCTGCTTACTTTTTAAAGAAGACCACTTCCACTGCCTGGTTGACAGAGAAACAGTACCTGTGAGATTTGCTAACAGCTGTATTAACTATGTATGAGCAGGGAGCAGCTTGAAATTATAATGTAAAGGAGTGCTAGCCAGCAGCTGGTTTAGCTCCCACTTAGCTGATGCCCAGAGTAGCAAAGGATATGAGCTCTAATCCTTTTGGGCCTGACACCAGCACACCTTTCCAGTCATTATAGGTGCCTTAAGATTGTAAACTCATTATAGTTGTTATGGACATATTTTCAGGAACTGTGCAATCTGACCCATTTAAACATAATTTGCATATCTATTAACATATCTCCAAGGGTACATCAGGTGTACCTTTTTTAGCACGTGTCTCTCCCTAAGTTATTTGCATGGAGTTATCAGAGCATATATATACAACAGGAGACACAACTTTTTTCGAACAACTCCACCCCCTTCTCCCCTTCAACCCCTCTCCCCCTCCTCCCTGTGCACCAGTCACACAAAGGAGGCAAAGAGGTTTTAGGGTGAAATGATGATGAGAGGATCATGGAGACCTCCTCCTTAGTCACAAGGGAAAATTAGGTGAGCGTAGATTTAAGTGTGTAAAGGGTTGTAATTGATGCATTGAGAGCCTGACATAAAGAGATGTCAACAGTTTGGCACCTCCCTACAGTAGTTGGCTATGGATCACTACAAGGGAATGCATTCCTCCAATGCATTACACAACTAAAATTTTGCTTAATCAAGGGATAGATACTATACCTCATGGAAACCTCTGTTTACAGGGGAATGGGGACTCTGCCCACCTCCCGTAATTGGGCACGGCGAGCAATTAATTACGACTATGCTACTGAGGCACTTAAAAAATATTAAAAGAACAATAGAGATTGATAATAAAAAAATGGATATATCATATGTATAGTTTAGATCAAAGTGGTAGATAGTCACTGCTCCCTTGAACGGCACCAAGCTTTAGAGAATAAAATCAGCTTTATTGAGACAAAATGCTGAACATCACAAACAGGAACACTCTGACGCGTTTCATCCCGACATGGGACTTTATACAGAGATCCAGCAGATTCATCACATTTAGAAGAATTATGACATTGTTCTCAAGAATGCTAATAAGGGGGGAGCCCTTGTAGTTCTGTCTACTGATCAATACAAGCGGGAAGCATTGAGACAGTTGCAGGACACCGCCTCTTATTAGCATCTTAGAGGAGATCCCACATCCAAATATTGTTTGGAATTGACAGAATGTTACACTTTGGCAGAATTCTCAATGTTATTAGTCACAAAGAGTGTGAATTTCTCAACTGTCCACATCCCATGATTCCGGTATTCCACCATCTCCCAAAGATCCATAAATCACTGGTTAACCCTCCTGGTCGACCTATAGTGGCAAGCATTGGTTCTTTGGAGATGGGTTATCGCGGTATGTGGACAGATTTTTGCAGCCCCTGGTTTCCCAATTGCCCTCATTCATCAAGGATACGGCAGATCTCGTTGTCAGTCTACAGGAGCTCACGTGGCACAAGGAGTACAGGTGGTCACACTATATGTGACCTCCCTTTACTCTATTATAGAACATAAGCATGGTTTTACAGCCACACGTCACTATCTTGATTTATCTAACTTATCTGTTTCACATTGTACTTTTTTACAAGAATCTATAAATTTTTAACTCACTCACAATTATTTTTTCGAAAGACAGTCCTGTTTGAAAAGTCAGTCCTGGTAGTAGAATGATTCATCAACAATGTGAGGTAGATTTTCCTCTAGGCATGTTCCCTTATGTTGTCTGCAATGACAGATAAAGAAAACAAACCATTGCGCAGTATACAGACTCAATTGCCCCAACCTGAAGAGGAAAATCCCTACTTACAGGATATTTTCTTGTTCATTCGGGGGAGAGAATCTGTTCTTTAGCTCTCTTCCTCCACCTTGATCTCCACGGGCCCCTCGTGGTTCCTAAGGTGGCTCTCTTCAACTCGGTCTGCGTCGTCCCAGTAGCAGCATACACCGCAACAACCGTGGTTGGAGAAAATTGAAAGACAGCCTAGTGTACTCCGCAAATTTTATTTAACAATATTGAACAACACACCATCGAGTGGACATAGGCTGCGGACGGCATTCTTGAGCGGCATGTTTGCCCTCGCAAAATGTGAGTGTAACATCGCTGCTTTTTAACATTGTTAAATAAAATTTGCGGAGTACACTAGGCTGTCTTTCAATTTTCTCCAACCACGGTTGTTGCGGTGTATGCTGCTACTGGGACGACGCAGACCGAGTTGAAGAGAGCCACCTTAGGAACCACGAGGGGCCCGTGGAGATCAAGGTGGAGGAAGAGAGCTAAAGAACAGATTCTCTCCCCCAAATGAACAAGAAAATATCCTGTAAGTAGGGATTTTCCTCTTCAGGTTGGGGCAATTGAGTCTGTATACTGCGCAATGGTGTGTTTTCTTTATCTGTCATTGCAGACAACATAAGGGAACACGCCTAGAGGAAAATCTACCTCACATTGTTGATGAATCATTCTACTACCAGGACTGACTTTTCAAACAGGACTGTCTTTTGATATGGTACTGTAATTATCATCACCACACTTTGCGCCGGGGACATTTTTTGTATTTGTATGGTATTGGATTTGAACAATCCATTGTTTATTGCCCCCTTGGCTGCATATGTAATCACATTGTAATCACAAAATTGTTGTTATCACACAAATTAGTCTATCACTTGGATCAAGCGCTGGTAGAGAGTTTTTTTTTAGTTAGTTTTGTATTCACAATTATTTTTTGTTTGATTCACGGTTTTATTTACAAAAATTGGGTACTGCTATTGGCACGAGTTTTGCACCGTCATATGCTAATTTATTTATGGGTTTTTGGGAGTCACGGTTTATTTATCACAGTGATAATTCTTTTCGTCATAATATCGTCTTTTTTTAAGAGATATATTGACGATCTGATCTTAGTTTGGAGGGGTGATGAACATACACTGGTTTCTTTTGTTCATTATTTAAACACTAACGATTTTAATATTAAATTCACTTTTGAGCACAACATTAATCACATTCATTATTTGGATTTGCTCCTGTACATTGACAACGATATGACTATCCAGACTGACATATACAGAAAGGAGAATTCCAGGAATGCACTCCTCAATGCACGGAGTTGTCATCCACGTTCGTTGATTAGGAACATTCCTGGAGCTCAGTTTATGAGATTAAAGAGACTTTGTTCGGATAATGATATATTTTTGTCCAAGTCTAAGGATATTTCTGATAGATTTTTAGCCAGGGGCTATTCTGCCAAAGATGTTCTAACTGCTTTTGTTAAAACAGATACTATGGATAGGGATGTCCTCATTTGCAAGACAAGATCTTTATCTAATAGAGAGAGAACCAAATTGTCACACTCTAACTCTACACAGAGTCCATTCTTTATTACAACATATAGCCAACAATCACAACAAATTTGTAATATAGTGTCAAAACATTGTCACACTCTCCTATTGGATGAGGACATTTGTACTATGATCCAAGGTGGACCTAGATTTACCTATCGTAAGGCCAAAACATTAGCGTTTCATTTATCACCAAGTCTTTTCGATTCCCGATCCAGTTTTCCTAATGTCAGAGGTATACCAAAGGGGTTTTTCGAGTGTGGTAATTGTTCCATGTGCCAATATGCATCTTCCGCCAAATTTATTACATATAAAAACAATGTTAAAAAATATTATATTAAGAATTTTCTAAATTGTAATACAAGTTTTGTTATTTATGTTCTTTGTTGCCGATGTGGCCATAGATATGTGAGCCGCACCATTAGACCATTAAACATCAGAATAGCTGAACACGCTCGTCTAATTAGAAAGGGGGATTTGATCCACCCAGTGGCCAGACATTTTTCTCAATGCTCTGGGGGGGGGAATGGCAATTTTTCTTTTTCCGCCATAGAGCATATTCCTTGTCACCATAGTGGTGCAATAGAGAAAATACCCTCAACAGGAAAGAGATGTATTGGATATACACTCTCGGTACTCTCCACCCACTTGGCATGAACTCTGATTGGGAGTTAAACACTTCCTTCGGAGCTGAGAGGGTTGGTTTGACAGTGTTGAGAGTGTATTACCATACACCAGTTATTAAATGTTATTGTTTATTTTATTGTTCCTTATTTCTTTAATATTCTTTATATATATATATATATATATATATTCCTTATTTTATTGTGATTCTATTCAGCTATCTAGTTTTTTCTTTTCTTTTCTTTCTCTTCTCCATTTGATTACAATTATGCATGTATTTTCTATTAATCTTTTTATTAGTTTATTCAATATCAATGCTTGAAATCACGTCTTTCTTTGGTTTTAATTATTTGTTGTATATATGTGTTACCACTAGTTTATTGTTACCAATTTTTCACACACAAGCATTTCTATCTGGAGTATTTGACCCAGCCCCTTCGGTTCTTTCTGATTTATTCATTAACATCTGCTGGGTCTTGCTTCACTCTGTCCAATCAGACTGAGGCTTGACCTACACACCATACCGTGTGTGTGTTTTGTCTATGCGTATATTTTTAGGCATTAACATACACTGTTCTCTCTCTGGAAAAACCATGTACAAGCTCAAAAGAGTAACGGTCAGTGTTGCTAGTAGCAGCAATAATGATTCAATAGAAATGACAGGAGTATACACCGGATTATGCAGGTTAAAGGGGTGTACGCAGTGCAGGAAAACAGGGAAGGCAAGGGGGGCAACGGAACATATGCGGGGTACAGTCCGTGAGAAGGCAAACTCACTCAGTCTCCCTTCGGTTCACCCCGGCTGCGCCCGGTGTTTGGAGTACAAGTTACTCACGATCGTACACCGCCTGGCTCCCGCTCCCTGGAAGTCCAATAAAGCCCCGACGTGTGGAGATGTCTCCCTGTAGCATCCGGTGGTGGTGTGAAGATCATCTCACAGTAACGAGGTGCACGAACAAAGATCCATATCCATCCGCTCCCAGAAAAAAGTAGGACTCACCAGCAGGAGAATTTATTGAACTACATAAAAAACAAAATAGACAAACATTACAAAGTACTCTCCCACGCGTTTCACGCCCACTATGGCGCTTTCTCAAGGAGTAGTGAGATAGGGGAGGTCTAGAGTATTTAACATGCATGCCCGTCACGCAAGAGAGCTGTTTGAAATAATTAATTAATGAATTTTGTCTTGCAGAAAGAATAGAAACAGAAGATAAGTGGAGAAAAAGAAGAGAAACAAAGAAAAAATAGGAAGAGAGAAAATATGAAGAAAAAGTTGCAATACAGAAGAACAAACCATAAATACTGTACAATGCATAATATGTAAATAAAACAAAGTAAAAATAAAATGGTCATATAATCAAATAGTATCAAATGTTGTTTCTCTTCTTTTTCTCGACTTATCTATCTGTTTCTATTCTTTCTGCAAGACAAAATCCATTAATTAATTCTTTCAAACAGCTGTCTTGCATGACGGGGATGTGACATACACTGTGCATTCATAAAGAACTCTTTGATGAAGTCCCATGTCGGGATGAAATGCGTCAGAGTGTTCCTGTTTGAGATGATCAGCATTTTGTCTCAATAAAGTTGATTTTATTCGCTAAAGCTTGGTGCAGTTCAAGGGAGCAGTGACCATCTACAACTTTGATCTAACCTATATCTATATCGGATGGAGCACGCAGGGATCTCATCGTTATAGCAAGGGGGGTACATATCCATTTTCCAGCACAAGCGGTGGCGCCATCTGTTTGAATTCCGGAACACGCCGTAGCGCTTGGCATGCTGGGATATAGCAGAGGTATAGCCTTCCATCAGCACAGGAGATGGCGTCTTCACCATTAAACGTGAGCACGGACCGGCTGGACGGGTAGCGAGGACACGATAAGGGCAGCAGTTTGTGTATTTATGTGAGCCTACGAGTGGCGTGCCTGCGGACGTGTCATCTCGCATCTCTACTACTCATTCATACATGTCAGCATTAAAATATAGAGCCATATTTGTTTAAACTATTGTTTACAAAAGGAGCAGACTCAAAGAAAGTCTGAGAAACTGATTTGTTTATTCTAAAAAGCCTGCCCAGTCGATATCTAAATGATGACCCCTAGGTTGTAACGTATTTAACTGGAGGATCCAAAATGTCACCTTATAATTTTATGTCCCCTCCATGTTTATTTGGATGTACAGTAATACTTCTATTCCTTTTTTTTGGAGACCCATTATACTGTAACTTTATTATGCACTTCAGTGAAATGCTTAGATAAACCATGTTAAATAAACCCATGTTGGATGCTAAACAGCAAGTACTGTGGGTGTGTAAATTAAAAGTAGCAGTAATCTTGGGGTGTACATAAAAAGCAGCAGCCCTCTGGGTGTTTAGGAAAAATTGGGGGTAAGGTAGAGCACTGCAAAAACAAAAGGCTGGAGGCAAAAAGTAAAATAAAAAGATAAACTATTTTATTTGGCCATTATGCCATGAATCTGACAGACACAGTTAAAAGGAACTCTGATGCGTTTCCTGCCATGGAGGCGCTTTATCAAACTCTTTGATAAAGCGCCTCCACGGCGGAAAATGCGTCAGAGTTCCTTTTAACTGTGTCTGTCAGATTCATGGCATAATGGCCAAATAAAATAGTTTATCTTTTTATTTTACTTTTTGCCTCCAGCCTTTTGTTTTTGCAGTGCTCTACCTTACCCCCAATTTTTCCTATTACCATTATGGTATAGCAGCACGCCTTTCTGGACATTCTATCAGCTGTTCCAGCAGGAAGATTTTTTCCCAGAGCTGTTCCGTGGTGCTCGTTTAGCCGGTGCAGTGTTTGTGCTATCCACCGCCTTGACCCTCTACCAGCGAGAGTGAAGCTCTGACCGACGGGACCAGTATCCAGCTGTGGTCTGTTGCGGGTCAACCCTCAGTCCCCACCCCCTGCACGGCTTCGATTTCCAGCGCACGGGTGAGTTCGCGGCACCTGAGGGGGCAATAGGAATCCATCCTCCAGGTCCCTACCCTTATACAGATTTGGGCTGCCCAGGTCGCCATCCCCATGGTCCGAGGTGGGAGGTGTACTCCCTCGGTGATCACTCCGAGGTGGGAGAGTTGGCTCCCTCGGTTGCAGCACCGGGGTGGGAGTGTTACTCCCTCGGACGCAGTGCCGAGGTGGGAGCTGGGCTCCCTCGGTTGCAGCACCGGGGTGGGAGTGTTACTCCCTCGGTTACAGTGCCGAGGTGGGAGCTAGGCTCCCTCGGTTTCTGTGCGTGCAGGGGAGATGGCCAGCGGGGAGACAGGAGGGTCCTCGCTACGGGGTGCAGGTGAGGTGATTACAGCACAGACTATGCACTTTATTTGGCTTCACTGAGGAGCCACGGCTTTCATATTCATTCATTCCGGCATATATTATTCCTTCATTCATTTATTCATTTACTTTGACCGTGCAGCATTGGAGCATCATTGCGGGGGCCCCTCTCCCACTTTTTTCCTCTGGGTGTTTAAATACAAAGGAAAAGGGTTATAGGGGCAATGTTACAGGACAGTAGATGCTTTTTCTCTAATATCTCAGGAGATAATTTACACATTAAATCATAATGAACCAGGAGGACAAAGGACTTTGAATCTACAGCTGCATTCAATCTGAACCCCTTCAGTCTACATTTGCATCACCCCAAAGGCGGACAGCCTTTGGTGCAGCTCTAGGGCAGCTAAAGGGTTTGAGCCGTTTGGTGATGTTAAAGCTTTTCTATTTCAATCTGAAACTCACTAGCCTTTTTATCCCCTGTACAAAACTTTCCAACTCTATCTGTCTATGAAATGTCTGTGAATTGACTGTATAGCCTATGTCCATTTAATGTAACAATGTATTGTTATGATAACTTTGTGCCCATGACATACTTGAAAACGACAGGTAACTCTCAATGTATTACTTCCTTTCTTCCATGCTTTAAAAAATAACATTTAATAAAATATGATTAAAACAATTCATACTTTTTTAGTTTAAACGGTAATTAAAAAGTCTACCGGTAGAGTATATACAGCTATATAGCGCCATTTACTGCGTATGAGTCTCGTGGATTGTGTCTGTGTACCAGATAGTTTATCGGATCTTCGTAGCAGACTTGCAAGTGCTAGTATGCTAATGTCTCTTCAAAATCTAAATGCAATGTAACCTGTCTCTTATTCAATGTAATTTCATATGATATGTTATGATATCCCACATATTTAAATGTTTTTAAATGTAGCCCACCACTTATCCTTAAAAACTTCAAATGACTAAAAAGTATTTTAAAATATGAAATATTTTTTACTAGATTATAGTTATTGACTTGTATGAAAAACACAATAATACAAATCCTACAAATTCTTTGCTCTTCAAAATGTACAATCTTCTTCAATCTGCATCTTCTTCAGGTGGCTGGCTCTTGGCCATTTTCACTTATAAAAAGACAATGTTGTATATTAATAATCGAGAATAAATATAGTAGTGTAGTGCATGAATTACATTGTGTGGTACATGTTTGTTTCTATGGGACCTGGTTGAAAAACATCATTGAATTTCTGTGCATGCGTGTTTCTACTGAACCAGTTTGAAACTCATACTTTATGTGTGTCATTGAATATCTGCACATGCATGTTTCTATAGAATCTGGTTGAAACGCATATGCGTGTCATTGAATTTCTGTGTAGTACGAGTATTCAGGGTATTGTCAAAAATAAAAATAAATGCATACATTACATAGAATATTTGAAAAACACAGGTTATCATTAAACTAACTTAATGCAACTTAATGCAAAAATTAATTTCTGCAAGCTGTGTCCCTCGGATCTTCTTACACTCCACACGCTGCAAAGATAATATACCAATAATGGCGCTCTAATTCTAATTAAAAAACACGTGTTAACTCAGTATTAACATATAAAACCAATTATTTAAGTAAATAAGGTGATACAAACAAATCCTTTGAATGCTGCTGCAACCCAGTGCAGGATTGCCCTCTCAATTCCAGGTGAGTATGGCGACGTGACGATCAAAGGGAAGCGCAAACATGTGGAAACAAAAGATATAACTGATGGTGCAATATTGTCACATAACAGGTAAGTGGTCTTCTCTAGGTCTAGGAATATTATACTCACAAATGTGAGGATGAATCAGTGTACATTAAGGTATCTTTAAGTAGTTCTCTTCGGTGAGGAGGGATTAACTTCAACCGTGATGTAAAGGTAAGTCCCTTAAATGGTTAAACACAGAGAACCAAACATAGTGCGATCTGGATAAAAACTGTATTATAATGGTAATTGTATTACAATACACTCACATGATTTATGCTGTTTAAAAGCATTTAGATACACAATCGATCTCGCCTCCGGTGTCTTTAAGCTTTCAGCTTTCTTTCTCCTCAGCTTGCGTCTCACGACTGCGTTCCAGCAGGTGCGGATGTGACGTCAGCTAGGTTGGGGAGTTCCGGTTGGCAAAGTGGCTGTGAATCACCTTCACTCTACGCGTTTCACCCTCCACACGCTGCCAGCACCCACATGGAGATGGTCTGAAATGTGGATCACAGGGTGGCTGCACTTACAGCAGTAGTCGTGTCTCAAATAAGCAAGCAGAAATAAGGACATTATATGACAAGTAGCATTGCCACAGGGGTAACACACTTTTCTAAGAGAGTGTGAATGCCTCTTTATATCTTACCAAATGTAAGTTGAATAATAACTTGTGTTTTTTACATATTTGTAATAAATTGAATTACACTATGTGTATTCTCTGCGTTTTCCTCTCTCTTTGTCTTTGCATGTACTAAAGGAGGAGTGGAACACCTCCAAAGGAGAGCAGCCCACACCTGGATTCCTCTGCAAATTGCACAAATAATTTTGGAACTTTTATCATCGTTTCCTTCACAGATATCACTTTTCCACTATTTGTGTTTTTCACATGGGACTTTATTATGTGCCCTCAACGATAAAATATATATATAAAAAAATCTCAACAGTATTAAAGCGGTTCAAAATTATAATAGTTTTTAGACTTCAATCGGTTGGTCTTCTGGCTTTGAATTCTGTAAAATAATAGAGAAATTATTTACTTTACTCTATTAATAAACAAGTAATAATAAATTATAAAGTACAGTATGAGCATGTGTGGTTTATGGAATGCATATTTGTGTCTTTTAATGTAGGCACATATGTGGTCTATGGAATGTATATGTGGGTCATTTCGGAATGAGTGTTCTACAGTATGGTACAGTGCTCTATGTAAACTTATGTAAACTTATATTTGCCTTGATTAGATATGGGCTGAAAATTGGGTGGCTGTGACCCATTGTTGAGGCAAGGAGTGGACTGTATGTAGATGTTTGATCATGTAGTTGGGATGTAGGTTCATCTCATTTTTGGAGTTGGTTGGTCCATACAGGTAATGGTATTGGGGTAGGTACTCAGGTTGGAGCAGGTACTCGGTGGAGGCAGATAAGAGGGATCGATTCGGAAAGTTCTATTATTCAACCTCTTTCTCCTTCAAAAGTTGCCAGCGGGCCATATGTTGTGCAGGCCTGTTGTAAGTAGTATATATCTAGGATAACATTAAACATGAGCTAGGAAATTACATAGCAAGGTCTGTTTGGATCGTAGTTGGTGGTCACACCATATGCATTATGGTATTAATACAGGCTAATATTTGTAAATAAAATAAATGATAATTATACATCAAACAGAGAAAGTAATAATTGTATTTTAATTGAGTTTTTATTGGTGCAAGGGGATGGGAGTGAGAAGTCAGTCAATGGAACCCTTTATTAAGGTCGTTTGGGCTATGACTCAATGCGAAGTCATTTATTGTCAATGTCGTCTCCTCTCACTGAAGCTCTAAGGTGGAATATTCACATAAAGGTCAGACAGAACAAATCACCAAATCACCACCATGTCTGATTTATATGACTAGCAACAGTCAATTGAGTCAATTGTCCAACTACTTTTGGTCCCTTGAAAAAGAGAGGGCTACATATTAGAGATGTAATTCTTAAACCCTTCCTCCAATTTGGATGTGAATACCCTCACATTAAAGCTGAAAGACTGCACTTTAAGCCCATATTCATTATTTAACTGTAACTTGAATTTATTTTGGTACACAGCCGAAATAACAAAACTTGTATCAGTGTCCAATTATTTCCAGACCTAACTGTATATAAATAAAGACATACAATACAATACATTTCATATTGAACCCGAAGTTAAAGTAAAATCAAGACCGTATCACATTCCAGAAGTAAAATAGGGCCTAAATAAAGGTTAAGATTGAGAAGATGTTGAAAATTGGGGTTATAGATTAATCCTACAGATGCGGCAGCCTGTATCTAACCAATTGTCTTTGGAAAATCTGTGGCTATCTCACAGAAACACTGCAACATTTCTGTGAGATTTCTGTGAGATTTCTGTAGCCAGACTAATGGTCCATCGTGTTCACTCGCCGAAACGTATGTCGGTACAGCGTTTGAGGAAGCTGAAGTGTGTTTACGGTCAGTAATCAGTCTCAATACGGCTTAAACCTTGTGAACAAATCAGTTATGCAGAGACCATCAGCAGGTAACATTCACTGATCTAGCAACACCATTGCTTCATTGAGTTATGCTCTCCGTTTCTTATTTTCAAAGTAAAGGGGTACTACTCTATTGATCTGTAATTATGATAGTTTGCATTGGTTACTCATTAGTTCCTAATAGTGTGTCAAGCCTCTTGATTCGGAGGTTCGTCATGACATGCCTTTAACGTGGCATTTATAATATGCTAATCCCCCAGAAGTTTGGGGCTTACATTATTAAAGATTGTGACTTTAACATGGAGTAAGGTCTTCAGTGAGTATATTTACCACTTATGTATACTAATCATCTTTAAGTGTAGTGAATATTAGATAACCTTACTTAAGAGTGCTATCTAAAAAAACGTTGTTTGCTCAGGGACTTGGTGCCCATTATGATATGCCTTAGACCAAGCATCAAAAAGAGGTTAATCACCAAACATTTTGGAGCTGTTGCTATTCCAAACTACCACAGAAGAATAGGTTTGGTGAGTATACTCACCATATTACTCAGCTAGACCCACCAGTTTCATATATAGATTTCTTTAAAGTGTATTAATTGAACACATGCACTATAACAGTGTTTGCACACATTACTGTAGCAGGTGGGACAGGTTTTGTAATACATCAACTGGGACGCAAGAATTATGGTGTGTATATATACTGTGTATTTTTGTCATGTTGGATGTAGCATTGGGCTTCTCTGTCGTATATATATATTTTGTTGGGGCTCAGGGGTTCCCAAAAAGAGCTTGCTGAGGTTTTGTGTTTTGTTAACCTATTCTCAGCTGTTGGAGGTTAGTGGCTCCTCCTTCCCAGGTTTTAAGCCCGCCCCTCCCCACTTCCCAAGTTAGTAGGTCCTTTCATTCTACTGGATATAGATCCAATGTGGTCTTTCTCCCTCCTAATAGAGGTAAATGAGAATTTTAATCCTAATAATCCTAGGTATACTAGTATTTTATCTGTTAGTGTTAGGACTTGCGAACAGGGTCTGCCTTGTCGTGGCTCGCAAGCTTACAATGCTTTGGCCAAAGGGTTAAACTAAATGACCCTTTTTCAAGAGAATATATGAGTATTTTACTGTGTATTTTTGTCATGTTGGATATAGCATTGGGCTTCACTGTCGTCTGTTGTATATTATATATGTACTGATTATTCAGTGACTTATCGCTGCATTTTCCTTTTTCTTTTCCTTTTGGAAATTGGTCTGTGGGTTTATCTTATTTTAAGACTCACCAAACACTGCTATATATCACATCATATCAACTGATTGTTTATAACTTACCCACGTAAAGGAGGAAAGCTGTACAGGAGATACTTTCCATGCTAAAAAGAGACACATTTTTCTGTTACTACCATGAAAACTGTTACTTTTGTGTAAACCTACTTACAGTGAGGTGCTTCATAGAGTTTTTAGCTTATAAACTGTTATCCCTGTACATATCAACAATTTACACGCACTGTACACAAGACTTTGTACTTTCATGGTATACTGTATGGATTAAGTATTACCATCAATCTAATTCACTATACCAATTAATAGGTCTACAACGGCAGCGGCCGTTATTCGAACAAATCACGGTGCTAATTTTGTGTGCTCTGCTGTACTCCATGGGGCATGAACGCGGCCAATCGCCCCAGGCACCGGCGCTTATCGCGATTGCTTTGTTTTAATTGAATGGATTCTGTTTCTTTGGGTGCAATGAAATGAATGAATTGTAATGTGTACAGTACTGTGCTACTGTGTCAATTTAAGGTGTTTAAAAAACAGAGCTCTAAAATGCCATTTTCTGCACTCGCCGCACTCGTGTCTTAAGGCAGTGCGGTTGGAAGACATCCGCGTCATGACATCGGTATTCCAATGTACACAACGCGTGGTGTTTGAATAACGGCAGCTGCAACTGTAAGTACCCCATACTTTGTATTTATGACCAGCCAGGTTTATTTGTTAACAACACCTAGGACTGAATCATTAATTTTATTAGCTTTATTCTATGTGCCAATTCCTTTAAAATTTATTCGCATTAAATGTTATATTTTAAATGAAATACATTATACATTATTTGACTCTGGTGCGCCAAATAGGGAGCTCCTTCTCAAGTACTCAGCTGTACTTAACTACCTTAACCAAAGCACTCCAAGCCTGCAAATCATGCCAAAGCGCGTGTGTGTCTGTGTGTCTGTGTGTCTGTGTGTCTGTGTGTCTGTGTGTGTCTGTGTTTATATATAGAGTGGGGGCTGTGTGTATGTACAATTTCCTTTTAATAAACTTGCAGTAAAAGCAAAATAATGTAGACAATCGTGCTGATTAAAAAATCAATATGACTACAAAAATGTCTATCTTTTTTATGAAAAATGTAAAAATTAAATAAATATAAATAAGCCTACATTTAGCCTCTAATAGTTATAATCCCATCAGAACAGGGCATTATTGGCCAGTAACGCGCTGTTCTTCGGGGATTATTACTTAAATATTTCTTCAAATCCAGTCCTGATTTGGTATAGCAGGAGACCTCTGAACAAGATGTATCAACCTGAAGTGTTCAATGGATTTGCAATGTGTTAACTTATTTAGTTTAAAATTAAAAAACTGAATGTGTTGAAAATATTGAGCACTAACCAGACCTTTCTCATTTTCACAAGCGCCGTTGACAACCAACCTTAAAGTAATAATAATAATAATCACACACATCCTGTAGGCAGACTAAAGCATTTTTGGAAACAATAATATCATTGAAACATGAAAATAAAAAAAATAAAATCTCCTTCATAGGAGGCAGGAGAAATCATCTTTGATGTCATCTTTACAACAGAAGCGTCTAAGAACCTGAGTATTACTGTATGAAGTGGTTTTAAGGCTTTTGTCTTCTACTTCCCTACTTCAGAAACGTGTCCTCTTCTCTGGAGCTGCTACATGAACACTGGGTGAAGATTAAACAAGACTGGCTTTTACTGTTCCAGGAGTAGTATTAGTTGGATAACTAATGTATCCCAATGCACTTTAGCCTCCTCTGAAATTTCCAGTGCTTTGAATGACATGAATCAAATACTGCTGACTATTAAGAATACCTACAACTAATATAGCTTGCCTTTAAAATAATAAACCAAATTTGTTCCTATACTTTATATCTAATACTGACGTATGCATTCAGAATAAAATGATTACGGACATGTTGCCATTTGCTTTGTGATTTAATTAGCATTTCACACAAAACACACACACAGAATGCCTGCTCAGCCTACCGAAGTAAATAACAAACTTTCTAGAGTGGTGCTGTCAGGGTAAGTATATAGGATAACATGAGAAGGAAAAGACCCTTGTGGGACGCACACGAACCTCTACTAATAGTAAAATAAATACATTTTATTAATAATGAAAATGAACACAGACGCAAATAAAATAGCGCTAGATTAGCGTTTGACTGAACTCTAGTTTATTCACCTTATCCATCTCCCTGGTTAACAATGTAACATGGTTGTGGATAGTAGTAAAAGGCTAGTGACAGGAGATTGTGAAGTAATGTCTATGCACGATCTCTACTATACAGGCTTGTTAATCATATTGGTTTTAACACAGCCATATATCCAAGCCTAAATCCACCAGTGTCCTTAAACGTTGACACAGGGAACAGGGGAAAAACGAGGTGTGTCTCTGAATAGTGTCTGAAATGTAAGAGTATTTTAATCATGTAGTGGCACTGGCAGGGTTGCCGATATGGTGAGGTATGTACCATCCACTAGGCAAACCATGCAAATATACAGGGCAAGCTACACCTACATAGTCAGAGTAACAGGAGATAGCTATAGCAGAAACAGCCCTTCTAAAGACATATAGTTTATAGTCAGTAGGAGGCTCCGCTTTGCTTGAAGGTATTAGCAATGATATACAATGGAGCAGAAAAAAAACATTTACAGGTAAGGAGTGCTTGTATATATAATCCTAAGCATCTCAGCTATCGGAGTAACGTAATGGCTCCTAAGCATAGGGTAGGCATGGCTAGATAGCCTGCTCTCTATTATCTGTATAGTCTCTGATATAAACAGAATCACGACAGTACATTTGCTTGAAATAACAGCTCCTGTTAAATACAACTGGTCACAAAATGTATTATCTCTAGTGGTGTAAAGACGCTCAGGGTGATCAAAACTGACCTGTTAGTGATCCCTTCACTTGAGCCGTCGCTAATCTATCCCATGTTATCTTAATTAGCATTTCAACAGAAACTACCAAATACATTGGGGCCTATTCTTTTAGCCATCAAAAAAAATCGCTGGGCCTGTTACGCCGCCAGTTTTTTTGAGCGTTGCTATCACAGTATTCAGAAAGACTGGAATACCTGCGATAGCAAAATGCCCTAAACTGGTGAGGAGACAGCGACGTGATGTTCGCCTCTCTCTAAAAGTTTCACTCAGCGATCTGGCCCAGCAGCATAAAGAGCTGCACAGAGAGAGCCGCCTCTCCCTGCGCATATCTCGCCAACGATCACAGGGTTTTAATAACATTTTTAATACTAGTGTAGATGATCAGGGGGTCTATGGAGCAGAACCATGTTGATTTCTGGTCCGGGGACCCCCTGCATCCCAAGATACCGACACCCCATAACGGGGCCTGTATCTCCTATGCATTTAAATGTCTCGTGTCACGTGACCGTGGGATTTAAATGCATAGGAGATACCAGTACCCCATAATGGGGCCTGTATCTTGGGAAGCAGGGGGTCACCAGACCTGAAATCAACGTGGATCTGCTCCATGGACCCCCTGCTCATGTACACTAGTATTAAAATTTTTATTAAAACCCTGCGATCAATAAAATCAACGCGGTTCTGCTGTGGAGACACCCTGCTCACATACACTTGTATTAAATTTTTTATTAAAACAGCTTAATTACCTTAGCGGCTAGCCGCGAAGGCAATGAAGGGGTTAACAGCCAGTGCCCAGTTTATTGTGGGTACCGGGGGTAGGTGAAGGTGGTACTGTATTTGACCCTTGCTAGGTAAGATAAGGTAATGAAGGGGTTAACGCCTCCCGCTAACACCCGTTAGGCCTAAATATCCATCCTTGGGGCTACGCACTTCACCCCATCCCTCTAGCCACAATAAACAAAAATACAAACAACAACCATACTACCCACTTCCTCTACCCCCAAAAACCCAACCCCAACACATACAGTAATGGGAAAAATTACTATTATCCAGATATGGATAATAGTGCATTTGCCCATTCTAAAATCAAACATTAGCCAGCCAGCATAAATAAAGTAAATACAACTTTCTACTTACTTCTGCCATCAAGAAGGGCATCCTCATAAGCATACTCCAGCTCCATGTCCTCCGTTATCAGCAAGAGTACATGAAAAAATAAAATGTAATGGCCCCTAACCCCTTAATCACTTTAGTGATTAATAACCGCTATAGTAATTAAGGGGTTTTCCCACCCTCCCCCGCTACCCACTCGGGAGGCCTAACCACCCACCACAGCCCCAATATACCCACCCTCTACCCATTGATTTGTTTGTTAGTGGTTTTATTTCTTAAAATGGTTGGATAGGTGTTAATTTAATTATATTCTTATGTTTTGAAATAACATCATTTTAATTATTTATCTGTTTTTGGTGATAGAAAAGTTTTATTCATGTGTACTATTAGAATTTTTAGTTCTTTTATTGCTGGGGTGTTTAGGTGCTTATGTATTTCTTGTATTATTGTGTATTTTTGGCACTAATGATTTTTATTAGGTTGACCATTGAGTGCTATAATTGTATAGTTATAGCTATAGTTTTTGATTGCATTTATTTGTTTTTATGTTTGTGATTGCAAATTGACTGCTAAAATATTAATCTGTGCCAGGGTACAGATAAATACAGGCAATGCATTTTTTGAAAAATGCTTGTTTTGAATTGATTGTCATTTTTCTATTTCTGTTTATTGTTTTGATTAAATTGTTTGGAATTTGGATGGCTTGTTTATAGTACATTATACGGTTGGTTAGCGCTTTAAATTAATTAATAGTTTTGTTGGCTAGTGCTTTTATTTCTTGAATTGGTTCGATAGGTGTTTATTTAATTTTATTCTTATGTTCTGGAATAACATAATTTTGATTATTTTGCTGTTTTGGTGGAAGATAAATATTATTCATTCAGTTTTTTAGGCTTTTTAATTCTTATATTGTTAGGGTGTTTAGGTGCTTGTGTATTTCTTTGTTTACTGTGTATTTTTGGCCTTAATGATTTCTATTAGGTTGACCATTGAGTGGTATAGTGGCTTATAATGCCATGGGTATGATGAACCACTGTGCCAATCAATGGGTAGAGGGTGAGTATAGTGGGCTCAGGGTGGGTGGCTAGGCCTCCCAGGTGGGTAGAGGGGAGGGTGGGTTAACCTCTTAATGACTATAGCGGTAATTAATCACTAAGTTGATTAAGGATTTAGGGGCCATTCGATTGTATTTTTTCATGTTCTCTTGCTGGCAACGGAGGACATACACCTTCAGCATGCTGATGAGGACGCCCTTCATGATGACAGGGGTAAGTAGAACATTTTATTTACTTTATTTATGCTGGCTGACTAATATTTTATTTTGAATGGGAAAATGAGCTATTATCCATATCTGGATAATATTAATTTTTCCCATACTATACTGTATGTGTTGGGGGTAGCGGAGGTGGATTGGGGGAGGATGCCTCTTCAACCTGCAGGTTAATTGAATCTGTATTTAGGCCTACTTTTCATAGGAAGGCCTCGCTATCCTCTGGGCGTCTCAGGTTGATGGCAGCACCGTTTTTTAGTATTGAAGCCTGAAGGGGAAAACCCAGCGATACTGGATCCCCTTGTATCTTAGGGATTTTATCACAGATAACAGTCTTCTCCTTTTAGATAGGGTGTTTGGGAACAAGTCCTGAAAGACCATTAATTTGACTCCTTCAAATTCTACATTACTGGTGGCCCTTGTGATTTCGCATAACGCTTTCTTCACGGAAGAACTGGAAACTTATTATTATATCCCGCGGGGGTCTCCTGGGTTGGGTCTGTATCTAAGAGTTCTATGGCATCGATCCAAGTGCAGGTCTGCTTCAGACTTATCTGGGACATGTGCAATAGCCATTTTGAGACGTAATCCTCAGGGTCACTTATGTCCTCTGGCACCCCTCTTAAACTAATATTATTACGCCTGTCCCTATTCTCTGTGTCTTTTTGTTTGTCAGAAAGGTCATTTATCTTTAGATGGGCCATTGTTTTTTCCTTCTTCTGGAGTGCTTTAATGGAGGAATGTAGGCGTTTTTCAATAGCATTAGTTCTATCTCCTATGCTGTTGACATCCCTTCTTAACTCTGCCATTTCTCTTTGGAAAAATGCTTTTATTTCGCCACAGACGTCTTTTAGGTCGCTCCTTGTAACCAGCTGTTGATCTATTTTGTCCCCTTGAACCTCCGATCTGTCTCCTGACTCCGATCCCTCCCGTGGGGTCGGGGCCCTAGAGCCTCCCACTCGCACCAAATCTCCTTTATTAAAATAATCCGTTAAAACGGAGATGGATCGTCGCGATTTTGCCCCTGTTGCCATTTCTTAGGGTTCCGGTTCATGTTTATTGCTCTTGTTCACTTTTTTATACGCAGTTGTGCCGGTTAAAATGCTTAATTAGTGCCATGAGGGATGAAGCTTACACTGTAAGCTGCCATCCACTTAGCCATCATGCCAACAGCTCCTCCGGTGCTGATATTAAGGGTTATCAGCTCTGGAGACTCCCGGCATCAATCGAATGCTGGAGGAAAGCATTTTTTTCTAAGTCCTCTCTCGCCGCCTTCTCAGCAGCTTCTCCCCAGCCTTACGCCAACTTTGCCTGGCGTGAGGATTTTGGGAGAAACTCGCCATTCTAGAGCTGTGATTAGCCTCGATAAACTAATTGAGGCTACTAGAATTGGACAAGTTTCAAAACCTGCCGATAAGGGGCTTAACGCCGCTCACCCAGCGATGTGTTTTGGACGGCAGCAAAAATTGGCGATTCATGCCTTTATCTGTCACTTATTGAGGCTTACTGAATAGCAGTAGGCATTTTGGCTGAAAAGGCCTCAATAAATGGGTTATCGAGGATTATAGAATAGGCTCCTTAGAATCAATTAGCTTTATACCTCAATTACATTGTTACATACTGTAGTAAATGAGGTTGAAAAAAGACATATGTTCATCGAGTTCAACCAATGTTACATTTTTATTTACAGTATATTGATCCAGAGGAAGACAAACATAAATCCCTTTTAAAATAGATTTGTTTTATTCAATGGGACGAAAAATAACAATTGTTTGGTAAGTGTTGTATTGGGAATTTTCTTTTTTTAAGAAATTTGGCTAGGGTTAGGTTAAAGTTTTTTTATTAGAAATACCCAATCTTAGCAAACTCAAAACCCAAACAAACAGTATTATATATTAATATATTTAACAGTACCAACTGTAGTGAAACTGGGAAAGTAACCTCAAATATATAACAGTAAAAAAGCCCAAATGCACATCCAACATGACAAATAATTTAGTTAATTTTTATGGCTTTCTTCTCATAAGTATACGTAATTTAGTTTAATCTTGTGATCAAAACATGTTTAGCCAGCAACACGTCAAGTTAGACTCTTTTATATGGATATTTTTTAACAGGTGTTTGAAGGATTATGTGTTTCTACAAACCATTAAAATACTGTAGTTTTGTTTTATTTCTTGACAAGAAAAATATCAATATTTACTGGCGTCTCCTTTAAAAGGTAATGTGTGTTTACCATTGTCTATGATTATCACATAAAAGTGTATGACATACTGTATTATACTCACATAAAATCACAAAGCTTATTTTAAACAAAAACTGTATGGGTGCCAGACTCACTACTGTGATAAACCGGTATTTGAGATATATAAAGCAAATTACTGAGTAGCACTCCACACTGAGATCAAAGATTCTGGCTGGTTTATTAACCAAAGATTCAGCTCTTAATAGGTTCCCTTTCAATGTTTATTTTTAACTGAAATAGTATATTAACATACACACACAATCCCTGCAAGATCTGAACCCAACACACACCATCCACCACATCCTACTGTATATATTTGTGTGAAAAGGAGTACTATTGGGTGTGATCAAATGTACCACAGTATAACTGTATAACAAAAAACAAAAAGCCTCAATTCTACATCCTAATGACAAAGTACAGTATATAGTTAAATACTTATCTGTTTGTCTTCTCGTAAGTATGAATCATTAAGTCATTTAGTTAATAATGTCTCCCAGCTCAACTTTAAATCAATAACATGTTATATAATATAATATTTAATCATTGTCTATATTATATTTAGCTATGCTCTATAAAACAGTTTAACGAAAAGTCATCATTTAATCCTTATGGCATGTGGGTGTTTAACATAAAGATCCAAAATGCCTCACAAGGCACAGTAGGAGTACATTTTAGACCTTAAAACTGAGAAAGGTACAATATGCTGGGACCAGTATGGGTCCCAAAAAAAAGATATATCATAAGCGTTTGCAATAAAAAATCAAATTTGAATCGAACATGTATCAAAAAAGTCTCACACAAAACAGAAAAAAAGCATAAAATCAACCAAGTAAATCAGAAAAAATATATATGAGACAAAAGCAACAAAAAGAGAGAAAAATGAAAAGAATACGTATTCCCAAAATGTCACAGCCATGGAGAAATGCGCAGAAAAAAATGGAACAGAAAAATGCAAAAGCTAAATGGCAAGCAGAGGCTATATATCAACTTTAACTAGGGGAAAAAGGTAAGGCAAAAACACAAAAATATAAAAAGCAAGGAGGGGCAACGCTTCGGGGAACCCCTTCAACTGGCCCGTTTCCACAGATCGCTAATGAATAATAGTACTTCCCTTCAGATGTCCTTGAAATAGAAAAGTTATTGCAATAAATCTCAGGGACTTCCTCGCACAGTACGAGCTGTCCAAATCTTAGCATCTTTCTCCAATGATTATCACTGCTATTTAAATACAATTGCCAGCATCTAACGTCATCCTCTTTTAACTATCAGCTGGGATGGAAGCCCAGTTAGTGGTTACTTAGCAGATGATAATACAATAGAGACTTATATCATCCCGTCATGAATGACATAGGAAAACTTAAACAGAAGGCCCATTGAGTGTCAAATAGGAGAGTCAATCTTACCAAAAATGAGAAAAATCTCATTAAAGAGATTGAACAAGACAAGGACCAGGTCATTAAACCTGCTGACATGGGTGGTGCCATTATCCTTATGAACAAAGCTGAATATAGGAACAACATATTAAACCAGTTTTCATATTTCTCAATTTGTCTGCACGAAACGCGTAGAAGGTTGCAGCCTTCTGTTTTTATGTCCACCCAATAAAGAAATATTTTTGCCAGACCTGCCATCACCCCCTTTTTTTTTTGCTGTGCGTTGCACCAACCCATTTGCACTGGATTTCTCAAACTATAAACCTGTGTCTGTCAATCTCACTATGGAGTTTGCTGAAAAGATAGGGAAGTTGTCAGGGAAGCTTTTATGGATGGTGGTGTTATCGCCAAAAAACAAAGCAAATATTGAATTCAGAGGAATCCCATGATTCCGGTAATCTATACAATTCTAAAGATCCATAAAAATTGCACACAAATAACAGGATGCCATATTGTTGTGGGTTCAGATATTTTTTTTAGCTGTGGCCATATTCCTGGATAAATTACTAAAACCTTCAGTGGTTAGTTCTAAATCATATATATAGCATACTTCTGACTTTCTGCATCGTATTGAGACTTGCCCAAATCTGAACAAGGGTATTCTCCTTGTGACCCTCAATATGAAAAGCCTTTACACCTCTATCCCCCACACTGAAGGAGTGGAGGCTATGAGACTGTCTATGCTCCACCATGAGTTGTACGTAATTAGACAACATTACACTTGTCTCTTGAAATTGTTATATAGCTCATAAAGTGCCCGCTGTGGACTGGGATATGTGTTAAGGACTGGATTTGACAGCATAACGTTGTGATTCGTAGGCAGGATCAGGAAGCCCTGGGGGCTAATGACTTCACACATTCAGTGCACAATGTCAGCCAACTTAGATTCCAGGTAATAGATGGAGTTGAAAGACCACGAAGGGAGGTGACAGGGTCAGACTCCTATTGCAGAAGGAGGTCAATTGGATATGCAAATTGGGCATTATGGACCCCACATAGTATCAACAAGGAGCTAGACCTGGGTTGCTTTATGTGGAGGGTGGCTAGATATTTACAGGTCATGCTCTTTTAGTTCAACACCTATGGACAACCACCACGTGATGATTGGCCTTTCTTATCAGCAACATGCCGTTGTTCACACTTGGTGGTCACTAGCCTGGAAGCAGGCTGGGTGATGCATTAGAGAAGTCTGATGCCTTTCAATTGTCCTGCTTCCATAGTGTAGCTTGTTACTGTCACTCACCAGGCACTACTGTATTTTCTTTTATGCAGATCCCCTCCAATTTTGTCTCCTGAGGATGATGTCTGTCATATTTACGTATCTGCTTGGTCTCTGTTCCCATTCCATCATCTTCAATAGCGTGTGATCCATGTTCTTGATGTAAGATAGTTCTTCCTTACCTTTACCTGGTCTTATACACCTACATGTACAGCAGTTCAGCATCTTCTGGTTAGCTACCAGGTGATGTCTATTATTAACTTATCTAGCCTTAACTAAGTGACTGAGACCATGTTTTTGCCCACTCCTGATTGCTGGTGGGGTTGACCCTCAGTATTACCTAGATTATTTCTACTGTAGTATATCTGCAATGTGCGTGACTATGTTTGAATTCTCTAATCTTGGGTTGAAATTGTATAATTTCCTCTTTATTTGGACTGGGCTAAAAGTGGTGATCTCTTAGGTTTAGTACAGTATTGTTGATATTATATGGTTTAAATGTGTAGTTGTTAATTTTTGTTATTTATATCTCCTGTGTCTAACCATTTTGATGAGTGCCACACCTGGGAATTTGAATAATCTCCTACCTCAGAAAGGACTGAGGAGAGAGATGGTATTGACTGTATGGGCAAATATCCACATTTTACCTTTATCATCGCACCAGCTGATCTCTAAGAACCAGAGGAGCTGATCTACTGTACTGCTATGGCGGACGAAGCCGCTGTACTCTGTGGTCTGGAATCTGATACCTTGTATAGAATAACTGACGTTTTACTCTTCTGTTAGACGTTTGATGACGCTCTCATAATGTACAGTATTAGAACATACGTACAATCACCTGTTTCAGGATGTAATAACTTTAAACAACTGCCAGCCTTGGGACACCTCTCAGTGCCTATTACTGATTTCCTGCAGATCCAGTTACCGTCTGGTTGTCACGACATCATAAAGTGCTCAACCTGTGATCGGGTAACCGGGCTCTGTGTCTGATACTATGGGGCTTCCGTCCCAGCTGGGGTTTCCCAGAAGGGCTGCCTCGCTTGCGGTTTCTTTTATTTGTGTACCTAGTGATCTTTGTATTTGACTTACCTTTTCCCCCTAGTTAGAGTTGATATATAGCCTCAGCTTGACATTTAGCTTTTTCATTTTTGTGTGGTTCATTTTTTCTGCGCATTTCTCCATGACTGAAATTGTGGAGATAAGTATTCTGTTATTTTTCACTCTTTTTTTGCTTTTGTCTCATATAGATTTTTCAGATTTACTTTGTTGAGTTTATGCTTTTTCTTTTCTGTTTTGTGTGAGACATATTTTTTGACACTATATCAATTAAAATGTGATGTTTTATTGCAAACTCTTTTGATGTATCCTTTTTTTTATTAACTGATACTGGTCCCAGTATATTGTACCGTTCTCGGTTTTGAGTGCAGAGGACTTAATTGATTATTCATTGTAGGTTTTAGGAATCAGGGATTCCTTTTTGCCATCAAGCACCTGTTTTTTGCTCTGTTGCTCTTTAAGATTTTTTATTTTGAGTGGTACTGTCTGTAAATTATATATTATAAAAATAAATGTAATCCATAAAAAAAACATTGATTGTCACTGTGGCTACCAAGGTCTTCTGAATGGGGGCTTAGATAGCCACATTGGAAATCAATGGTGAGATAAAATAAAAAATGTACAATATTAAAATACATGGCAGCCCCCTTCATTAACTTAGGCCTAGTAAAGTATTACTAAGCGATGCTTTACTAATTGCTTTGGTAATGAATGGGGTTAACAACTCCCACCAGTCCCACCCCAGGAGGCTTAACACCCCTGCCCATCTCACCTACTCCCAACAAGAGTACCCGCAACAGTAATGGACAACAATAGCTCTGTTAGCCAATATGGTGATAGGACTTTGCCCATTGAAAAGCATTCAAAACACATTACAATTAATATCAATTAATATCAACATAATAAAAACTAAGCCATTAAATCCATTGATTGTCACTGTTGCTACCTAAGCCCTCAATGGAGGGCTAGATATCCACATTGGCCTCAATGTACACCATAAATACATTAAAGTTTTACTTACAGTACCCTTGCTGGAATGAAGGCCATCTTCATTATCTTCAGGAGTACCTGCATATTAATCCAATAAAGGGACGATGTCCAACGATAAAAAAAATTAAAAAAAACAATAAACAATCCCAGTGGAAGGGTCAATAAAGTTTAAATCCCAAAAACCATGGAAACTAATCCATGCCCGATGGCACAACAATAAAGAAAAAGTGTCAATCAGGTAAAATAGATACAGGCCCAATGGCCTTCTTCTTATCCAAATCCATCCTGCGTGATGGTTGATGAATCCTCAACTTGACCTGAAGCAATTGAGCCTTCATTGATTAAAGAGTCTCCGGTGAGTATTTCCCCTTCTTTTTTTTTGTTGATTTCTTCTCTTGCTTTTCATCGTTCTTGTCTTCTTTCTTCTCCCAGATGTTGACTCGTCGTCTTAATTTTTTTATGGTTAATGCCCAAAAGCACTATTGACTAATAGGAATATTGGCCATTATTCTAGAGGGGGTAGGTTTGTTGAGGGGGTGGGGGTACAGATTTGGGTGATGGGGTAGTTTTCTTGGAGGGTGGTTAGGCCTCCCAGAGGGGTGGTTGGAGCGGTTAACCCCTTCATTACCTTAGCGGTTTGTAAAGAGTTGCATGGCAATGCTTTACTAGCCACTAAGGTGAGCAAGGGGGATAAGTAGTGTAGTTTAATGTTGCTATTGATCCCATTGTAGCCCTTTGTAGTAAGCTAATCATGGAAACAATGACTATTCGACTCGTGGGCTACTGGGAGTTAATATGTACTGTAATATAGTTTAATTACTATTTTATCATCTATTTCTGCTTGGTTTAGCATAACTTGTGTATGTATATAATGGCCAGTGCATTTCATTATTGACATAGAAAAGATAGGCTAACACCATCCTGGAATAGGTGATACAATATTTGTGGTACTTTTGCCTTTAATCCTGTTGTAATAAATAGATGAATAGCCATTGTCATGGTAGACCAGGACTCTTTCACTGGATCAAATACCAGACAGGACAAAGAGATCAAATAAAAGGGTGTTTATTTGGGCCAGAGCCAACAGACGCAACACAATATCACCAAAAGAGCTATACTCATTCCATCTAGGGAATATAGGGGGAATCTTTGCAGTTCTTGGTGCCCAATCCCACCAAAATGGCTTACCCGGTGCAGCTTCCACTTGTGTGGAGGATCGGGAATTCCAGGCAGCACTGGGTGCATGTCGCAACAGAGCAACTTTAAATCTTCTAGTCGCAGGCAGCCCCAGTTTTGGGTGTCTCTGGCCCACCATCAGAGTACAGTACACCCTTAGTCAATCATCACACTAGCCTCAACAATGTCTGAGGAACTGAGATATGCCACACTTTTTTTTTATTCCCGCCACCATAGGAAATCATGGATAACGGGGCAGCAACCAATCACAGCTCAGATGTTGTGTGTTGAGCAAATCACAGTGCAAGGGCTCACCTGTGTTGGACAATCCAGGCTGGGGGTGTGATGGGTAGGCAGGGAAAAGAAAGGCAGGCATTAAAAACTAGACAATGAAAACAGTGCCTACCTGCCCATGTTCTGAATGCTGACCTGTATATCTCGATGAGATAGGCGCCTCTCTGTCTGGGCAGACAATGGCTCCCAGATAGAAGGACGACCCATCCACACTCTCCTACTGATGCAGCCGCCTAGATTCGACTACATCTCGCAAAAAAAACTTTGAGATTCCGATAAAACAACTCACAAGGTAGCTGAAAGCAGCTGTAATAAAGCATGGGGTGTCCAGATGCAACCCTGGCGCATGAGGTGAGTGAATACATAATAAGTCCTCAAAGGATATAACCAATGATGAATGAGTCCTAGAAGGTGAAATGAAGAAAGTCCTTTCCTCCTGACGATGACAAGGCTGAAAAGAACTTAGGGCCTCATGCAGTAAGCGCCGAAAAAGTCCTCTCGCCAAGTGTTCCTTATCGGCATTATTCTGCCGATTTTCCCTCGCTGTATGCAATAACTGCTGAATCCCTTCCGAATCAAGCCGAAAAAATTTGGTCCCACTCTGCCGATGATTTGCCGATCACACACAGGTGTATCGGCGTGCATGGCGGGGTGGTGTTAGGTTTGCCAATGAAACTTCTTGCTGAATCTGCCGAAGAAAGCATGTTTTTGATTGAGCAGCCCATTTAAAGGCAGCGTGTATTTTTATTCATTCTCTGTGTTGTTGGGAGAGACAGAGAGAGAGAGAGAGACACCGAGCTGGCCGATTTACATATTTCATATTGACTGAGAGAGTAGTTGTGTATTGTGAGAGGTTTGTCCTGTGTTGTTTTGTTAACATCTTTGTCTTGTTTTCCCTTTGTAAGTGTTCAGTGCGATTGTGTTTACATTTCTTTTCTGTTCTTTGTGAGTGCTATAGGTATGGCCGAAAGGCGTGGGAAGAGTGATGCTGGTGTGAGTGGTACTGGTAGTCATGTGAGTATGCATCTGAGTGAACGTAGGATTCAGGGGAGAGCTGTTGCTGCGAGTGCGAGTGGTGTTGCTGGGAGTGCGAGTGCTGCTGGTGGCTCTGTTGCTGGTGCTGCTGTGGTGTCTGTTGCTGGTGCTGATGGGGTGTCTGCTGCTGGTGCTGCTGGGGTGTCTGGTGGTGGGATGGGTGGTGGTGGCCCGCTTTTGGGGTCTCTTCCATTGGAAGAAGGAGAGTCCAGTCAGCAGCAGCCAAGCTCTGGGGCTGCACGTGTTCGGAGGAAACGTGTGGAGCGGCCACGTAATGCTCAGTTCAATGAAGAGGAAAACAGAGTTCTTGTCACAGGGATTTTGGAGCACTATTACTCTCTGTATGGGCATTTACTAGGTAAGTCTATCTTTGCATTGATTGTTCAAAGACATGTTATCCTATGTCATGTGAGATGTCTTAATATCAAACTATTATTCTCTAATATCTATCAATTAAAGTTAATTGTTACACACATATTCCTTCATGCTTTATAACGACCATAACAATCAGTCTAAAAAGTTTCCAAAGTTCATACAATATTCATGCAAGCTTCTTTAGATTTGTATGTTTCCACAAAAATGCTCATGTGCTACACATATTCAACCTAAACCAGCATGTTTGGTATCTCTTGGAACAGGTAGCAGTTTAGGAAACTGCTCGTTTTTCTAATAATAATTAACGTCATATATTTTGTATGTATTTCAAGGGCGGACAAGTTCAGCATCCAAAAATGAAATGTTGGAGCAAATAACATTGGCTGTGTCTGCGTGTGGGAATCATGTCAGGGACCGGGCGAATTGTCAGAAGAGATTCGATGATATCAGGGCAAACTTAAAGAAAAAAATCCAAGCACAACGGATGCATGCTTCTGCCACTGGAGGTGGGCCGCCAGCACAAGCTCTAATCTTAACTCCATTGGAGGAGCAGATGCGGGAAAAATTTCTTCCAGTCGTCGTGGAGGGTTTGGCAGGGGACAGAGATATCGGAATTTATTCAGCTCAATTTCCACCAGGTGACAAATGTTACTGTATTACGCGTGTCGTATGTTACAGTTCTTATCTTAATTTCCGCAGAAACGTATAGTTTTTCCCAATATAAGCATACCTACATATATATCTGTATATATGTCTTTCTCTCTATATCTATCTATCTATCTATTTATATATATATATATATATATATATATATATATATAGTTGTCCGAAAAAATCCAATATATATATATATATATATATATATATATATATATATATATATATATATATATATATATATATATATATATATATATATATATATATATATATATATATATATCTGTGTGTTTGAAAACATGTATTGGCTCAGCTATCGTGGATAACATCATTATGAGTAAGCATACACAGCTTGACCAGCATGAAGGGATTATGTTTAATGATCTTCCAAATAACACACACTGCAACCTTCTACCTTACAAAGCATTCAACATCTTTGCTCTATAGTTGAAAGCTGAATGTATGTGTGAATCTTTGTACAAACAATGGGTTAACATGCATAACAACAAAGCACACCCGCACTCATTCTTTGTCACAGTAATGTATAACTTCGTTATACTGTGTCTGTGCACAAAAATGCATAATTCACTATTTCATGTATGTGTCGATACATACATACATATAATATATATATATAATATATATATATGTATATATTAGTGATAATCTATATTACACCTATAAACAGGCCATTACTGCCTAATCAAGTCTTGCATGGAATATTGTGCATTCAAAGGCGAACATAAGTAATTTGCACAAACACATTTCGTTATGTTTTATTAAAGCTCTTGTTTCGCTTCATGTAGTATAATGTGAGCATAAATAGGAACATGTACCATATGGTATTTAATTGTGTTCATATGTAGCTCACTTCATATTTTTATTTTGCTCTTGTACCGGTGTGTGAAACCAGCTGCAATTAATATGTAATCACAGCATAGAGGTGAACAAAGGGGGTGGGGTCGGGCACAGAGCCAGATCACAGGGTCATGATAGGGTCAAGTCTTGTGGGACGGCTTACAGGTGGTAGAACCAAATAAAAGGTCAGGGTGGTGTCACGTCTTGGAGGAGGGACTACAGTTGTTACAAGCTGACAAGATGAACAGAAGTTCATCACATTCATTTGAAATGGTAATTATCTGAAGACTTTGAGCCACCAGGCCACTATATATGAAAACGTACGTTAGTCATTCGTTCAGTCATATCTTATTTTTACTGTTCTAAGAGTTCCAGCTAAGAGTTTCATCAGTTCCATTTTGTGTGATTCACCCGAGATTCAGTCCCATTGGAAAAGTGGCCTGGAATATTTTGCTGGGTGTTTGCAATTAGGAAAGATTAGTTCTATTATCCCAGTTTTCCAAACCGAATCCCCCCCAAAAAACCCCTTGGGAGCGAAAGACTGACGCCCTGCCCCAGAACCAACGGAGTGGCACTAGCTGAGAGAAGCAAGCACCTGACTGTCCTGACAGCAGCTGCCGAGTGGTAAACAGTGTGAAACACACTAAATGCACTTTACCAACCTTTATTATGTACGCAGATATATTACCCCTTTAATTTAAATTATATTGTTGAACTTGCTTCACCATTTGGCGTTGTGCGCTGTTTTCTTTTGTTTCCAAATCTTATTTTTACCTTATAAATACGCCACCTTATCACACCAGTACCATCTGTGAGCGACACACTGCATGTGTTGATGAGTGTCAGCCACATTGCGCGCTACACCTGCTTCTCTTAAATGTTCAGACAGATCACTAAAATCATTCATTCACATTTCCACAATTAGGTACTGAATTATAAGCAGAGTCAACTTTGCTGTCATGGTAGTGATGTACATTATTATTGTTAGATTACTACACAACATATGCAGTGTATGTACAACAGAACACTTAATTTTACAACGCATTCATGCATGAACATTGTATGTTGTATGGTGTTTAAAATAAATGTGCCGATTAGGTACACATGAACATTTGTTAAGATGGATAATATTCAGATTGGCCAAACCATATCATTGTCATTTCGTTATGTGATGCTGATATTTAGCCATAACTCCTCCCACTACAGATACTTCATGTTAATTATGTACACGTGATAATTAAATTCTGATGTTATTCTACTGTATAGTTGCTCCTGCAGCTCCTGGGTCACCTGACACTGAACATGTCTCATCACCTGGCTCATCAAGGTCATCATCAAGAATGGAAGGTGAGTGTATGAGGTGCAGCACATATAATGTGTTTATTTGAAGAATTTCATTTGCCATGCAAATAAAATGCCTTTCACATGTAATGAACTTCACATCAGCTATTGTCACAGAAGATGTAGTGTTTCCAGACAACATGTATTGTGTGTGTTTTAAAGTATCAGCAAGGAGTTGTGATGTTACAACAACCTTTAATTCATTCTTCTTTCACGCTGAGTCGAAACATCATTGTTACTTCAAGCATCATCTTTTAATTGGACACAAATTATAAATTATGGAAACATGTTATGTTTTACACTATGAGAACAACTATCATTATAGTGAAAATAAAGGGAAAGTTCCATGGCAGTTCATAATGTCTTTCTTTATTTGTAGAACCAGATGTTGCCGCTCAAGGACAAATTCACTCAAGTGACCATGAAGATGTTGACACTCCTGGATTAACCCAGCATTCAAGTCCTCGTGACACCTACTCATCTATGGCAGCTTCTGAAGAACGAATCTCGGGTGAAGAAAATCGTCGCCATTCAGAAATGATGTCAGTGCTTGAAAGGATGCTGTCACTGCATGAAAGGATGCATGAAAGGTCAATATCAGAACTGTCACAAATTCACAAAGTCATCATCCAAGTTCCTAAAGAAATCCAAAATGTAAACAGGACATAACAAGCACTAGTTCTGAATGTAAGCCAATCAAATCAGTTGCGGAGTACAGCAAGAGAACAACAATTCCACTTTACCCCATCAGAGTATGGATCTTTACATGCTGCTACATTTTCTCCTAAGTCATCAGTTCTTCATTCCCTAGTTCTGGATGATACCGGTACAGTAGGTGCAAGTTCTGTGCAGGTCCCTGTCAACATCCAACTGCTTACATCTGTTCAAAATATGGAACCGACACCCACAAATGAGACACGCAAAAGAAAGTTAGGGCAACAATTACTAATAACCAGCTTTTGAAAAAAAATTAAAACAGCAAAACAAGAAAGTGCTCCACCAACACTCTTGCAATGTTTATCAACTGTTTCACAACTGCCACAGCCCACACCCAGTGCCCCTGAAGTGCAACAGCCCACACCCAGTGCCCCTGAAGTGCAACAGCCCACACTTCGTGCCCCTGAAGTGCCACAGCCCACACTTAGTGCCACTGAAGTGCCACAGCCCACACCCAGTGCCACAGAACTGCCACAGGCCAGTACAAGTCGTACAGTTAAGGCCAGAGTACTTGGCAGAGGGAAAAGGCAAACACAACAGCCACCAAGCAGGCCTGTGACTCGCTCTCAAAAGGATAAACAAAAATAAATAATCACATTCACTAAATTTGTTGGTGTCCTGGTGTTGTTTAATGCAGACTATTTCATGCATAGTGTATGTATGATCATATGCATGCTAATGGAAGATGACATTCACTTAGCTCTTGTTCAAGATGAGATGTATGTGGGTTATTTTGGTAATGTAGATAGTCATTTCATGCTAATATTATTGTCATACAACTTTAAGTAAGTACCCATAGAACAGCATACATGTTTATGTTATGTTTTCTGGTGTCTTAGCTCTGTAAGACATTACTTATCTTAATCTTCTTTCATAGTTCATAATGTTGGCATGTGATCATGTATGATTTTTGGTTACAATAATAGATCTGTCAGTGTGTATGCATATATCTGTAGTCTCTCTGTATCTCTATCTATATATGTACACACACACACACACACACACACACACACACACTCACACACACACACACACACACACACACACACACACACACACACACACACACACACACACAGTGTGTGTGTGTGTGTGTGTCTGTGTATATTTATATATATATTAACTGATAAATATATATATATATATATATATATATATATATTTATATATATATATATATATATATATATATATATATCTGCCACTGTTGTCAGCAAACAGGCCTTGTGTTAATGAGATATAAATGTTAGGCCACTTGCTAAAATTATGGTATCAGTATGATTGAGCCCCTAATTCACTCAGCTTTATTTAACTTTGAATATGATTACAACAAGGCCTACTTACACACATCAATGCCTTTAGCTTAGCACTCTATATATAATATATATATAATCTGAATGAACAGTACAGGCCTTCATGGCTGCAAAGAGGCCTTGTTTGCTGTTAAATACAACTTCTACACAGCTGACTCAATTAGGCCCTCAAACATACTCACCCAGTAATGTTATAAACTTTAATGAAGTGTTAAGACAATTAAAACAAGGCCTGTTTGCACACAAGGCCTTCAATGTAGCAAGATATATATATAGCAAGATATATATGTAGCAAGATATATATATATTTACCGTTGCTCTATATATATATATATATATATATATATATATATATATATATATATATATATGACTAAAAAGGAGAGAGAGTAGGGTCAAAAAGGTGCACTCAAATGCTGAATTATGCTTTCATAATTCAGCATTTGAGTGCACCTTTTTGACCCTACTCTCTCTCCTTTTTAGTCATATTATTCCCGTGGGTCGGTAGCACCACCAGAGGGTTACCTTTTACCTTGACTTCTGGTTAACTGATTATTTAATCACACAAGGGTGATTTGATTGCGGCATCTATTGTGTGTTCCATATATATATATATATATATATATATATATATATATATATATATATATAAAATATATATATATATATAGAGCAATGGTAAATATTACTGTATGTTCATTTGCATGTCTTATATATACACACACACACACACACACACAGACATATATATATACATACTATATATATATATATATATACACACACAATATATAGTTAATTATATATGGATATATATAAATATATATCAACATATATATTTATCTAATTATATATATATTTATATAGATATGTATATCTATGTATATATCAAGAGAGACAAACAGAGACAATCAAAGAGAGAGAGAAACAGAGAGAGAAAGAGAGTGAAACAGAGAGAGAGAAAAACAGAAAAAGAGACAAAGAGAGAGATGTGTGTGTATGGTTAAATCTAGCTAAGTGTAAGCAGAAATCTGTTCATCATAGCACTGTAGATGATTTCACACACATTGTTATTCTAATTAAAAGAGTCAAGTTGTTTTGCACATGTTGATTGCCTAAGCCGAAAGTAAAGTTTCGATTCCTGTGAAAAGAGTATCTTACACAAAGAATTTCAGCCAATTATTGTAACACATTTCTTGTGGGAGAAAACCTAGGCGTATAACTGCTACGTTGTATTATAACCTTGGAAAAAACCACGAAGATAACATGTAACTATTCACATGTTAAATGTCCTTAAATTCGCTTTTTCTGTAGATTTACATCAGTATAACAGAATTTAGCATTCTTGTCGTTTGCACACAAAAACAAAAACGTTTATTTTGAAAATAATTACTTACATACAAAAATAGTAAGAATGACGATGATGTTTCAAATAGATTGATATTCTTAAGAATAGTTGCACATAGTAACCTTCTTTCTGTTAATCTCTCCAGGTATTAACATTTCTTTCTCCTCTTCATGATATCATCACTCTGGCCTGGTCTTTCTTCCCCTGGCCTATCTTCTCCTCATCCTTCCTTCCTTCCTAAACTCACTAAGCTCACTGCTGTATTTATCCATAAAGACCCACACAGTCAGCCTTTAAAATGTTATATCCCAACATGGTATTCACCTACATTACTGATGTCATATGAACTACTTCTGAACATATAAGTAGTTTCAAACTTACTGAATTGAAAAGTCTTATGGCAGCATTTTTCCCAGTTAGGACTTGCAGCTGTTCAACAACTTGAGGCCACGAATTGACCTTTAGGGTCAATTCTGTCTGTCAGAATAGATCTGACCTTTCACTTAGAATACTGCACATGTAACAATAACTGAATATACAATCAGATAATATATAGATATGAAGGAAAGTCCAGACTATTATACTGTATACTTTAACATTCTGCCTTTGATAACAGATTCATTCATTACAATATAATTATTGCTAAATTGGATTTCTTACAGCCCCCCTAAATTAGATTGTAATAGAATCACTATAAATCTTTCAAACAACCATACATATCACATTCAAAACTTATCAAACAGAATGTCAGAATACAGCATACCTCTGAATTACTCTGCCTTCACAATACATATTACCAAGAGTTGAAAAACAATACTTCATAAAACAATGTACAATGATGAAGATAAATGAAACACTTATTTCCCAATACTGATACATTATAACAGATTTCTTTAAAAACTTTTGCCCATCAAGCCTTTAATTACCCATCGTGTTCTATCTCTTTTAGTTTACCTTCTTCATGTTGAAAAACAATTTCTGCTTTTAATTGTTTTTGTAACATGTGAAGTAAACCTTCATCTTTTTAAATTTCTTCAGTCCATTTCTCCCAAGAAAACTCAAACTCTTTTATTTGAGATATATTAAATTGTAATGGAACCATATTTACATCTCTCAAGAATGTGTAAATATATTCCTATTCGATTTCCTCCAATACAATTTAATTCTTCAATCATTAAAGGTTTTTACTGTTTCAATACAAAGTAAGCATGAATGATAAATAATCTTGACTGACGTAATAAACAAAGTATTTTAGAATAAAAATGTAAACAAGCGTAAAAAATCTATCCGTTAAATCTTGCTATAATTGTGTAAAAAATAGAAATCTGGATATTGGAGACTATAAAATAATAACTGAATATTACTACCACTATTTCTAGTACTGTTATAGGAAATAAAACTCTTTCTTTTCCCAATATGGACTTTTAAAGAAAAAATAATAATACTTGTACACACTGTACATCGCACCCATAAATCTGTATAATTTTGAACCAATAACAATTCTTCTAGCAAACTTTGTTGTACTCCTAGAGATGTAATTCCCCGTTGTACTTTTTCAGCATTGATTATTTCTTTCAATAGTCCCAGTAGTAATAAATATAATAAAAATAGTCATTTTGTTCTTTTTCCTAAAAAATGAAAAAATATTCAGTCCCATCGGTGATGACTCTTGTTGATTTTCCTCATTCTTCTTGATCCCGATCATCCAATCTGATTCTTTATTCATCACATAATTACATAAGACCTGTAAAAATACAGCAGTATCATTATATTGGTAAATATATTTAACCTTAGTCCATCTGGACCATACACTTACAATCGACATATTACGTACATAAATCACAAACATAACCTTTATCATAATGTCAATTATATCATTAGACCCTTCTCAATTTGTTTACCAAAGAACTTTTTCATAAAAAAAATGATCATAATTGTCATCTACTTCACTTCCCCCCCTTTTAAAATTTTGGAAATACAGAAGACCTATTTTAATTCCTAAATTTTAAATCCTATTCTACCAACTGATTATGGATGATACTTTAAATCTTTATTTAATCCCTAAAATTTCACATGTAAACTTTCATAACTAAACCTGTGAAATGAGAACCCCTATCTGACTCAAGAATGCGTGGAAAACCCCATCTGGAAAAAACATGATTCCAAAAAACTCGTGCTGTAGTAATTGCATCATTTTGCTTGACCAGAATGCTCTCAACCCATTTTGAAAAGACAGCTCTCGTAACACAAGCATATTTTAACCCATTCTTCCCTGAGGGTAAGGAACCATTGTGATCAATTTGCCATGTGGACCCTGGGCCATCTGCTGGTGCAATACATTGGAAAGGTGATTTTTGTCTTTTGGGCCTAGGATTTCCTTTTAAACTTTCCAAAAGTGTCTCTTGTCCTACGTGACCCAAACTTTCATGATTTATGGCCTTTTCTTTATGGACACGAGAAGGCTTTAAATCAACCCGGGAAATAGCAATGGACGTATCCTTTGCCTGTTTCTCTGTAAAGGAAAGGAGCTGTGTATCTTTGTGTCTGACTATCGCTGTGGCACTAGTCTCTGTAAGCACTACATTCTGTTCTGTTAAAACCTCTTCCTTAGCCAAGGAATCAACTATTGCATTTCCATCAGTGAGAAAATCCTGTCCTGTTTTTTGTGTTATTTGGAAATCTTTCTTAGGTGTTGGCTTGAGACAAAAAATATCACTGATTTCAGGTAATTGAAACTCACTGGTGACCATTTCAATTGGACAAACACTTCTCTCGTTACCATATTCAGAAGGATTAATTAACACAGGCTTTCTTCCTTTAGAATTTTTCCAAATTGCCTTATTGCCTAAATCCACAATATTACAAAGAGGTGTTCCTGCAACATTGGTAACTTTTCTTTTGTTACACTTAACTGTGCCTTGGTATCTATTAAAAAGTCTGTATCAAACCCCCCTAAGGTTCCTTCTTTATCCAAAGTTACTGGAGTTAATACTTCAAGAGGACGTGGTTTCCGATAGTCTAGTCAGGATGAATTAAGTCTTTCGTCTATGTGAGTTATGTTACAAACCTGTTTGTGTGTGAGATCATTAGTGTCAGTGTAACTAGCCATGATTTCTGTAATTTTTTTTACAAGGAGAGCATCCCGTGTTTGCTTAGGTGCTGTGGGCTGAACAAATACATTCTCTTTCCGCAAACTTTTTTGTAGATCTAAGAATTTGTCACAGTTTCTTCTATAATGCCCCATTTCTCCGCAATGAAAACATTTTAAACTTTGCAGCCGCAAAGGCTTGTCTGTTCTGCAGTTGTCACTCCTGTCACTCTGACTGTTCCAAGAGCTGTTACTTTTTTGAGTGGCATGAAAGGCATTTCTATCATTAACAATTTCTGAGATTTTAAGTCTGGGATTATTCTGCAAAAACTGACGTCTAATATTATCAATAAAAAGAGCAGCAACTTCTAATGATTCTTTCTCAGAAGCAATTGCTAATGTTACTGGATCTAAAAATGTAATTTTTTTTACAAATGCTCTAATCATTTTCTCTTCAGAATCTTGATCAGAAAACAGTAATTTGTATGCAGTCTGGAATTTTAACATAAACTCAAAAGTATCCTCTGTAATTTTGGGTTTAAGATCTTCCAAAATATCAACGGTAATGGCATGTCCGGTGGAAATGTAAATTAATTGATTAAGCCTGTCAATGCAAGACCCTTGTATAAAATCACCATTCTCATCCTCTTGAGGTATGCTGACATGCATTTTTAACCTTCGACTCATGTGAGTTGGTAACCACAGTTTGTAAATCTTATTTTTCTGTTCCTCAGTCAAATTAAATCGATCTGTATAAGATTCAAAAATGTCTGCATTATGAAATGCATTCAGGTGATTCTCATAATCAGGTATATCTTTTAATACCTTTATTAAATGATCATGAATTTTTAAATTCAGTGTGGCTGCTTTGTCATGGAACTTTTTCCTTGTCAGTTCTGTGCTGCTTATGTCAGTCACATCTACGTCTGCACTAGAACTAGGAATAAAAGACGCCCCTTGAGTATCTTTTTTCTTTTTGTCTTTACCAGCAGCGCATGCAAATTTGATATTGGATGTTTCAATTTGTTTTTTTCACTCATGTATGCGTTTATGTAAAATGTTACAATTTGAACATTGATCAGTTTTTACAACTTCAATTTTATGCGAATTCTCATCATTGAAAACCATCAAATTAAACACTTTGATCATTTTCATGACATTTCTTAATTTTTTCTTATCTTTATGCATAGTTAGTATTTTCTTATCTATTCTCTCATTTTCTATTTGCACCTGATTCCACAGAGAATTCCATAATTCAGTGTCAGTAGATGTATGAGGTAACACATTTAACATCATATTACTGTCATTTGCATATGAATTAATAAATTCCATTACTTACGTTTTGTTAAGTATTTTCTTTCACCGAAAACTTGTGCTGTAAAAACTCGAATTGTTCCCCCACAAACGTCGCAACGTTTCTTTGAAGAAATTCCACGCTATTCCATTCAGCGCATACAAATGCACCAGACAATGCTCCCTGCACGTCCCGCAAATGTACCTTCTTCCTTGGGAAACTTGACCAGACAAAGGCAACCCCCGAACAGTCCGTCTCCCTCTAGGAGATTCGTGAAACGTGGTTCTCTGTCTCTGATCTGTTAATCAACTGTAGTCAAATCTACCAAAAACTTGACACTTCTTTTTTTCTTCGGTTCGTTTCAATTTTTTCTCAAATCTTGGATCCAGGATGTATCGACCACACCCCCTCTAATCCAAATGTGATGAAAAAACTGAATGAAGGCTGGCTCGCCAATGTTAAATGTCCTTAAATTCGCTTTTTCTGTAGATTTACATCAGTATAACAGAATTCAGCATTCTTGTCGTTTGCACACAAAAACAAAAACGTTTATTTTGAAAATAATTACTTACATACAAAAATAATAAGAATGACGATGATGTTTCAAATAGATTGATATTCTTAAGAATAGTTGCACATAGTAACCTTCTTTCTGTTAATCTCTCCAGGTATTAACATTTCTTTCTCCTCTTCATGATATCATCACTCTGGCCTGGTCTTTCTTCCCCTGGCCTATCTTCTCCTCATCCTTCCTTCCTTCCTAAACTCACTAAGCTCACTGCTGTATTTATCCATAAAGACCCACACAGTCCGCCTTTAAAATGTTATATCCCAACATGGTATTCACCTACATTACTGATGTCATATGAACTACTTCTGAACATATAAGTAGTTTCAAACTTACTGAATTGAAAAGTCTTATGGCAGCATTTTTCCCAGTTAGGACTTGCAGCTGTTCAACAACTTGAGGCCACGAATTGACCTTTAGGGTCAATTCTGTCTGTCAGAATAGATCTGACCTTTCACTTAGAATACTGCACATGTAACAATAACTGAATATACAATCAGATAATATATAGATATGAAGGAAAGTCCAGACTATTATACTGTATACTTTAACATTCTGCCTTTGATAACAGATTCATTCATTACAATATAATTATTGCTAAATTGGATTTCTTACATCACACATTCAGCAGACATCCGTATGCGTTCAACTTAGACACTGTACACTTGAAGAGAGAAGAAATGGCAGAAGCTTCCACATTGCACAGCCATCCACGTAAATCATACAAATTTATGATTTATGAAGCAATCGAATCAACGCCAGAGAAAAGGGCAACCGTGGGCCAAATCTATGACTTGATCCAAAAGAAATATCTATACTACCAAGAACCTGACAAACAACGAAATTTTAAAACTTCTGTACGATTCACTTTATCCGCAAATGAATGTTTTGAGCGTGTCCATGATCGGCTAGATCAACGATATGGATGCTGGCATGTTGCGCCATCATTTAAACTTACCATGGAATATGGAAAATATCTTCTGTTAAATAGCATATTTTTGCCTAATACCAGTTACACTGAAGCCGCACCGACTGTCGCGTCTGCTGATCTACCTGCACCCTCCATTCATCAAGACCAGATGCAAGATGGACATAACTACTATGATATGTATCAAAACTTATATGGGCAATACCAATGTGGATGTGAAAACAACCAACAACTGTACGTACCTCCGGACGTCTTGTTTGAAGAAGCCACTGCAGATCCATATGACGCCCTCATGGAGATGTGTGTGATTCAGGATTCAACGGTTGCCTCAACCATGGATGATACTGTTGTGCCTTCCTGGAGCGAGCAGTTGCAGCCAAATCAGTTTTGACTTCTACAAGAATGGTAAATACAAATTTCGTTATGCCTTTACTCAAATTATATATGTGTACATTAATAATATACACCATTTGTTAGCCAAATGAGTGTATACAGCTTAACATTGCAGACAGCCTTACATGTAGCGTGCACAAAGACATTATTTCCTATAACAATATACTACATGACGAACCATTAGTACACATTGGTGATGGAGTCCTAAATCATAGATTATTATCGCTTTTAAAGTATCATTTCAACATGTTACACTAACTGTAACACACACACACCTCATTGTTTAGCATTCAACATATAAAAACAAAGTGTCGCCCACATATGACGTGGGAACCTGGTCATGTCCCAAGGCGTCCTTAAAAAGGTTACCGATGCAAGCCCCACCCCCAACCGACGTGCGTGCGTGAAACAGTATTAGAGTAAAGAAGGGGGGATCCTCCGGCGCGATGTCTTACTCCAGTCTCCAGGACATATGTAATATAAACAGACAGAGGGACCACAATCAGGAAGGGTTAAAACACAATAGTATGCTAGAGATAAGGTATTGAGGAAGCACACTTACATTAAACCTCTATATCCACCTTGAGTATGGTGTGTGTTTCACAGAACAACATTAAACGCTGGGTGCCTTTCGTCTATGCAGTGTAATTTTCTCAGTATTACCTCAGAAAATGGGAGAGAACAGAGAAAACATAGCATAACACTGTTTATTGAACAAAATTGATTAAAAAAGAGATTGTTAACTCACAAGCGACCATTAAAAAATGGCATAGAGGCAGAAGTTTCAGTCTCTGCCAGACTTCCTCCCAAGTGGTTAGGTGTCCGCGCCGAGTCTGTCCCAGTTGATGAGATGGTGGTGCAGGGATGTGGATGAGAATCGGGTGGTGCGCCCAGACTTGTGCACAGTCTGGTCTTTCTCCCGTCTGTCAGCCTCCTTGCAGTTGCGTCCACGTCCCGCGCATGCGCATGCGCTCTGGTGGTGGAATTCGTCAAAATGGGATTTCTGCCTCCCCTCTCTGTACGGTGGCTTGTAAGGACCAAAAGACCGTCAGACGCGTTTCGCTAAAAGCTTCCTCAGTGACGTAGAGACATGCAGGGTAACAGCACTCCTTATACTTGTCAGTTCATTGATTGTCCAATCCAACGCTGTTCCTCACTCTATTCATTTGCATAGGTAATTACATTGTTTCGATCGTTTTTATACACATAAATAAATACATAAAATGAACATTAAAACAATAATTATTAAAATGAATTGTTAAAAATGGTATAACTTTCTAACTGTGCTGTGTGATAAAATTTGAATGAGTTATCAAGGTCTTAATATTAAAGGAATGATGTCAGTTCTAACTCAAGATTTAACCCTTTTGGTGTGAGTGTTTGGAGTGAGAAGATCCAGAAAGATTCCCTTTGTGATATTTTTTGAATGAAATCTCCTCCTCTCCAATCTGCTTTTACCTGTTCAATTCCTATGAATTTTAAACAGGCAGGGTTTTTATTATGCTTGAGCCTATAGTGATTCGACACACTATGGGTTTCTAATCCGTTTTTAATATTCCTAATGTGTTCTCCAATGCGTGTTTTTAATTTCCTTATTGTTCTTCCTACATATTGGAGATTGCATCCACATTGCAGCACATATACTATGCCCTTGCTGTTACAATTAATATGCGACTTTATTGGATATTCAAGTGATGAAACATTGCTCTTAAAAGTAGTACTTTTTCTAATTAATTGAGTATTGTTCTTACATGCTATGCAGTTCAAGCAATGTGAGAACCCTTTAGACAATTTGTCCAACCAACATTGGTTCTGTTTGGGATGAAGGTAGCTGGAAACTAGTTTTTGTTTAAGGTTTGGGGCTTTTGAGTATATCACATCTGGCTTTTCACCTACGATCTCAGCAAGCCATTGATCCTGTTTTAAAATGTGCCAATGTTTCTTTAAAATCCCCCTAATTTTGTTGGACTGTGTACTAAAAGCTGTGATAAATGGGATAAAATTGTTTTTAAATTTATCAGCTGGTATTCTCTTATTATATGTTAGCAGTTCTGTTCTGTTTAAACCTTCTACTTTTTGCATAGCTGTTTCCACTGTCTGGACATTATAATCTTTCTCCAGAAATCTTTCCTTCATAGGTGCAATCTGAGTTTCGTAATCTTCTGGTTTTGTGCAGTTTCTTTTTAAGCGTCTGAATTCCCCATAGGGGACATTTTCAAGCCAGTTTTTCTTGTGGCAGCTATCTGCTTTAATAAAATTATTGCAATTGACAGATTTAAAATGTGTTTTTGTATTGATTTTATCCTTTTCTATAAAGATCTCTAAATCCAGAAATTCCACTTTTGTGGGACTGATGTTATATGTAAAGTTCAGATTGACATTGTTCTGATTTATTGTGTCAAAGAAATTTTGTAGGGAGATCATATCTCCCCTCCATATGATCACAATATCGTCAATATAGCGGCGATAGAGCACCAAATTTGCCTCCCATGTCTGGTTGGGCCAAATGATTTGGTCCTCCCACCAACCGAGAAACAAATTTGCGTAACTGGGGGCAAATTTGGTGCCCATCGCAGTTCCTCTTGTTTGCAAGTAATACTCATCCCCGAACCAGAAGGCATTATGGTCAAGGATAAACTTAATCCCATCAATAATGAAGTCCAACTGAATTGGTGCTATTGTTAAATGTTTTTCTAGACAGTATTTGGTCGCATTACATCCCTGTGTGTGGTTTATGCACGTATACAGTGATGTTACATCACAAGTTGCCAGCAGAAATTCTGGTTGCCAGACCACCTTCTCTAGCAGCTGAAGTATCTGAGTTGTATCTTTTAGGTGTGATGGAAGTTTTTTCACTGCAGGTTGTAATAACATGTCTATGTATGCAGATAGGTTTTGTGTTAGTGAATTAATCCCCGATATTATGGGCCTTCCCGGGGGATTAGTAAGCGACTTGTGTAATTTTGGGAGATAGTAAAAGACTGGTGTCTTTGGATTCTCTATTTTGATAAAATCATATTCATTTTTCAAAAGAATCCCTTGTTCCAGACCACCGTCTAACATAGATATCATGTCTTTTGTGAATTTTATCTTTGGATTGGATTTTAGTTTCTTATATGTAGTTTCATCTCCCAAAAGACGTTCAGCTTCCTTAACATAGTCTGATGTATCTAGGATGACAACTCCTCCCCCCTTATCTGCTGGTTTTATTACAATCTCTTTATTCTTTGAAAGATCTTCTAGTACTGTCCTTTCATTCTTGTTAAGATTTGGTCTATTCCTATTTTTCTGAATACTTATCTTTTTTAGGTCTTCTTCAATTAGTTTTTGAAAGGTTTCCAGATAAGGACCCTTACAGAAACTGGGATAGAATTTGGATGGTTTTTTTAAATCAGTATGTAAAAATGGATCATCTTTATGTTGTACAGTTATAGTTTCCGTTTCCCTTTGTTGATTTGTTTTAGCATAATACCTTTTCAATGTCAGGCGCCTTACGTATTTCTGCGCATCAATGAACATTTGAAATGATGATGTTCTATTAGATGGAGCGAAATTCAGGCCTCTACTTAAAACTGCCTCTTCTTCCTCTTTTAGTTTGTATTTACTTAAATTGAAGATTCCTATTTTTTTAACTGTGTTATTTACCTTCTTAGGTCCCTTCTTCCCCCCTCTGCAACCTCTCTTCTTTCCCCATTTCTCATTCCTCTTGAGGTTATGGCTGATGTTGCCCTCCACATTCTGGGGTAGTAACCCTCCTGCTCTCTGTCCCTCTCCCATCCCCTCCTTTGTTCTAAAAAAGGAAGCTCCTGGTTATCAAAACGATTATCTTTCCTCCATGGTGACCTATATCTTTCCTGTTCTCTTCTATTACTGAGATCTCTTCTTCCAGGGTCTCTATCTTCTCTATATTCCCGTTCCCTTCTTGTGGGTTCTCTATTCCCCTTTATGTGGGTATCCCGTTCTTTATGTGGCCTTGAATGTCCTTCTTCATTTCTTTTATTGTTATTTGATCTCCATTCGGTATATTTACTTTGGTTTTTCCAATTATTGGTATGTCTATCCTGGTTTTCACTACGTTTATTTGGTTGTGTACGTCTATCCCTCTCACATGCTTTTTCTTTCTCTTTTTTTCTCTGTTCTTCTCTATTTGTTCTTATAGATTTACTCCTCTCTCTTCTATCTCGTTTTTCTGGTTCTCTAGATTTACTTCGTTCTTTATGTGCTGTTGTTACCCCATGACTCTTCTCTTTGGTTTTATAATCTCTATATTTATTATCCTTATAATCAATTTTGTCCCTTCTAAATTTCATCCTTTTATTTTGTTTGGTTGTTTCCTCTATTTTATCTAATCTGTCTTTAATTTCTATTTCACATAGGTTAAATTCTTCGTGCCCCTCATACATTTCAAGGTTACATTGGGTCTCAATGATTTGTTGGTCTAATCTTTTTAATGTTTCACACCTTGTAATGGTGATGAACCTCATTAATTCAAAGGAACAGTTGTCCATAATTCTGTTCCATTCTGCCATGAAAACAGGATTATCTTGTTCCAAAGTGGGAGTTTTAAAGATACGTAGCCCTCTTGGGATTCTAGCCTGCTCTATATATTTTTCGATGGCAGCTAGTTCCCAGCATTGTTTGATTTCATCTGTCATTAGTTTTTCTAAGTTCTGAAATTCAAAAAACATTTTCTCTTCGTCTAGACCAGGGCTAGCTAGTATCTCATCTGTAGTTATCATTTCCTCTTCTAAGGAAGTGTCAAAGACTTCTTCTAACATTGAGCCTCTATGTAACCTATTGTAATAAAGTGATGTTTTCTCCATATTTAAACAATGAAGGCTGCAGCTAAACAGAATACAACAACAGATGCAAAGAAAATAAAATAACTGCGCCAACCGTGTAAAATGGGGTTCAGAGTTCAGTCCCTTTTGGAGTAAAGTCCTGCTGCCAGAGTCTCTGTAAGAGGTGATTCAACAACCTCTTGATTGTTACAGAAGAGTAAAGAAGGGGGGATCCTCCGGCGCGATGTCTTACTCCAGTCTCCAGGACATATGTAATATAAACAGACAGAGGGACCACAATCAGGAAGGGTTAAAACACAATAGTATGCTAGAGATAAGGTATTGAGGAAGCACACTTACATTAAACCTCTATATCCACCTTGAGTATGGTGTGTGAAACAGTATTGGCTGTGCCCGTAGTTTATTGTTACGGTTAGTGCAGTGTGTCATGTGCGCGTCGGTGGGGCGGTGAGGGCACAGCGCTGGAGGCCAATGTTCATTCAGTGGGAGGGATGTTTGCGTGCATTTCATGGTGCCTTAACATGACGTCACACGTATTTTGTTCACTCATTGGCTGATCGTCCATTTTTGCCGTGGGCACACGTCCGTTTACAAAGTTTAGATATGTACGTGTGTTGAAGTGAATTTGTTTCGCTTCCATATCATAACTTTCAGCCATGATATGCGTAATGCTAGCAGCACCATGGAGGGACATGTATTGAACGCACAGCGTACAAATCATTTTGCGCATGCGCTAAGACTTAGTCTACACATTCGTGACGTGCGCGCGCAACAGACGTTGTGCGCGCACATTATTATGTATACAGGCACCGGAACAAACATATCAGTAGTAATGCCAGCAACGCGATTTGAAAAATGAGCCAGTTCTGTATCTGTAGTTTTATCCTTGCAGTTTAAACGTAATTTAGGCGTGAATATCCACAATCATATAGAGATGTGTTAAGCGCTGTCATGCTGAGACATAGATAAATGTGCCATCTTTGAACATCATGTGTTTGCTGTATTTCACAGATGTCGAGGATGAATACATGGGACCAATGTATGATTTCAGATGGGCCAATCGTTATATTAGATGATTGTTACGACTAGCGAACAACTATTATAATAAATATGTAACAATGTTTTCAATGATTGGTGCGCAGATTAACAATCACTACATAATGTTATCCTATTGTGCAAATATTTACTATGCACCTAATTATCATAATGATGTTGCTAAGCACTGAAGTTAGAACTTCTATTGATATTTTTTTCTTTTCTACTAACATTATATGTATTGCCATGTGATATATGCAAACAACATTATCACTCAGCAAACACATTAATCCACAATATATTATAATCTCACGTGTGACTTGTCTAAGCTAATTGAGGCCGATGATAAATGCAACATTATTATGTTGGTTTATATTATTTCTGTTAGAAATACATGCATCACACAAACAATACACCACACACACCATGTTGCTGAAATGTGTGCGTATGCAAATGTCCGCTTCATTTATGTTCATATGTTGACAGTAGTTATAAAGGATCATGATCATTATGAATAACTAACGTGAATGAAATAAAACTTTGATTAACTACATTGTCATTGTGTTGAATGATTTAGGAAAAGTTGAGAATACAAAGAACTATGCTTTGGAATGGTGTAAACATTTTGACAAATGTTAGATGAACGTCAAATCAACACACATTTTTGACTTATACATACACATGTGACAATGTAGTAATCAACATGAAGATGAAGTGAGAGAAGAACTAATCACATACATTGCAATGTTAATGATGTTTAACACATTTGGGTCTTTTCATACAAACATGCATTGAGTGTTAACAGCGCTCATGTGCATGAATGTATGTTGTTAGGTTGCCAAAATTACATGTTATGTAATGTACGTAATGATTTGAAAACACAATGCACAATAACCTCCAAGTGTAGATAAACGCACAGACACAATACAGAAACGACATGTTTCAATTGTCACATCTTTTTCATTACGTTAAGTTTATACATCCTGTAACTATACCTGTATCTAGGTTAGCACATCTTATGACAGATGTGAATTCAAATACATACCATGAGCAGTCCTTGGAGTGATATACCTTGAAAAAGAAAACATGAATGAATATAAATCATTGTCATGACATGTTCATTAAGGTAAGCAACACCCAGAAGTGACAATTTTGTATGTGATATGAAACAAAATCTACAATACGTCAAATATGATCTTAAATATGCAATGGTCTACACATCATTGTGACACACATGTCACACTCCAAAAGAAAAATTGTATGTAACGATACTGCACTAGCTATTGGCTATCGACATAGTAGGTTTATTGTGTATGCATAACCAAAAATAGCATGTACATAAAATATACATTTAGTACACATTATTTCCTCACGAACACACAACACCTTTTAGTGGTAAGAAGTATAATACAACCTGTTGATGAATGACATACTGGTGCCACATGCAATTGTCCACACAGCAGAGAAGAGAAAGGTGTGAGAACCATATTCATCTGTTTCCTAAGTGAATGGTATTTGGACACATGTATTTATCATTACAATGATTTAATACATCTATGTAGTACTATGAACATATATGTATTTGCTTACATGAAAAATAGGTGTTTATGACATTCCGACGTGTCTCCACACCACTGGCTGTTTGCTCAGTGTCAGCTGGTAAATGTACGGGATGCTGCTCCTCCAAGGCCTGACGTATGTCGGTTTCTAAATTATTGCGGAGTGCCAGATTGAGCAAAATGCAACATGCAATTATAATATCTGACACTTTAGCATGCTTATATTGAAGTGCCCCACCAGTTCTAAACCGTGTCTTGAGAAGCCCAAATGTTTTCTCTATGACGGATCGTGTAGATATATGTGCCACGTTATACCTCTCCTGTGCTTCACATTGAGGGTTTGCCAATTGGTCAACAGCCACGGCCTAATTCCGTATCCAGAGTCACCTATAATCCACCGTGCACAAATATGATACAATTTGTGTTAACATTATTACATTCAACAGTTCATAGAAAAACTAGAGTTGTTTGTTAACGCATCATAATATGTACTCACCCACCAGCCAACCAGGTCCAAAATAGCCTTCTTCAAAAGCATGGAAGACTGATAAGTTTCTCAGGATAGAGGAATCGTGACTGGAACCAGGGAATTTGGCTACCACATGCATAATCTTCATCGTGGCATCGTATACCACCTGTACATTCAGGGAATGGTAGTGCTTACGGTTGCGGTAAGCATGCTCACTCTGACTAGGCGGGATCAAAGCAACATGGGTGCAATCTATTGCACCCATCACACATGGTATCCCGGCTATGGTATAAAAGCCATTCCTGACTTCCAGCCACTCTGTGTGCTCTGTAGGAAAATGAATATAATTCCTAGCGCATCTATTGAGTGCACATAGAAACTGGGTAAAGGCCCGCGAGAATGTAGATTGCGAGACCCCGCCCTCTATGCCCACAGTTGTCTGGAATGACGCGGAAGCAAGTTAATGTAATGAGCACAGCATTTTAACAAGCCCAGGGACTGCACGACCTCTGGCTGTCACAAAATTTAAATCTCCCCGTATCTCTTCATAAAGAGCTAAGATTGCTGCTGAACTCAAATTATAGCGACTTATAATCTCCTCCTCACTCATCCCATCTAACATGGTTCTCTCCCTGTACAAATGATCTCCTTGCCCTCTCCCTCGACCTCTCCCTCGACCTCTCACTCTCCTCTCCGCATCCCTGTCCCTGTCCCTGTCTCTGTCCTTGTCTCTGTCCCTTCCTTGGCCTGTGACATCCTCTCCATCAGCAAGCCTCTCCTCCAATAGAATCTTCCTCCGTCTCATAAACATTCGCAACATTTTCAGGTCTGTAGCTGTCAATGAGCAGGTAATTGGCCTCCTTTAAATACCTTTGCGATGATGTCAGGTGACTTGATGAAGTGCAAGGTGTTACATTAACATATCCAAGTAGTTAACTCCAAACGGGTATCCAGAACGAATTAAACGGATTATTTATGTGTGTTCACCAGGCAATCATGATATTTGACAATGATGTAACGTTAAGCTTTGTACAAGAATTTATTCGCAAGTATTTATGGAATGTGTAATGCAGGTACCACTTCTGAACGCAACACTCAGTCATCTCATTAGGATACAACCATGACATTGACGTTGAAAAACTAGGTTGCAACATGTCTAATTTGGCATGTTATTGTCACATGTTCACATGAACTAATTGTATGTGCATATGCATAATTTCATGCCATCAGGATACTTGCTATTGATAATGTTTCAATCGTGTAAAAATGAGTAACTATTATAGATGTGTGTATAACTTAGCATGAAGTGCTTCTAATGCATCGTGTACAATGTAAACATGCAATGTTATTGAGTGTCCAATTGCGGACGTCATCAAAAGAGGGAGGTCACAAAGTACATGTAAACATGAAAACAAACAGCTACATTTACATTTGATCATGCGTTACACATTCAAAGCATTCTCTAATGTATACCAACATTAGTATACGCTGGATCTGTTAGATGTGTGAAATCTGTTACATCATATAATAAATTGAAGCACACTTAAGTAACATGTTTCATATTATGTGACCTGTTCCTTTAAGAGTTTACTATAGGAGTTTCCCTTGACACATCATAACATTAAGACTAATGTGGCACGCAAATCATCATAACATTGAAAAGTACAATGTTGTGCCTATAATAAACGTAAGTGTTGACACGATTGACATCGACACTGTAATGCCAAGCACATTTTTGTTATGAGCAATAGAAGGTAAACACTCCTATAATGTTATAAGTCCCCGCTCCATTGACTCCATTGATGTAGAGATGAACTATTTTTTCTAAGTGCCATCCCGCAACCTTGCCGATCCTTCTCCCCTCCAACTTGGACCAATTGCCGATGAAATCTCCATTTTTGAGTGCCGATCAGCACCGATAAGCTGATCGGGGCTACTAGAATACAGCCGATTTAAAAAAGTGCCGATAAGTGCCGATAAGTGGGTTATCGGCAGCCGCATGGCGATAAATTTTTATCGGGAAGAAAAAATGCCGATTTTGACCACTTATCGGCGCTTACTGAATCTCAAATCCAATTTTGGCGGGAAATGCAGATAAAAGCCTTATCGGCGCTTACTGCATAGAGCCCTTAGTCCCCAATGAAGTGTAAGTTCTTCCTTACTGCAACAGCTGTCCTAATCAATGAGACAAAAACGGGGACAGAACATTGCGCAGTAACGTACAGCTTGAATGCCCTCCTATGTGGATGTCCCAAAAAATGCCTACTTACTAGTAATAGGTAGATAACGTGCAGTGGATAGAAACTGTATGATGAGCCCTCTGGGTCAAATCTTCTCCAAGGCAGCACGAACCCCACGTGGTGTCCCTGGTTCAGATGGAAGTCAAAAGGCTCTCTTTCACAGACAGTGTACTTTCCGGATCTGCTCCAATATTCCTGTTTCGGGTTCCTATATTTGCATCTCTGTATCATGGGATATAAAAGGGAAAGAGATTGCGCAATATCGTCTAAACTTTATTGTACGCAACCTCACATTGACAGAAACGTACTCACAATGTTTCTGTGTATTTAAAAGCAATGAATTGAAGTGCCGCAACAGCTTGAAACCTCCGCACAGTCTCTGACAGTACTTGGTGTACCGTGTGCTCTGCGTGCGTCCCACGTTACTCCGGTGCACAATGATGACGTCACTGTTCCTGTATCGGACGGATCACCAGTCCGGCATCTCACTTGGCTCCTCCCTACGCGTTTCGTGATGTTGAATCGTCACTTCCTCAGGGGATTGTGGAGTCACAACAATCTCAATGTCATATACCACTATGTTAACCCTTATATTACCGGAGAAAACTGAGTATCATATCAGAGTGAATGAACTGATATCGCAATATGGACGGTACCAGTGGGGTTAAACATGCACAAGAATCATGGAGGTGTTTAATGAATGGAGATGATGATATAAAATCCATAAAAACACATAAAAAATACATAAAAAATGGTGATGATTTAAAATAATTACATGAATGGACAGGAATGGAAATCAAAAAATGACAAAAACATCAGAAAAACATGACCACTAAACTTGAAGTGGAATGGAATGCAAAGATGAAACAATGTTACAGGTGGTTTCAAAGAAAAGATGCCAAATCAAAGTCAATGTTTAATCCCCTAAGGCAGGGGGCGCAAACTTTTTTCCCTGCGCCCCCTAACGGCTGTCCCCTCGCTCCCGCGCCCCCCCAACTCCAACTTACCCGCGCTCTGGCGTAATGACGTCACGTTGCCATAGCAACGTGACGTCACATGACCTCGCAGCGGCATTTTGACGCCGCGTTGCCATGGCGCCGCAGGGAGGAAGCCGCCGGAGCCACGGTAAGTTAGGTTTACAGAGGCCCTGCAGCTCCCCCGGCAATTAATTTAAGTGCCTTCGGGAAGCGCGCGGGGCCTCTGTTAACCCCGCGCCCCCCGTCGGCAGTGTCGCGCCGCCCCTGGGGGTCGCGCCCCACAGTTTGCGCACCGCTGCCCTAAGGGAAAGGGTTTTTAAGGTGTAGACCCAAAAGCTCTCTTTTTGGGAGACCACCTGTAATCTATCACCCCCTCTAACATTGACTTTGGATCAATCGATACCAATACAAATGAGCCCATCAGGTTTCATATCATGATGTATCTTGAAATGATTAGATACACTACTGTATGTGTCTCTAGGCCCTTTTTGATATTGTATACGTGTTCCGCAAATCTTCTCTTAAGGGGCCTCCCTGTCCTGCCAACATATTGTAATCCGCAGGGAAACTCCAACAGATAGACACAAAACTAGAATTACAATTTATAAATGTTTTAATGTCATAAACCTTGCCTGTAACATTTGATTTGAAATCTTTACATTTTCGCCCCAAATTGCATCCAATGCATTTTCTGCAGATATAATATCCCTTGAGATCTCCAAGCCACATACATGGACTGGATCCCACCATTTATTTGTATTATCAGTTTGTTTTGGGAGACTATTTGAGATAGTCTCCACATTAGGTTACCCAGGCAGCTTTTCATGTCACAGTGATTCACGAGTTTACATTGTCACATTTATAATTGTTTCCCTATTGTGCACTGCATTGTTTTATTTGATCCAGCGCTATTCTATAGTATCGCCACCTTTTGTATCCCATGGGGTGTCCGGAGCTGAACCACACTGATTTCAGGACCGGGGACTGTCTGCTTCCTGAGTTACAGGCCCTGTTATGGGGTGCTGGTATCTCAGCGGCCATGTTTAAATTCTGTTGCACCACTTGATCGGGGGATATAAGCTAACCAGAGGGATACCGGCACCCCATAACGGGGCCTGTAACTCAGGAATCATGGGGTCCCCCGACCTGCAATCAATGCGGTTAATCTCCGGAGACCCCCTGCTACAATACTGTAATATTAAAATAAAATAAACCCCCTGCAAACGCCTGTTAGAGGCGCACAGGTAGAGTGACTGATTCAGTCTTTCTGTTACTTCGCGTGTCTTACAGAACCCGGTAGGATTCACAAAGCAGGGACCCCCGCTGTGTTATTCCGATGGGCCATTATTCTGCTGCGGCCCATCTCACGGGGTATTTGGTAAATGGGCACAAGATGTGGTTGAATCTAGGCCGCTGCATCTGTATGTCCCCAACCTCCTCATTGAACCAGCTTAACCCAGATTCCTGGATGTGCAGGCAGGATAAGTATATTACCAGCCTAGCACACCCAGAGATCAAAGTCAATCAGTACCCAATTACATTAAGCACCATTTTACATGTAATAAAGGTTTCACCTATACATTATTATATATTCTATAGGAAATAACACTAGAAATGCTTCTATGTCTTAATAAAGTTATTTATTTTGTTTCATGTAATTTAATTGATTTATTTCAAGTATTTTTAATATCCTGATCCATTTATTGTATTTTAATATATCTAATTCATATAGTTTCATTTATATATTTTATATAGTTGTCTTAATTCAGTACCTCTCTCTATATCCCCTTTATCCAACATCCACTCTGTATCCTATGATTTTTGTGATCTAGTTACCCATTCCTTTGAGATTTGGATTTATGTCACAATTATTTTAATAATTTTAATTAATGATTATTGTAATATATCTGATCATCATTTAGTCTACCTAAAGGAAAATTCACATCTAGTCCATATCTATATTTTTAACCCTGTATTAGTTTTAGTCCTTGCCTGATGCATTCTGGATATACCACATCTCCTGTATAGCAGAAATGTCAGCTACAGGTTAAATCTAATTCATATAATTAGAGGTGAGTAATCTGATCACCTACTGCATAAGTTACAATGATTAAAAGGACATACTATTTAAATGAGACGGGAGGGGATTTCCCATCTGCATCCAAGACTCCTGAGGAAGTGGGAGGAGCACCCATGAAATGTGTAAAGCGAGAGTGTAATGAAGCAGGCAGACCTGGCAAAGACTTGGCAGAGCTGTGCAGATCTACACTGCCTGACCGCAGGGTTAAGAGGGTGACATCATCATCCACGACTCCGGATAGCAGACAAAGTGTATTCACTGACACTGACACGCCGGCGAACACTCCTCAGGGATCAAGAAAACTCACTCTGCAGACGAGCCTTACACTGACTTAACTCTAAAACAACAGGTTACATTACCTGCATACTGTGTTCATAAGAACAGCCACTGCAATTGTAAGTGTGCATTTTATAATTATTTTTTAAACCTTCACCTAATAAATAACTTTATTACACTATAGAAGCGTTTCTTGCGCTCTTCCCTATAGAATACTGACCTTAAGTTACCTCCAAGTTCACCATCAAGAGCTGCAGCACATCCTTTTGACATCCGGTTTGCCCTCCCTCACCAGTAACATTGGACTCACATTGTCTCAAAATTTTGCATTTTTGATACAATCATGGTACTCAAGCATTGATATAATTACATATTTCTAATTCACTTTACTCCACTGATATAATTTTTTGTGCATTTCTCCTGCCTCCCACATTATTATATATGTTTGGCCCTGATAGGCCACAGAAGGTTGGATTTACAGGGAAATCCTGTACATCCATCTAGACAGAAAGGTACAATGGCTGGACTTAACCTTTATTATAAGAGCCTCATTGTCCCTTGCGTCACAGCCATTAATAGGAAAATGCGGTATTTGGCCTCTTTTTATGGAATACAATATTTTTAACAGATTCCCCCCCCCAAAAAAGTGCTTTTTTTTTTGGCAGTGCAACGTTGATGTACAGTATTGCACGATAAAAATAAGGCACTTTTTTGGCTATAATACCACATTGTTAGGTTACCTCAGCTTGATACTGTATATCTGGGACAAGGTCTTATGTACTTTAGGCCACATACTGTTTATATTATAGGTTTCCTAGGGCCATCCTGTTTTAAAAAAATGTGCTGCTTCCTCCTCTATTCATTGATTATTAGTACCAATTTGAATTATATTGTCTTTCTTTCATTAAGTATTGAAACATTGGTTAATAAACCATCCTGATTCTTTGATGTCAGCTTGGTGTGTTACTAAGTTAATTGCTTTATACATCTCATAAACGAAAAATGTTACTTTTGTAAGCATTGAGCTATCAATATTTAAAGTATTATTAAACAATGCAAATAACAAAATTATTATTAAATGTATTCTGGTTTTATAAGGAGAAAAATGATCTGTTACGTTATATTATTTAAGTGTAATGTACAGTACACTAAAAATGATATTTTACAGAAAAGATGCATTAAATGAAAAAAGCAGTTCTTTATCCATATGTTTCTGTTAGCAAAATAATGTTACTGCCAAGCATTTGAAATGTAAGTAGCAGATGGAAAAGAAAAGTTGCACCAATTAGGATATATTTATATTTTTGATATCATAAACTCCAAATGCAGGAGCAAGATCCACAAGAAAATATAATAATGTTAGTACAACTATATTAAATGTTAAAATAAATAAAAAGTATTTAAGGGGTCTTCTAATTACCTAAGGAAATATAAGGTAATATATAATACTAATATAATATATAATATAATATATAAAATCTGCAGTATGTAGCTTGACATATATAAGTAACATATTTAAAACCTTATGGTCCCATAATTAAATACACGCATAATAAGAAATGAATGTCATCATCACAGTAGATATACAGTTTAGTAGGTGCCCCTTGGTGATTTATGCCATGCAGCAAAAGTACTAAGCACGCATTGTATTTGCAGAATGCACAGGAAGATGATTTGAGATGTTTACATGCAATTACTAAAACGGATATTTCTCCAGTTTCCTAATTTTCCTGTGTCTACCAATGTGACTCTGTTGCTTGTTGTACCAATGTGACAAGCAAGGTACTACCAAATAAATGAGTTGTTTGAAATAAATAAATATGAGGAGATATGGGTTTAACATGTTTCATCATTATTGCGTTTAGAAGCTTTTAGCCATGATTCTGAGTATGGCAGTAAATTAGATGCAGTGTTACATTAGGCTTGTGTTTAGTATTTCCTTGGTTTTGTAAAAGCTATAATTTTCAGAGTTTAGGACCAATTTATGTCCCTGGAGCTACAGTTTTTATATCTATTGTCCATTACATGAATTACTAAGCCAGGAATGGATTCAATTTACAGTATAATGTATAAAATACTGTAAAATGTCTTAAAAAAGCCTGAGTGGGAAAAAGCATCAAAAGTCCATTACATTTAAAGATAGAGCATTCTACGGTTCTAATATAATTATGAGTTCTTTGTGTACTTGAAAATGGATTTTAAAAAATGAAGAAAAAAAAAAAAGAAACGCTGACTCCAGATTATGATAATGGAGACCAGAGTTGAAAACAGAAATCCAAAATGTCGTTCAGCCCAGTCCTGGAGCCACCTAGAGATTTACTACATGATGTCTTACATACATGATTTTAAGGCTTAGGACAGTTTGGTAAATCTAGTGTTAGCACTTAAATTGTTTTAATTTTTATTTGTTTTCTGTGGCTTGACAAATTAAGCTTTGTAGCATGTGTTTAAAAGAATACATTTCCATACAGAGAATGAAAAAATCTTGCCGGGCTCGGCCGGCTTTTGCACGGGATATTGTTGCTGTCACAATGATTTCAGCTAGAGAAGATGTGGTGCCTCAACTGCTGTGCTGTTCTGGGAGCATGGTCGGTATAATCAGTGTGGTCGGCGGGATCATCTCTGTGGGAAATGTAGCACCATGGAGTGAGAGAGAAGGTGGATAGTGAGACAGAAATGGGAATGAGTGAGAGAGAAAGGGCATAAGTGAGAAAGGGAGGAGGAAAAAGTGAGAAAGAAAGGGGGGAAGAGTGAGAGAGACACGGGGACCGTGTATACGAGAAGCTGGTGAGTAGGGGAACATATGAGGAAGAAGCTGGTGAGGAGTTGAACATGTGGGGGAGAAGCTGGTGAGATCGGGAACATAGGAAACAGGAGAGAGAACCCCCGCAGCTGTCTAGATGTAATTGTGTCGGTGCTCCCTAGGTAAGTACATATAACAACAAACCAAAGAAAAAAAAACATAGTAAGGGCACTCATTAACACATGGTGATATGGTGAACACTTTAAAACATACACTTTATTATAACAAATTAAAATAATGGGTGCTAAAACTATAATTAAACGCTTAGATCCTAAAAATATGAACACTAAATGAGGTTTTCTGGATCAATGAGAGGATGACTGCAAATATCCACTACTAATGTATGCTGCAGTTTCGACCAGTGGGTATGGTAGACCACTGTCCAAATGAACCAAGACACTCTATTTATCGCTATGTAGCGGCTTGTGCCAGTATATATAGACCCTAATAAGCAAGTGTACAGCACTCTAGCATGTAGGAGCGGACCCTAGCCAGGTCTGCCAAACAACAATGAGGTATAATGACTGGTTAAATAGACAGGTCCTGGCCACTGGTAGTGTGACTTACATAAGGTTAGAAATGCTGTAGATAAATAAAATGTAGAGTCTATACATAATCAGCTCAATTTCACTGGTTATATATATAACCCTGGGTAAGGTGAAATTGAGTCTAAGGGAACATAGCAATAAGTCCCTATCCACACTGTGGGCATAACATACTGGGCTCACATACTTAATACAACGGTAGGGCTGACTCAGATAAGGTAGGTATATAATCTGTTCAGCGTCTCTCAGGTAGGTAGAGTACTGGTAATGATAGTAACCAACCTAATAGAAATATCAGTGTGATGGTAAACAGTATTGATCCAACAACAACTCTGTTGTCAGAGTTGATCTCTAAAGGATCAGTACTCAGTGAGAGGTATGAGATGTAGATACATGGTAATGCTGTAAAAATGACAAGCAGCTTACTGCTACCGTGTGACAGTAGGGAGGAGAGTATCTTGGTGAGTGTGGGCTCCCTTCAGATCATCCGATCACAGGGAAGCTCCTTTTGAAAAATTGCGCGCTGCAGTTTCTGGCGAACACGGCCGTCAGCTGACTCATAGGTATGCAAGTGAGTCCTGCGCGTGCACCCATCTGCCTAGCAGACTCACTTGCATACCTATGAGTCAGCTGACGGCCGTGTTCGCCAGAAACTGCAGCGCGCAATTTTTCAAAAGGAGCTTCCCTGTGATCGGGTTATCTGAAGGGAGCCCACACTCACCAAGATACTCTCCTCCCTACTGTCACACGGTAGCAGTAAGCTGCTTGTCATTTTTACAGCATTACCATGTATCTACATCTCATACCTCTCACTGAGTACTGATCCTTTAGAGATCAACTCTGACAACAGAGTTGTTGTTGGATCAATACTGTTTACCATCACACTGATATTTCTATTAGGTTGGTTACTATCATTACCAGTACTCTACCTACCTGAGAGACGCTGAACAGATTATATACCTACCTTATCTGAGTCAGCCCTACCGTTGTATTAAGTATGTGAGCCCAGTATGTTATGCCCACAGTGTGGATAGGGACTTATTGCTATGTTCCCTTAGACTCAATTTCACCTTACCCAGGGTTATATATATAACCAGTGAAATTGAGCTGATTATGTATAGACTCTACATTTTATTTATCTACAGGATTTCTAACCTTATGTAAGTCCCACTACCAGTGGCCAGGATCCTGTCTATTTAACCAGTCATTATACCTCATTGTTGTTTGGCAGACATGGCTAGGGTCCCCTCCTACTGTACATGCTAGAGTGCTGTACACTTGCTTATTAGGGTCTATATATACAGTACTGGCACATGCCGCTACAGTAGCGATAAATAGGGTGTCTTGGTTCATTTGGACAGTGGTCTACCATACCCACTGGTCGAAACTGCAGCATACATTAGTAGTGGATATTTGCAGTCATCCTCTCATTGATCAGAACACCTCATTTAGTGTTCATATTTTTAGGATCTAAGCGTTTAATTATAGTTTTATCACCCATTCTTTTAATTTGTTATAATAAAGTGTATGTTTTAAAGTGTTCACCATATCACCATGTGTTAATGAGTGCCCTTACTAGGTTTCTTTTTCTTTGGTTTGTTGAGATGGGGAACATGTAGGGGAGAAGCTGGTGAGATGAGTAACATGTGGGGAGAAGCTGGTTAGAAGGGAGAATTTGGGGGCGAAGCTGGTGAGGAATGGAGCATGGGGGGACCTAGAGAGGAGACTCTTTGTGTACCCGCCCAGAGCGATAAAAAGAGGAGGAGACACTGAAAGTATAATGGGAGAGGTAAGAGGAGATCTGCTCTGTTGCAAATACCATTAGCATGGAAAATGTAAAGGAGAAGATGGTGGTCCACAGTATTTCAATCTGAAGAGAGATTAAGCAGTATAAGCATGGTTTAATAGCCTTGGTCTTGGTAGCATGATGGTCTTTCTTTATTATGGAGATGGATGTTTCAGTAGAATGAGCAGTGCAGGAGTCAGTTTATAGAGGATCTAGGAGAGATTAAAAGGTAATAAAAGGGAAATGAGAGAATGCAGGGAGTTTAGAGGTAAAAGGCAGGAGGCATACAGGGCGATAGTTAGAGAGCTATGTAGAGTCAAGCTTGCTGTTTTTGAGTAAGGGTATAACTCTTGCATACTTGAAGGAGGTGGCAAAGATACCATAGCTGAGGGAGGAGTTGAAACCAAAAGCAAAAGGTTTGAGAAGATGGGAGGGAATGGGGTCAAAAGGGCAAGTATTAGACAGAATGGAGGAGAGCAACAGTAAGGCTAGGTCCCCAGTGGCCATGGTTATGCATGCACGATGGCATGCATGCCGCACACAAGGCATTGCCCTCTATGGGACAGTACCCAGTTGGCGTTTGTGCGTGCACGCACAAGTCACAATGCGCGATATCCATGGCCAAAAGACAAGATTTTGTCTTCTGGCGTGGTGGCCGAGCATTGGCCACATCACGGTGGCGATTCAGCCAATGAGGGCTAAACAGCCGTGTGAAATCATGACTGTACCCCCACCATGCCCCGCCCCACTTTCGGATCTTTTGCTCTTCACTGAAAGCTCAACAGCAGACCACAGGTCACAGCTGAAACGGGTGCATGTGCCGCCAGATGCTCACCATGACAACTGGGGCCTTAACCTAACACTTCCACCCATGAGACAGAGGAAAAATGGTCAAGGAAGACAGGAGGAGAGGTAGGAAAAGGAGGTGTAGAATATGAGGATAATACAGAGAGGTTGCCATGAGGAATGGAATCCACCTTCGTCTTGAAAGAGTCAGATAAGTCCTGAGGGGAAATGGAAGAAGAAAAACAGCTAAAAGATGGTGGTCTGAGTACTGAGTAAAAGACAGTACCATTCATTTCAGGGCAAATGCATCCAAATGTATTTGTTGTACAGTAACTGTAAGAACATACTGTAACATTGGGCACTTAATAAGTGTATGTCTGCCAAAGTTCAATCTTTTGTATTCTTATTGTTTGTTTGGCCTTCAAACACATCATAACATTGTACATTTCAATTAAGTTTGATTGTACTTGCATGGAGTAATAAACTAAAAAATAGAGGGATTTGTAAACTATTATTAAGTTACATTTTCTCTTTCCTTATATTTTTCAAATGACTTTTATTCAAAAACAAAAGCATTTTTGTGCTGTCATCAATCTTGGGAAAAAAGAACAATGTGAAATACTGATAAAGTATGTACAGTACAGCAGATTCCCCATCAAGTTTAATTCTTTTATAACCTAATATAACCTCTTCTACTACATGAATTACACTTGATTTAATTTGTCACAGTGGAGACTGTGTATTAAAATAGTTTTTGAAAATGACATAAAAGAGTGCATTGCGTCAAAAATGTAATTGCTTAAATCATATGTTGGTGTGCCATTATTTTTGTTCTTACATTTGTCACATTGTTTTGTTATACTTTGTATGGTACAGTATGTGTCATGTTTATACACATGAATGCATTAATAATTGTTTGCATCTACTTGTACAGGCATACCCCGCATTAACGTACTCAATGGGACCGGAGCATGTATGTAAAGCGAAAATGTACTTAAAGTGAAGCACTCCCTTTTTCCCGCTTATTGATGCATGTACTGTACTGCAATTGTCATATACGTGCATAACTGATGTAAATAACACATGTGTAACAGGCTCTATAGTCTCCCCGGTTGCGCACAGCTTCGGTACAGGTAGGGAGCCGGTATTGCTGTTCAGGACGTGCTGACAGATGCATGCGTGAGCTGCCGTTTGACTATTGAGCGAGATGTACTTACTCGCGAGTGTACTTAAAGTGAGTGTACTTAAACCGGGGTATGCCTGTATTTGACTTTCAGGCCAAGAAAAAGTTGACAGACAATCTTGATGCATTTGTGGTGCAAAAAATGTGGCAAATGCCTTAAAAACATGTATGTATCTTTTTCACATGTGCACCACTAAAAACTTAAAAGAATGCTACATCAAACTTCATCCCTAGTGTCATTGTTTTCTTAGTAAAAAGATTGTATAAGTGTGACACAACATATCAAAAAATTGTTTTTATACATTGTTGCACTAAGATGTGTGAATATGGTACTCTTCTGTGTGCCAGTGTTATGACAAAATTGCTTGAAGCAATGCTTTGCACATAGCCCCCAATGACTTAGTATGTTACACAAGTATCAAATGTTCTTCCTTACCAAATGCATTTGAACTTACTTTATGTCAACTGTTTCCTGATTGTTATCTCAGCAAAGCCATTACCTGTATATTATGCTAGAACATTTTGTGAGATCTGTACCTGTAATAACATTTCATCCCAGTAAAGATTATTACTGTACACAGAAAAGAACCACCCACTGCAATATTAAACAAAATACTGTATATAAGCACGGAAAAATATACAACTGTAAACAATGTCATGTATCTACATACTAAAACACATGTTAGAAAGTGCTAATGGCACAAATATTAATATTAAAATGAATTAATTTTATTAATATTAAATAAAAACACAAAGGGCAGAGTTCTATCAGGTGTATTGGCGCCAGGTTTCTACATTTTAGCCAGAATTAGATATATTTTAAGAGATCAGCTATAGCATGCAATTTATTGTATATACTGTTGCGGCTAAGCTTATTCTAAAGCTTAACCGCAATTGTTCGGGGCCTTTTTTTTTTAGCCGCCGAACTTGGCCGCGCGCCAGCCGCATCTCGCGGGCGCGCCGGCCGTTTCTCCGTTCAGCACTAATGGCGCTGAACAATGGAAGCACCTGCGGCGCCGAAAAAAGAAAAAAAAAGCCAGCGTCTGCACGGGGTTTAAAAATTCCTGCGGTGGAGGTCGCTTTAGACTCAGGGTGGCCGCCACTGTAATGTATACCCTGTTCATTTATGCAACTGTGTTTGTAACCATGTCTTATTTGTCTTAACTCTATGCCCAAGACATACTTGAAAACAAGAGATAACTCTCAATGTATTACTTTCTGGAAGAACATTTTATAAATAAACAAATAAATAAATAAATAGCAGAGGTGGACAACTCCTGTCCTCAAAGGCCACAAACAGGTCAGGTTTTCCTGATACTGCTGCGGCACGTCTGAGTCTAACACATCGCCGTTTTTTCCCTGGCTTTTTCCTGGAATGCGACACACTTCACCTGGCGCATGCCGCGTTCATTTTGCGTTCCCAGCCATGGGTCATGCGTGGCTGACGCGCGGTTCATGCGTTTATTGAGAATGGTTCGGATTTAATAGGTTGCAATTCTTCGCGTGTCCGCCAGATGGCAGATATTCATGAATTGTAATGCGCATGCGCTTCAGTAATGTGTCGACTTGCAGGTGTTTCGTTTGAAAAAGATACCACAGTGTGCTATTGTAACTTGGCCTTGAGACTGAAGGAAGAGGTTGCAAAAATGTATCAATTTAGGCTTTTCATATTAAAGAAAGACAAAGACCAGTTTCGGTTACAGTATTCTCCAGAGACCCGCCGCCCGCCATGAGTGTTCAAGTGCAGCCCGCTTTCCAAAAACCCGACAGAAGTTACGCGGATTTGATATGGGCCGCGATTAATGCAACAGAGGATAAGATGGCAACAGTTGTTCAAATGTATCAGTATTTTGTCGAAAACTATGACTTTTACAAATTTTCGCCAGCTCCTCATACGTGGAAGCGTGCAATAAGGAAAAGGTTACAGTATGTAGCGATCCCTGTTTTTATCGTATTGAGCCACAATTTGTTGGAGGGTATTGGTGTGTATCACCGGCTTTTTCCTGTATCTATGATCATGATGACGGCAAAAGGTGAAGTGTCGTGTTAAAACCAACTAAGAAACGACAGTCGCTGCAAAGCAAGGCACCAGCACCGGTTTCCAATGACGGTCCCGCTGTCAGTGACAACCCTGAGCCTGAGCCGGATTTTGCGTGCAGTTTCGATCAAGCTTGCATGTGCCTAAGCAATTTCCAGCCTCATCAGCTGACTATAGGTGGACTAGTCCCGCTGCAAACTATCGACGTGGATGATCAAAAACGCTGGACTGGCAGTGGATGGGCGCCGGCGCCAGCGCTAGCTGAATGGGAAATTCTATGGTGAGTATTGGTGCCGTATTATTTTCTGTGTTTTTTTTATTTTGACAATACAGTATCAATATCGGTGCGATTCAAAAGTCAAGCGATTCTCCTGTAAGCAATATTATTGGCTGAGCGGATTCTACAGTACTGTACTGCAGATACTGAACTACTGTATTGGTGGAACGCTAGGTGCATGCGCATTGGAACCTTCTTGAAACGCATACAGTATGCGTGTCATTACATCGACGGTAGGCGCATGCGCATGTGAACAGGAGACGCCCCCCGAGAAAATTATTGGTGGGACTGGCTGGGAACTTCTTTAGGGGGCTGACCATTACAGTAAAACCTTTCTTTTTGTTTTTCCTCAGAAAAGAAAACGGCTAATGGAGGGATTTCGATGGATAATATTGCTTTGAGTAACAATGCCTGCTGAATCGGATTTAAAAAACCACGTACCGGAGTCTACAGTTTAGCGGCCGTAGTTATTGATTAGGATAGAATACTGTAATACTGTACCTGAAACAGTATGCTGATGTTTTCCGGCCGTACAGTATACTGTACAATACTTTTTTATATACAATACAGTATATTGTGTAATAAACCCGAAAAAATATAAACTATGCATTTATTCTACATGTATCACATACATTATGTGTCTTCTACAGTATATAGTGTCAGTACATACAGTAGAGTACAGTTTGTGTCTTCTATTTGTTTTTAATACTCATACTGAGCATGCCTACAGTATACAGTGCAGTATGCCTCGACATTCTAGAAACACTGTATTTTGTTACAGTAGCAAAGGAGCAAATGGAACAATGTAAAACAAATCAACATGTTCTTTTATTGGTGGAGTAAGTACAAAAACATTTATTTACAAATACTGAACAATGTAGAAACATTTTAAGTGCACAGCAATTCAAAATATCAACAGGTGTATGGTTTACTGCTACATTTGTGAAAAGATTTATGTCAGTCAGTATGGTTTACAGTCACATGTTTTAAAAACAAATTCTTTATTCATAAAATAAGCAAAACGCAACATCTCCTTTATTAAAGAACGGCAAGTCAAAACATATACTGTACAGTGGGATGGTGTGCAAAACAGTCTGCACCAGTACAGTCCTTGAGGGCAGAAAATAGGGCAGGTTTTCAGGGTAACCTTTGAAAACCGTGCCTGTTTACGGCCCCCAGGGACTGGAATTGTGCAGGTCCTGTGTGTGTGGACAGCAAGTTAAAACATTTCTGTATAAATACAAGTAAAAAAAACACACAACAACATCTCCTTTATTTAAGTACAGCAGGTCAAAACATGTAGCGTACAATACAGTTCAGCACAACAGTATGGTCTTACCTGTGATTAAAAAAAAAAATTATTCATAAAATACAGTATACAAACAAAACATCTCCTTTATTAAAGAAACATATACAGTACAGTGGGATGGTGCGCCAAACTGTCAGTCAGACCTGCACCACTACAGTCCTCGAGGGCAGCAAACAGGGCAGGTTTTCAGGACAACCTTGAAAACCGTGCCTGTTTGCGGCCCTCAGGGACTGGAATTGTGCAGGTCCTATGTGTGTGGACAGCAAGTTAAAACATTTCTGTATAAATACAAGTAAATAAACACACAACAACATCTCTTTTATTTAAGTACAGCAGGTCAAATCATGTACAGTACAATACAGTTCAGCACAACAGTATGGTCTTACAGAAAGTCCTCCACATTGTCCGTCCATGGCCGATTCCTTGCATGGCACAAAACGCCATTAATGCAGTCTGGAACGCCTTTCATTACAGGATCTGTAATTGGATAAAAGCGACGGCAGCGTCAAGGACAAGGGGTGGAGAAGACGGGCTGAAGATTTCCGGGATAGCGGCGGCAGAGTCATCGAAGCGTATGGGAGGAAGTGGTCTGCGGGTTCGATCGGTTGGCTGCCAATCGTTTTGCATCGAGAGTACATCACCGTATATCTTCTTGACATAATAAGGCTGACGTCTATGAAAACCCTTATCCTTTAGGGTCAGTAGAAGGTTTTCTTTATTGGCCTTTGCCTGTCGCTTTTGCCTTGGCGTGGAAACGGCAACCGCCTTTCGCTTTTTCTGCTTGACAGGCACGGCAGAGGCGAGTGGGTTCCTGCGTCCGTAGAATCAGGGTTGATCCATAGAAGCAGGTGGCACAATGCAGTATCTGGACAAGGGCAAGTTCAGATAAAGATCATCGAGGGGTGGGCTATGCAAAGTGTGTAACCTTTTATGCATGACGGCGAGGTACAGGTGTTGAAAGTGGGCGTACTCTAATGTGAGTCATTATCGTATAAATAAACCATCCATTTTGTGGATTCACTGCACATTGAATACACATCGACTAAACATCGAATATACATTCTTGTGTTTGTATTTATTTCTACTCGCAGCAATGGTTGTTAAAAAGATTTCCAAGGATCTCAGCATGCGAATTAAGGAGAAGTACACGAGCGGACACCGAATTGCTGCTATCCAATGCTGGTTAGCTACTTCTGGCCTCGTTGTGCCAGCAACCACCATGAGCTATCATGCACACGGAAAAAAAAAGACCTCAAAAGGACACCAAGGGTAACTAACGCGTAAGTATATTTATACAACTTAAAAAAAAAATTAATTTTAATTTAAATCTAATATTTTTGTTATTTCTGTTGATTTATATTACAACAGTATATATATTTTGTATATTTATATTTATAAAACTTTGATAAATATTTTGATCCAAAAATGTACTGTACATCTACAGTACTGTATCTAATATTTTTGTTTTATATTACAACAGTATATATGTTTTGTATATTTATATTTATATTACAACAGTATATATGTTTTGTATATTTATATTTATATTTCAACAGTTTTATATTGCTGCATACTGTATTAATAGAACAATATATTGTATCCTCTTTTTCTACTGTCTCTAATTTTTTTACTTACCGGAATGTTTTTCTTTACATTGTAGGGAGACAACTCTTCTAGTGGACAAAATAAGTGAGGAGAATGATGAGAGGAGTGCATTAAGGGTCAAATACCCTCTGCAGGAAAATCACAATCTCGCTGTGTCCGAGACCAGCATAAAGAAGATGAGATGCAGGATTGGATGGAAATATGGACGTGTGAGGTTAGTACTGGAAGTTACAGGAGGTAAAAGTGTTGTTTAGGAAACTGTACTGTACCGCTAAAATTATTTATTCCTTGTCATTACAGAGCGTACCCCATGATATGGGACACAAACAAAATCAAAAGAGTGGTCCAGGCCCAGGCATGGATCGACAGTGGGGAGACTTTCCAGGATTGCATCTTCACTGATGAGTCTACTGTGTCGCTGGAGAGATTTGCAAGCTTTGCATTCCACAAAAAAAGGCCGCATATCTTTGAAGCCGCGGCCAAAACACCCCGTGAAGCTGCATGTGTGGGGTGCCATCTCTAGGAGTGGACCAGGATGCATTGTCATCTTTGAAGATAAAATTTATCAAATATAATGTAGCCTTATGTACTGTACTTTACTAGTGTAACCTTACTGTATGCACTGTACTGTACTATTGTGCAGTTTTTTGAGCACTTTTCTTTTCTTGCTATAGGAATAATGAATAAAGCTTTCTTCCAAGACAACATTGTCCCTGAGATAGTGCAATACATCACACGCGAGTTCCCGAATGGTCAACGCTTCTATCAGGACAACGATCCGAAGCACATCGCGTCAACAGCGCATATCCTTGAACGCGGTATCAAGTGGGTGAAGACGCCAGCGGAGTAAGTGCAGTAGACCGTGTCTCATTTTTTCCCCACTGTTTTTACTGTGTACTGTATCTCTTAAACTAATTGTCCTTTTTTTCCAATGACAGATCGCCAGACTTCAATCCGATCGAAATGGTCTGGCATCAGCTGAAGGACCATATCCGGAAAGTGGCGAAACCCTCCAAAAAGGACGAGATGTTGAAAGACATAATGAGTTTTTGTAACGATGTACTCACCGTGGAACGCTGCAATAAATATATAGACCATATTGCCACTGTGTTGCCCATTGTGATCGCGCGTAATGGGCAAGCATCAGGAAAGTAGTACTGTGCAGTAGTATTGTAAGTATAGTATGATACAGGTAAGTATGGCACAGATTTTTTCTTCCCCAATAGTCAGAGTATACAGTACTGTAGTTACAGTTTTTTCTTTACAGAGAGAGCAGCACCAGCCATCAGGTTACATACAGTAGTATTTAACAGTAGTCAGAGTATACAGTAGTTCCACTATACAGTAGACTAATTTGACAGTAGTACAGTAACTGCCTACTAACTGGTCTTTTTTTTCTTTTCAGAGAAAGCAGCACCAGCCATCTAAAGTAGTACTACATATCACACAATGCCATAATACAGTACGCACATACAGTAACTGCACTAATTTTTTATTTTCTTGTCGTTTCAGGAAAAAAGGGTGGCCTGGGGGGAGGTTGGGTGTTGTGTCATCTAATCTGTTTGTACAGTCAAATGTACAGTATATAAACAGCAGTATTGATGTACACAAAACCTCTCCTCTCAATGAACTACTGTACTGTACACGGAATGAGGAACAAGATAACGACGGAAAAAATAATATTACTATGTACAGTATACTATATTACTTATAGTAATATACAGTATACATATACACAGTATACACAGTATACATATATTATACATTACAGTGTATATATATTATTACATAATATTCTTATAAATGTACATAATTCATGTTTCTCCATGTTTTACAAATGTTTTCTAAATGTTTATCCAATTTCAATCTGCCAGAAGAACTTAATAAAGACTGCATTATGTATTATTCATGATTATTTCTATATTTGTATTTTTTTTGTTCCTGATGAAATAAAATAAATATTTATTCACATTCCTGGTAATCATAATCATTGACAAAAACCACACTCCCCCCCACCCCTACTGTATAAGAATGAATGACAAAACAACATGAATCAGTTAATGGTTTTTTTTACTCTCAATTCTCACAATGCTGTGCAAATCAGATTTACATTTCAAATTCTAGAAGGGATTTTCCAAAGCGTTACATAAACAAAGCCTCAGAGGTTTGGAGGGGGTTGGGTGAGTCATGTGCAGTAATCAGCTAGCTCCCGTCTCAAAGAGGCTTAGAGTACACGCAGGCGCAGTGAGGCGATTGACGCTCGGCTAGGGACGGATTAAAAACACAATGACTAACTTCAGAAAATGAATGACTCTGTGGAGGTGTCTGTCGAATAGATTGTGAGCTCCACAGGACAGAGAGGGACCTGTGCCTGCAAAATGTCTCTGGAAAGTGCTACGTATACTGTAACTAACAGTGCTATACAAAAACATGCTATTATTATTATTATAATATCAAGGTGATGCTCTGTGCAAATCAAATTCGAGAAAGGATTTTCTAAAACGTTGCTGTAAACAAAGCCTCAAAGCTCCCATCTCAAAGAGAATTACACGCAGGCACAGTGAGGCTTTGTACTGTAGCTGGGCTATGGACGGATTAAGAACACAATGGCAAGATTCAGAAAATTAACGACTCTGTGGAGAGGGGGGGGGGTTGGGTGACTCATGCGCAGTAAGCAGCTTTCTCCCATCTCAAAGAGGCTTAGAGTACACGCAGGTGCAGTGAGGCGATTGACGCTCGGCTAGGGACGGATTAAAACACAATGACTAACTTCAGAAAATAAATGACTCTGTGGAGGTGTCTGTCGAATGACTCTGTGGAGAGGGGGGTTTGGGTGACTCATGCACAGTAAGCAGCTAAGCAGCTAAGCAGCTAAGCAGCTAAATAGCTCCCACCTGAACAAGGATTACACGCATGCGCAGTGAGGCTTTGAAGCTCGGCTATGGACGGATTAAAAACACTATGGCAAGATTCCAAAAATTAAAGACAGCCGCATGAAGTTCAAAGCTAAAGACATACTTTAATTTCTAAAGGCAGTTCATCATAATAATACACCCCCAAATACAGTACGTAAAAAGCACACAAATCAACCATGTGCAGTCAAACGCACAGGGTCGCAGACAAAAGCTACTGTACAGCACAGATTGAATATCGTAATACAGTAAGATGGTTTTTGCAGGCATGTGGAGAAAAAAAAAATGACAATAAAAAAAAAATATCACTCACTCAAGCAAGCAGTGGTGGGCAAAGTTACAGGCGCATGCGCAGTAAATTCCTTCTGTCAAGCAGGAATGTGATTGAAACCAGACACACGTTCAAAGGAATGGTGTGGGAGAGATGTTCTGCATTGCACAGAAGAAGCTGTATATGCCAAAATGTGACACTGTTACAGTACAGTACACGCCTATGCGTTTCAACAATTTTCAAATGAGACATACTGTACTGTACTGCAGAACAGCACTGCAAATGCATGTATACTTTAAATATGCAAATTTACAATTACTGCGCGCGCACACACAGACTGTGTACTGACGTAGGTTGAACCGTGAAGGTATTAGACTTCCAAGACAACAGCTCGCAAATGCCCCCCTGAGTTTTTACACGACATTGCAGTATTGCATACAGCGAGAATAAAATGCTAATATCACGAGCGCGAAAATAACGCAGTTCACTCCGGGCGAAAACGACAAAAAAACGCACATAACCGGGATAATCTGAAAATCGCGGATCTAGCTGATTTAGACTCAGGTCGGCCGCCACTGTATCGCTGCTTTAGCACAGGTGGCTCAATCAGTTACTGAGCTATAATACATCTAAAGAGAAGATTTGTGAAATCTCAAAGGCTTGTGTCATATATGCAGGGAAGTATCATGCTGGTCCATTAAAACACATGATAACCATAATATGAAAGGACGGGCTACTGGTGGCAGTCCAATTATCTGATTGAAGACATTCAATGTCATGATCGGACCTATTAAGATCTGCTTTATTTGGTGAAAGAGAGTTAATTTTTATCCACCTCTTATCATTAGTTTATCAAAGAACTCTGCTTTTATTTTTATTTGGTTGCATCTGTTGCCTTCCAGCTTTGGAGGTAAGGAATGGAGCACTTAGAGAACAGTTAAAAGAACTGCATGTGATAATTAGATTGATTAAAATCCTTGGGCTTTTTGACTATGTAGTTTTTTAAATTTGAAGCACACGTTAGTAGCCAAAATAGGACATACTTGACACAGTGCAAAGAGCACATAGCCTGAACTTACTAAATACAGTAAACCCCAATGTCACAATAACTGAAAATATAATACTTACAGGTATATTATTAGTATTTAAATAAAACAATGGTAAAAGTCCTATTTTCAGCAATTGTTTTCTCTAAAAGACAAATGACCGATTAATCAACTGTCAACTACTTAGTTGTAGGATGGTTCAGTAATTGCCTTGCAATGTGTTGCTATATCCTCCTACAAAAAAAAGGGTTAAAGTAAAAAAAAAGAAAAAAAGAGGTCAAAGTTGCGTGAGACTATTGTATGAAGATTGAAAGGCAATTGATATGGTAATTTGTACATTACATATAGGTTACTGGAGCAAAGATTGGGGCATTTACATTCAACTGTAATATTTGTTTGTATACATGATGCACTCTATTTCTCATAAACTTAAAGGTACTGTAAATACAATCTAAGATTTTAATAATGCATTGAGATAGCAAAAATAATAATGTCCTAAAGGATTTTTTTATCAGTATTACCCATCTACAACTGGTGAAAAATCTTCCCAGATTAGGAATTCAATGTGTTAAATTAAAATGTATTTCTTCATCTTTTTACACTAAGGATTTGATGCCATGAGTCAGATTTGATTGATTATACAGATGCAACGGCCGTTATCCGATCATCTCATGGGTTGTATTCCTTTTCACACCCCGTGTGGGATCTAACTTCAAATGTAGTGTCTTTTGTCCTTCATTTTGATTCATTATTTCATTTTGTTTTATAAAGAATTATGTATTAATTTTGGTCTTTTTCGTTTCTTTCCACGCGCTCCTATTTTTGTGTTTGATGTGCTGAGTGTGCCCCGCTGATCACGGGAGATTATGAGCTTCAGGGAAGACTTGAAAGTCAAGGGAGAGTAATTGGAGGGACAGCACGCACAATTCCCCTGTATCACACCCTGTGTTGGTTCGAGATTTCTTGAAATTTTCCCATGTTAAAACGCGAGATTACAAGTGTTTTGATCGAGTGCTGAAAATTGCATTTTAGCGTTGTCTTAAATACCATCGAGAAACTCAATTGGGCGATCGCGAGTTGTTGTCTTAATTTTTTTTTATTGCAATTCAACCTGTCTTTTATTCCCGTACAGTCCTTCAAGTGTGTGTGTGTAATTGTAATTTGAAGATTAAAAATATGAGTTCATATTGTATATAGAACAATACATGGGAAAGCTTTAAGCCATACAAAAATTCTCGACCTGTAGAAGATTTCAAATATGAACACACACAACAAAAAATATTTTTAACAAATTAAATGTTTTATTTGTACAGGATAATAAAGTTAAAATGAATAATACAAAAATTCGCTCTCCTTCCGAATGTAAAATATATAATCCGCACATGCGTTTATGTTAAATTGGAACTTTATTGAAATGCATATGATGTCCTCACATTTATGCGCATGCGTGTATGTCAAATTGGAACCTTGTAGAAACGCATATGTGTCATCACATTTCTGCACATGCATGTATGTCAAATTGGAAACTTGTTGAAATGCACGTGTGTCATCACAATTCTGCGCATGCTTTTATGTCAATTATATCTGTTGTACAGTAGTACTGCTCTTTGTTTATCTACAGTACAGTACTGTACAGTATATACTGTAGTAAAAACCCTTTATGTGCTACAGTATACTGTAGTTATATACTGTACAGTATCTCAATGAGATATTTTTTATATATTTAAATGCATTTAGAACTTTACATTCCAGTATGTACTCAATTTTAAAGATTTTTTACAGTGTATGTTAAAGATTAACAGTGTTTAGATATACTATATTTAAACTATTGTACATCATAACTTTTTTATAGTACTATTTAAGCCCTAAAAGCAACTTAATTTCAAGATTGATATACTGTATACAGTTCTGTACTGTATGTCAGATATATATATATATATATATATATATATATATATATATATATATATATATATATATACATGTAGAGGTATCAGTACCGTGTTAGCCGAGCTTCAATAATCAAAAAATAAATAGATGATACCGTTCTGTGGCTAACGAAATGCTTTTATTTGTGCGAGCTTTCGAGATAAACTGATCTCTTCTTCCGGCGATGTTACAATGAATGAAGCAAGGATAACTTAAAAACAGTGTCTCTTGGAATGTTATCTGTGCTGTTCCTTCCCCCGTGTGGATGTGTTTTATGGCTAGAGGTGTCAAAGGGTAACTGAAAGCAAGTGAAGAAAGAGTGTGTATGTGTATCAGTGTGAATAAAAATGAATGGAGAGCCCACAGTATAAACAGTGCTCTACACAAGGTGTGTGTGGAGTGAGAGGGATATAAATGGTGTGGGTGGGTGTGGAAATGTGAGAGTTTGTAGCACAACTAAAAGTGTGTGTGGATACTATGTGGTCCCTATTGGTGTATATGGATGGAAAAATAAGGAGTATTAGTATGTGTGAGAGACAGCTGTGTGTGCATACATATATTATTTTTTGATTATATATATATATATATATATATGTAGAGGTATCAGTACCGTGTTAGCCGAGCTTCAATAATCAAAAAATAAATAGATGATACCGTTCTGTTGCTAACGAAATGCTTTTATTTGTGCGAGCTTTCGAGATACACTGATCTCTTCTTCCGGCGATGTTACAAGTAATGAAGCAAAAGGTATACTTAAAAACAGTGTCTCTTGGAATGTTATCTGTGCTGTTCCTTCCCCCGGTGTGGATGTGTTTTATGGCTAGAGGTGTTAAAAGGTTACTGTGAAAGCAAGTGAAGAAAGAGTGTGTATGTGTATCAGTGTGAATAAAAATGAATGGAGAGCCCACAGTATATACAGTGCTTTACAAAAGGTGTGTGTGGAGTGGGAGTGGATATAAATGGTGTGGGTGGGTGTGGAAATGTGAGAGTTTGTAGCACAACTAAAAGTGTGTGTGGATACTTAGTGGTCCCTATTGGTGTATAGGGATGGAAAAACAAGGAGTATTAGTATATGTGAGAGACAGCTGTGTGTGCATACATATAGCACAGTGTGTAGAGACATGGCCTTTAGCGCTCATGGGACGAGAGTTCACTAGTGTCAGTAATGACTCATAAAATTTCGATCTCTGTTTAGGCCACTGCTAAGTGTCCCGAACAGTTGCATAAATTTGTATTCATGCAACCGTCTCTCTTTCGGGGTTTTAAGATTACCTTTGAGTATGGCAACCCTCAGATCGTTCATCTTATGGCCAGAGTCAGAGAAATGTTCGCCAACAGGACTGTCTCTTGTACCGCGTGTGATGCTGTGGCGATGCAGGTTCATTCTCTTGTTTAGCCCCTGCCCTGTCTCACCTATGTAGTAGCAGCCCCCTGGGCATTTCATGCACATGATGAGGTACACGACATTGCTGGAAGAACAGGTGAACCTTCCTCTGATTTTGTATTCCCGATTCCTGTGTGATATTTGTATTGTGTCCGCTGTGTAGAGCATTGCGCAGGTTTAGCATCTTGGGTCCTGGCATATGCCTTTACAACTTTATGTGTAGTACGGTACCTGTACTACTTTAAGTGTGTAAACATTAAAACATGAACACACAAAAAAATTATATATAAAGAATGAAAAAATTTATTTTTCTGGATAACAAAGGAAAAATGCATAATACAAAAATACGTCGCCTCTTCTTCCAAATTTACAATCTCGTCTTTTTCTTCTTCTCAATGGATGGTGCTTCTTGGACATCTTGGTCTGTAAAGAAAGAGACAATATTATATATTTATAATCGCACCGTACATTATTCAATCCAGATTTTTGGAGTGTTTGGGGAGAAAGGGCATGGCATGGGAAAACAGTACATTATGACTAAAGTGCTTTGTATCTTCTGTTTTTTTTGGGGGGGGGGGTGGATGAGACAAAGCATGCATGGCATGGGCTACAGCACATTACAATAGGACTAGAAGTTAACAGTACCTTAGGTTTTGGGGGGTTGGGGGAAAGGGCATGAAATGGGGAGCAGTACATTATGACTACAGTGCCTTGTAACTTCTGCAATTGGGGGGTGGGGGTTGGAGGAGACAAAGCATGCATGGCATGGGCTATAGCACTTTACAATAGGACTGTAGGTTTACAGTACCTTAGGTTTTGGGAGGAAGGGACATGGCATGCATGGATTTGAGCACAGAGTCTTACCTGCCAGTATTGCTTGGAGAGTTTCCTGCACCAAGGGTAGGGGGGAGGGGGTTCCGGTGCATTGTCTTTGCCTAGCTTCAGACATGAAAAACAGAAAATAAGCATTAAACAATTAAATCATTTTAAAAAATCTACTTTTTTAAAGATTAAAAACATTGGCGACGCATCTTTATTTTTAAATACATTTATCTAGTAGTCATCAAACAAATCGATGGACCTCCAGGGAAGAGCCCTTGTATGTCTCAAAAGGCTATTGATGATGTCTCTCATGGTTTTCATAAGAAGACTGCTAGCTTTAAAATTGCACTTTACTTCCTCCATAATTGTTCTCCTTAAATTTGCTGGAACAGCCTTCTGTACAGGCATACCCCGGTTTAAGTACACTCACTTTAAGTACACTCGCGAGTAAGTACATATCGCCCAATAGGCAAACGGCAGCTCACGCATGCGCCTGTCAGCACGTCCTGCACAGCAATACCGGCTCCCTACCTGTACCGAAGCTTTGTGCAAGCGGGGAGACTATAGAGCCTGTTACAAATGCGTTATTTACATCCGTTATGCACGTATATGATGATTGCAGTACAGTACATGCATCGATAAGTGGAAAAAAGGTAGTGCTTCACTTTAAGTACATTTTCGCTTTACATACATGCTCCGGTCCCATTGCGTACGTTAATGCGGGGTATGCCTGTATTTATTGCCTTCATAATTTACATTTTGGGTCCACTCGCTGTACAGCTCAAAACTGATGTGGTGTTTAAAGATGAAAAGGGAAAACTTCTGAGGTAGACCAGCAGATCTGATCTTGTATTTTTCCCGGTGTAACGCTGTGCTCACCACAAACAAGGTGGGGCCCCGGGACTGAGGTGGGAATTGGTAGTAATGCCACCCACAGCCACAGGGGCACATCTGGAGAGTTAGTTGGTCGAGGTAGCCGGGTCGGGTTTGGAGAGGTCAGATTTGTCGTAATACTTGCCGAGGTGAGAGTTGGAGAGTTCCGGATCGTAGAAGGTACTATTAGCAAAGGTCGGGATTGGAGATACTAGAATAGTTGTTGTCTGAGTGCCGAGGTCAGGATTGGAGAGATGCAGAGAATCAGAGGTAAGCCGGGGTCAGTAAGCCAGAGGTGCGGAGTCCAAGGATAAAGCCGGGTCGGTATATGAAGCAAGATACAGCAAGACATGGCAAGATGAGACTGCAAAAGCAAAGGAGAGGGGAAACACAACGTGGATCTATGTTCAGCTAAAGTGACAGTGGCACTGCTGATCATATATAGGCCCGAGTAGCCAATGAGACAGGGGGCGGAGTGGAGGCGTGGCCTCAGCGGAAGCCATAATTGGTTTGCATGGTGCAGGAGACAGGTGGGATTATGTAATGTGATCAGTGTTTCTACGGAGCTTGAGCGCACTTCACACGTGTCACGTGCACGCGCCATTGACACGCGACACAATCCGGAGGCGGGAACTACCCCTGCTGTACCTGGTGACGTCACCTGTGCATGCATGTGCACTGTGTGGCCTGCGGATGTTTCCTTAGAGTTAGTCCCGCGCGTGAACGGAGGTATGGCGGGGGCACAATTCCTGAATCCTCACATCCTGACACTCAGAGGCAGGTCTCTCAGGGTGATGTCTGGGAGATGTACAATCCTGGGCACTAGAGCAGGTGTGCTTCTGGCAGCGGGTGGAGGTAAATTGTCGGGAAGGATGCTTTCCTCCTGTCGTGGCCTAGTGCCTACTGGGTTGTCATCTCCTCCAGCAGAAGGGTATACATGTATTCTTGAGACAGAGTGGGTGAGTGTGGGGGGGGGGGGCATGGTGTGCTTGGTGTTGGCACCATGAAGGTCAAATCCAGGGATTGAGAGGGTACACGGGGGGGGGGATATGCAGTTCCTCCATGGAGAATAAGGTGCCTCCAGGCCACCGTAATTCTTCTGCGTCGTACATACAGGGACAGGGACTCCGAGCAAAGAATAGAGCCCCGCGATGTTCCTCTCAGTCTTATCCAGATGAACACCTATGCACCTATCCATTTTCACCATGGTCTCCAAAAAACGATCCATCTTGGCCTCCATTCGGTCTCTGTATTGCTCTATTGAGTTGTCAGAGAATTCGAAACCACTGAAAACATCCAGCATGTGGGCGAGGAGTGCTGGTGTCACCTGGACGAACATCTGTGTGGCTGGTGCAGGAGCAGGTGAGCTGGGGGTTTCAGGACGAGCATCGGCGTGGATGGGTGCTGGATCAGGTGAGCTGGGTGTTTCCGGACAAGCATCGGTGGACAAAGGGTCAGATCGGCTGGATGTTTTGGAATCGGTGGTGGTGAGCGATGGCAGTGAAAAGTCCAGTATGTCAGATTCTGCTTCGGCGGGTGCAGGGGCACTTCTTTTGCCTGTCCAAACAAGTTGATTTTGGCCATTTTCTTCTTCACATAAGAGCCAGGGTTTGTTGCCTTGGGAGCCTTCGGAGACCTCGGAACATTTTCTCTAGGCACCTTTGGCTAGAAAACAGCTTCCGACTTTCTCTTTCTTGTGGTCAGCACAGCAGAAGAAAGCAGGTTCCTGTGTCCATAGAATTGGGTTTGATCCATGGAAGCAGATGGAAGAAAGCACAATACAGAATCTGTACAAGAGCTCGTTCAGATAGATATCAGCGTGTGGGGGGCTATGCAATTTGTGTCAACTTTTATGCACTGTGTCCCTATTTGAATTTTTTGACAGGCACAAGCTGCAGGTGTTGAAAGTGGGTGTATACAGTACTTAACCTGTCGAACGAGGTCCATTACGTTATAAATACACCATAATTTATTTTGATTCAATGCACATTGAATATACATCGAATACACATCGAATATACATTCCTCTGAGCTTGATTTATTTTCTAAAGCAGCGATGCCAAAGAAAGTTATTTTAAAAGATCTCAGAATGAGAATACAGGATATGTACAAGAAAGGACACAGCATTTTACAGATCAAACGCTGGTTACTGAATTTGGGCCTCGATTTAGCAAAAAGCACTGTCAGCTATCATGCCCATGGTCAGGCAAAAAGTGTATAGCGGAGTCCCCCATTCACAACAAAGTAAATATTTTTGGTTTCTTTCTGCAATTATAGTATAATGTGACAGAACAGAATGACAGAACAGGGTTGATATTGTAATTACTGTTCCTTAGTTAGGACAGTACAGGTAAAGTGTTGTACTGTACACTACTGTACTGTAGGTAAAGGTGTGGTTTTACTGTACCTGTAAAATTCTTCCTTGTCTTAACAGAGCGTATCCAATGATAAGTGATTCCAACAAGGTAAAAAGAGTGGTCCAAGCACGGGGCATGGATCGAAAGTGGCGAGACTTTTCAGGATGTCATCTTTTCTGACAAGACAACTGTAGCTCTAGAGAGATTTGCCACTTTTGCATTCCACAGAAAAGAACGACTATATCTAAAGCCGCGTCCCAAGCACCCAGTGAAGATGCATGTGTTGGGTGTGATCTCTAGATGTGGACCAGGATGCATCATCATATTTGAGGTTAAAATAATGTACAAAGTCACATGCTGTAGCCTTATCCACTGTACAGTACAACTGTAGTGTATTATGTACCCTAATGTTCAGTTTTAACATAATTTTTTCTTCTCTTGTTCCAGGAATCATGGACAAAGTATTTTTCCAAGAGCAAATAGTCACCCGTATTGTTGAATACATTAGGCATGATTTGCCATCTGGTGGTCACCAGTTCTTCCAGGACAATGACCCTAAACATACCGTCTCTCTCTGCCTATATTCTTGCGAGCGGTATCAACTGGGTTAAGACGCCACCAGAGTAAGTGCTCCAGTGTACATTAACTTTTTTTCATTGTTTTAAACTGTTTGTATGTGTTCAACTAATTTTCCATATTTTTCCCCCTCCCATTCCAGATTTGAACCTCATCGAACTGGTATGGCATGAGCTGAAGGATCATATAAGAAAGGTTGTTAAATCATCCAAACAGGAGGAATTAATAAAAGGAATAATGAGTTTCTGGAATGACATACTGACTGTACAAAGATGCAACAACTACACAGACAATATTAGCAGCATTTTGCCTGTTCTTTTAGAGCGTAATGGGAATGCCTCCGGCATGTAGTAAGGTACAGTACTGTGCTGTACTGTAGTAATGTAAGTACAGGTACAGTAAGTATAGTACAGGTAATTATGGTACTAACAATAACCTGATTAGTACCATAATTACCTGTACTATACTTACAGGAACTTCTTCGGAACGAAACACGTGTCGGGTGACGTCACTAGCACGACCGGGCCAGCAGTAGCCCGGTCAGTTTTCAAACACAACACGGAGTACTTGTCAGCTGCTAGTTAATAAAGATGTGGGCCGTAATAGGATCCCACTAGCTAGCACTAGAAGCCTGTTCAGTTCAAGACAGGGTCCTACATGGGTGGCTGTGGATGCTGAATACCCAGCGTTTCTTTATATGTGGCATATCAATCAACCACCAAACGCTGAGCTAGAAGCAACATGCCTCCACTCTCAGTCATAGCTTTAACAAGGTAATGACTTTGTATTAAAGATCGTGTTTGCTATAGTGTGCAACAGCACACCCATTGTTTATAATCACAGCAAATTATAGCTGTATGTCTGCTAGACCAGTGAACACACTGCATCTCCTAATTTACAGTATAGGAGTTGCACTCTGTGATTCAGCAGGACCCAGACTCTGCATTTCTATATATATGCAGTGATACTGGATTATTTTCATCCACTGTTACACCATTAGACCCTATAGGTTTACCAGGGGTTGACCCTATCATATATGAACTTGAGCTGCACGTTTGAACATACTTACCTCTGTCACCATTATCACCAAGTGGTATCCAGATGTCCTCAAGGGATACCTTAGTGTTATATATTGGCTAACAGGGTTTTCCTTAGTATCCAGTGAGAATTTACTCACCAGTGTTTGTCAACATGCGCTACACCTTAGGTTTTAATTAGCATGCATTTTTTCTGTTTTCTGATTATTTATTACAATTTTATTATTTTTGGTTTATAGTGAGTGCATCTAAGGGGATTTCTGTTTTCCTATTGCTCTTGTTTTTTTTCACCATAAATTTTATAGATATTTTCATCCTTAACCTATACCTTTTCAATATACCAATTAACATAGAGGAGTTTTAGGTTTTGTAAGACTGGAATGTATAATACCAATAGATATCTCCCCTTTGTACTGTATGCAAGTTTTATCATTTGGAAAGCAGGCATAAGGGGTTTCTAGCACTGCATTTTGACTTCTGGACCGATGCTGTGAAAGAGAAATTATTTAAATGATGACTGTGATAGTATAAAACACATAAAGCTCCAGAAAAAATATTTGCTTTAAAAGGAAATGGTTTATTATGGGCATAAATGACCCTAGTCTGAAATACAGAACTAAGCATACTAATGCTACAATTGTAAAGCAACTACACTTTGTTTAATATAATACATTTTTCACAAGATGCAAAAGTGAACTGGAACCGCAATTAGCTAATAAGAGAATTATTTTTAAAAGTAGATTGAATCATTACAATTCCCATTATATTAGATTCAGAGAAATGTTTCATGCTACAGGATGATGGTCTGCAGATGTGAAATTGGGATAAAAAAAACTTTAAGAGCAAACCTCAAGATTTTTGTATTAACTTCCACAATAATGCAGGGGGCTTAAACAAAAAGTTGGGCAGCACAGAGGCACATTTTCCTCATGGAGAGGCTTATTCATTAAGGTCCATTACGAGTTAATGCACCCAATCTGTCATTAACTTCCATTCACCCCTTTCCAACCGTAATGAATAATACCGACATTTTGGGGGGCTAAGAGAATAACATAATATGTCTCTGAGAGACAAACCAGAGGGATCACTACAAATTGCATGACCAATTAACATTTGGAAATGCAGTTGTAAATAAAATGTCAGTAAATGCCAGTTAAGGTTAGTTTAACACAAACCACGACTATCACCTCCTCAGTGTATCATAAAGCCATTACGAACAATAACCTAATGGTTATAGCTTATAGATCCAGGTGAACAAGTAGTAACAACATACCGCTGCAACTTCCTGTTATCAACCGCATCACAGAACAAAAGCCCGGCCATCCTGCAGACACTCCGCTGGATGGTCCACAGCAAACTTAATGGCCCATCGGATTAACACAGCTGGGGTCCCTCCATTTTAATGTGACTCACGCTGTGTAAATCCTACCGGGTTCCACCTGTCTGTTAGAGACATGCAGTAAGTGATAGACTGAATCAGTCACTCTACCTGCGCGCCTCTAACAGGTGATTGTGGGGCTTTTATTTTATTTTAATAACACATTAATGTAGCAGGGGGTCTCCGGCACTGAACCACATTTTTTTCAGGTCCAGGGACCCCTTGCTTCCCGGGTTACAGGCCCCATTATGGGGTGCCGGTATCCCAGCGGCCATTTTTTAATTCTCCCATGTCACGGCCCCCGTGATTGGGAGATTTAACCAAAGCAAGCAAATACCAGCACCCCACAACAGAGCCTGTAACTCTGGATGCAGGGGTCCCCGGACCTGAAATCAATGTGGTTCAGCTCTGGAGACCCTCTGCTATAATACTGTATTATTACAATTAAATAAAAGCCCCGCGATCGCCTATTAGATGTGCGCAGGTAACGTGATTCAGTCATCTCTTACTGCATGCCTTTTACAGACTGGCGGAGCCAGGTAGGATTCAGACAGCACGAATCCCATTAAAACGGAGGGACCCCATGTGTTAATCCCAATGGGCCATTAGTCTGGCAGTTGGAATCTCGCCACGTAGGATAGGATAAAGTGCCGAATTCACAAGGCAAGCGGTTCGCAAGGAAAGCGCAAGGCAAGGCAAGGCAAGGCAACAGGAAGTTGCATCTGTAGAAGCATGATTAACATCAAGACTGAATAGTTGTCGATGACCTGTAACATTTAATATTTAATAGAATTAGCATATATGTTGTATTAGATATGGCTTCTTCAAATGTATAAACATATGATTACACATTTAAATGATCTTTGTTTAAGTCATTGCTTATATGCAACAGATGCAGCGGCCTTTATTTTAAGGAATATCTGGGTACATCCCGCATTGCGTCGAGTGGTGGACCTGAGATGGTCAGTTTCAGCTAATGGCCCGCCGGAGTAACAAAGCAGGGGTCCCTGCTGTGTGAATCCTACTGGTGTCTGCCTGCCTGTAATATACGGGCAGTAAGAGATCGGATGAATCAGTCACTCTACCTGCGTGCCTCTAACAGGCGATTGTGGGGGTTTTATTAAAATTCCAACAGAACAGTAATGTAGCAGGGGGTCTCCGAAGCTGAACCGCATTGATTTCAGGTCCGGGGACCCCCTAATTCCCGAGATACAGGCCCCGTTATGGGGTGCCGGTATCCCCATGTTAAAATCCTGTTGTACTGTATATATATATATGGCGGAGTCATTTTAGGTCAAGTACAACAACTAATCAGTTTGGGGAATTGGTTCCCATGATAAGATTGGCTGAAATACCATGTGATGCCAGCTTAGTGACGTCATGTTAAAGGGAAATAAAGCACAGCCATTCTGATTGGCTGGCATCATTCCCTTTAAATGACGTCATTAAAAAAAAAAAAAGTCGGCACATGGTTTTAACAGCCAATCAGATGGCTGTTAAACCAGTTAACGCCCAAATGTGATGTCACAAGCCCTATTTAAGGCCGTGGCGCATCATTTGAGCCCAGGAAGACGATGAGACAACATCGGTTGGGATCTACCATAGGGCTTTTTGGATTACAACAAGAAGATAGAAGATTAAGAAGATCAAGAAATAATGACAGATGAAGATAGAAGAAGGTGATTAAAGATTAAAGAAAGAAGATTTGGGTACCTGATCTGGATCGGCATGGCGGATGTCATCGGATGGTGTTTGAGGCCTTCGAGGTACATGAACTTCCTGTTTCCCTGGGAGTCGGAGGGCCAGCGCTTCTAAACGTAAGTAAAATATTGAATGTATGGAAATTTATTTTTTTACAGGTTTTTCGATTGGATGTGTATTTTTATTTTTTATTTGCTCATTGACTGATAATATATTAATCTGTACCACTTTAGGGTACAGATCAATACATTATTAGGCCAATAATTTGTTTTTAATTACTTGCTTTGTATTGATGGTGATTTTTTCTATGTACTATATGTTTATTATGTGGATGTAATTGTTTGTCATTTTGCTGCTTTATTGCAAAAAATGTTGTACAGTACATTGATTTTCGTTTTTTTAATTAATGATGTGTTGTGTTGGCTAATGCTTTTAATGGTTGTGTTGCCGATATTTTTTAATAATTAATGTCTTTGTTGGTTACTAGTTTAATTAATTCATTGTTGTTTTATTAATTAATTGGTTTGATTGGTTACTGGTTTAATTAATTCATTGTTGATCTGGTTATTTCTTGAATTAATTGCATTAGCTGGTTAGTGATTTTATTTAGTGAATTGTGTTTTTTGGAGTTTTGTAATGTTTTATTATTGTGTGTTTTGAGCATTAATGTATTTTGATTAGGGTGCCCATTGAGTGCTATAGTGGCTTAGCATGCCCATATTATTATATGGGTATGATGCACTACTATAACAATCAATGGGTACAGGGTGGGTATAGTGGGTCCGTGGGTGGGTGGTTGGGCCTCCCGGGTGTGTATCGGGCATGGTGGGTTAACCCCATAACTACTGTAGCAGTTATTAACTGCTAAGGTGATTAAGGAGCTAGGGGACATTAGATTGTATTTGCTATGTATTTTTCTGTCAACATAGGACAGGGACCTGGAAGTAAGCTGACGAGGATGCCCATCATAATGCAGGGGTAAGTAGAACTGTATTTATTTACTTGATTTATATATGCCGGCTAATGTTGTTTTAATAATGGGCATATAATCTATTATCCATATCTGGATAATAGTTATTTTGCCCATTACTGTACTGTATGTGTTTGGTTGGGGGGGTTATTTATTTAAGTATAGGAAATGTTTAATTTTTTTACATACAGTGTTTGTACCTTAGGTCTGCGTGGATCTATGGAGACCACCTGAGGACCCTCGGACTGCCACGGGTACCACCTGCAGACCAACGGGGGACACCTGCGGGGAAGAACCGGGGGGCCCACAGCTGTGGGGGCCCAGCAGAACTGCAGGGACCACCCAAGGGCCCCAGACCCCCGTGAAACTACCTGAGGGCCCCAGACACATGTGGGGATGACCCAGGGACCCCCAGACACCCGCAGGACAACCTGTGGACCCCATTGTGGCCCACGGTGACCACAGAGATCACCTAGAGGCCCACGGCTCCTAGTGGGGACCACCCGGAGACCCCCAGACACCTGTGGGTACCTGCCTCTGGTGCACTATGGTGCCTGCGGACATCCGTAGGGACCACCATGGATCCCCATGGGCCTGGGGTATTAATCCTGTGTGTAAAATAATAAATCATGGTTTTATGTGGGGGCACAGGGGGTGGGTGGGTTGTTTATTAATTGGTGGGTAGTACAGTACATATTGTAATGTAATCTGCTACATTACTGTACCTTAACCCCTTCATTGCGTTAGCGGGCATTGAATGGCCGCTAAGGTAATGAAGGTGCTTACATTTTTATATTTATTTATTCTGTGTCTGTGAGCAGGGGGTCTCCTGAGCTGAACAACGTTTATTTCAGCCTCGGGGGCCCCCTACTTTCTGAGATACAGGCCCCGGTATGGAGTGCCGGTATCCCTATGCTTTGTTTACATCCCACATTGATTTTAACATGGAGGAGATACCGGCACCCCATACCGGGGCCTGTATCTCAGGAAGAAGGGGGTCCCAGAGGCTGAAATCAACTTTTGTTCAGCTCAGGACAACCCTGCTCACGCACACTATGAATAAAAATAAAATGTAAGCAGCTTCATTACCTTAGCAGCTATCCGCTAAGGTAATGATTTTTTATTGGGGGGGAGGTGTGATACTAGTGTGAGGGAGCAGGGGGTCTCCTGAGTTGAACAAAGTTGATTTCAGCCTCAGAGACCCCCTGCTTCCTGAGATACAGGCCCCGGTATGGGGTGCCGTATCCCCTCTGCTTTGTTTAGATCCCACGGTCACGTGACCCACAGGATTTTTCCATGGGGATACCGGCACCCCATACCGGGGCCTGTATCTCGGGAAGTAGGAGGTCCCTGGACCTGAAACCAATGTGGTTAAGCTCCGGAGATAAGCCTGCTACATTTTGTAATGTTTAAAATGAAATAAAACCCCCACGATCGCTTATTGAGAGGCGCGCAGTTAGAGGGACTGATTCCGCCTCTTACTGCATGTCTATTACATAAAGGCAGACCCCGGTAGGACTCAAACTCCGGTGGGCCATTAGTCTGTCGCTGTGCAACTCGCCAGGATCTCGGGCATATACCGAAATTCCATTTCGAGATTCCTTAAAATAACAGCTGCTGCATCTGTTTGACATAACTGTAGTATAAGTTTGTTTTTTTATTACCCATGGTACAGTAAGGAGATATATGGACACCTCGCTCAAAACCCCAAGTGGAGGTAGCTGCGTGCCGCCTGGGAGAAGATAGAGTAATTACTAGATAAGTGTACTTGGTAGACAAAGTACACTAAAAGGATCGCTATTGATGGCGCACTGCAGACCGATTTTATATAATAACAAGGTCAAGTACAGCTGGGTATTCAACAGTTAAAAAAATTAATTGTATTAATATTCTTAATCTAATAATAAAAATAGATATAGGTCCTAAAAAGAAAAGGATGTATACCTATAGATAAAGTTCCTCAGTGTTGAAATCCATGTATAGTTGGTGGTTGGTACAAATAGTCGTATCAAAAAAGTAACTGTAAGTGTAGATATCAATAATAGGAGAATATTTTCTCCTATAGTCTATGACTACTGCCTAAATATACAAATGTGATTGAGAGGTCATCCTTTCGGAGATATAAATGCAGTAAAATGAAATCCCTTGATGGATACAGATAATCAATATAGGGGATTATATCTCTCAATATCAAACTCAAATCATCAGTTTGTTTATATTAAATGAAGTGGTTAGGCAGAACACATTTTTAATGTGGAACATATCTCCTACTATCAGTTTGATAATGCATAGGGTAAAAGCCATGTACTGATATTTTCTTCATACGAAGTTCAATGCAATCTTATTGATACTTACCAGTGAGAGAAATCTCGTGATGCCTATGTCTCCCTCCAGGAACGGCATCTGAAAGCAATAAGAGACTGCTGTACAGGGCACCGAACACAGAGTATAGTGCGCATGCACAGACTATTGCATTGAACTCTGTATGATAGTAGTAGATATGTAGTAGAAACTATTCTCCTATTATTGATATCTATACTTACAGTTACTTTTTTGATACGACTATTTGTACATGGATTTCAACACTGAGGAACTTTATCTATAGGTATACATCCTTTCCTTTTTAGGACCTATATCTATTTTTATTATTAGATTAAGAATATTAATAAAATTCATTTTTTTAACTGTTGAATACCCAGCTGTACTTGACCTTGTTATTATATAAAATCGGTCTGCAGTGTGCCATCAATAGGGATCCTTTTAGTGTACTTTGTCTACCAAGTACACTTATCTAGTAATTACCATGGTACAGTAATACAAAATTGAAAGGCTATTGAAAGGCTAGGGCCAGGGCTATTAATAAACATCCAAAATAGGAATCTGCACTATACATGCTCTGTAATTATTATAAGTGATGGACATACTGGGGGCTAAAACAAGCCTCTGCAGTATTTTGTTTTCCTACAACATTTTTCCATCAGTTCTCCTGCTGAAATAGGTTTCTATCCATGCCATTTCAGTATAACAGCTGACTCATACCACAAAGTAGAGTGAAAGCATGCAAATTGACTAAAGAAAATGTCAGTATGCTGTTTATAGAGACTGCTTAGCATATGGATAGGACAGGCTTTGTTATCTAACCAAAGGTGGTAGTTCTATTAAGGCAAATTCAATTGTGCTTCTACCCTGTATAACACTGTACATTTGCATTATGGAAAGTCAACAGGTTCGACGTTGGAATTGTAAATGCATTGTGGTTATAAAAATCAAGTGCTAGAAAAAAAAGGAAATCTGTTTCTAAGCAAGTAACTCAGCGAGGTTTTAGAGAGCAAAGTTATATAGCTAATGGCTCAATGAATCCCATTAGGCAGCCTGATTAGTTTATGTACCCAGCATGCAGAGGAGCAGAAGCAGAGAAAAAGCTTGTAGAAAAGTAAAAAAAAAAAAAGTTGTTTATTTTCTTTTACATAGCTATCCTAAAATGATATGTAGTATTGAAAAATGGACAGAAATGACTTACATTTTTACTCAGGAAGGTTTATTTTTAAAGACAAGATAGAAAACAAGGCCCTATTGGCTATCTAGATGGAGCAGTAAGTTGCTCTACATGTACCATGACCCTATGACCAGTGGTTGACAAATCCCCAAAAAATCTACTCGCCACACAAAAAAATCTACTCGCCACCTAGTACCAAACGTGTGCTGCTTGGGCCAATATTTACTCGCCCGGGGGTTAAATCCACTCGCCCGGGGTGAGCAAATGTATAGGTTTGTCGAACACTGCCTATGACTATATCTAGAATTAGTCAGACAACATCCAGAGTGCTCTTATATAGAGAAAGAAGCCCAAATTCCACATGTGGAGCGCAGACCAGCACAGTGTGAAAGTAAGGTGTGATCTCCTGGGTAAGGAGTACTCATTACGTGAGTGCTGTCAGCGTATTCCAGACCTATATCACAATTATTAGTGGCTGGGGGTGGTATCATAAAAAGAGACCAAAGCTGAGAATGTCCTCTGGAGCCTGCAGCATATAGCCTTACATGGGTATCGATCAGCACTTCGGCCTTCTCATTGTGGGATCACCCCAGCTATGATGGGGCTAATATCATTATTGCAATCTCTCCCCCTATGCGTGTATTTAACAACAAACATTTTCACAGAGGCTCCACCCTTGACAAAGCGCACGTTGCAAAATGTATGTCGGATAGACTAGTTGTGACGTCAGTGGCCTGCCGCAAACTGCTAGAATGGTTCCACTTTGGTGCTCCGGTATCCCGTTCTATACCGATGCAACATTTTTGTTACTCCTGATTTGCCTAACAGACCTTCTGATCGTCACACTACAGTAGATACCTCTACTGTGATTTATTTTCATCTTATTTTAACAATAGCTCAGGTCAGTGTTGACACTTTGGGACAACTGCTGGCATGCATTAAAGCAAGGCCAGTTTGGTGAGGGAGTTAGGGATTTTGGTGCTGTTAGGTCCTCCGTGATCACTAGTAGGTTTGTTTTCTATTTTTTATGTTTCATTTATTATTCCCTTAGTGCACCTTACCAGTTCTCACTTACTCTTAGGTTGAAGCGAACATACTCTTTGTTTGGTATACGGTAGGTTTATTTTTTTTACCAGAAACACTATTGTTAAGCAAGAGTTTTTGTCTTGGGGTCTGGATTTAAAGAATAGTGCAATGTGTATGTAAAAAAAAACTACCTTTTAAGAATGAGCATCTAGGCAGAGTAAAAAGTCTTAGAACTGTCCGAAGAAGAAGAGAACAGAAAATGTCTATTTATGTAGCAAACAAAGCTAGATTACTGCATTGATTAAAATGGCTGGAGACTTTTGTATATCACAATTCATATTTCATTAAAAACTATATATATACAGTGGCGGCCCGCTTCAGTCTAATGCAGCTTTCTCCGCGGGTAATTTAAAACCCCGTGCAGACGCGGGCTTGTTTTTTTTTTTTCGGCGCCGCAGGTGCTTCTATTGTTCAGCACCATTAGCGCTGATTGGAGAAACGGCGCGCGGCCGTGAGATGCGGCTGGCGCGCAGCCAATCTCGGCGCAGAAAAAAAAAGGAGAAAAAAATTGCGGTTAAGCTTTAGAATCAGTATATATATATATATATATATATATATATATATATATATATATATATATAAAATCAAAAAATAAATAGATGATACCGTTCTGTGGCTAACTAAATGCTTTTAATTGTGCGAGCTTTCGAGATACACTGATCTCTTCTTCCAGCGATGTTACAATGTTACAATGCCGGAAGAAGAGATCAGTGTATCTCGAAAGCTCTCAAAATTAAAAGCATTTAGTTAGCCACAGAACGGTATCATCTATTTATTTTTTGATTATTGAAGCTCGGCTAACACGGTACTGATACCTCTACATGAATATATATATATATATATATATATATATATATATATATATATATATATATATATATAGCAACTGTAAATATTACTGTGTGTTCATTTGCATGTCTTAGACAGGTCTGCAACCCTGTCTTTCCCCATTGTCACCCAGCATACAGCGCTTCCACTGCAGCAAGGGATTCTGGGAAATGACATGCAAATGAGCACTCAGTGCCACCTTTTGTCTCAAGCTCGTATTACACAAGCCAATCCTCAAGCCAATGCATGCTGTTTTAAACACAGCTTTTAAACAGAGGCTGGGATGAGATGCAAAGCCATTAGACCTACTCACATACATGTTTCAACCTTGATGGGTATCATCAGTGTGAGGCTGGTCTTAATGGCAAAGCAGGTTTGAGACTAGACTAGGTAATCACCACTGTCATTAAGGTTATGGTGGGTAAAAAAAGTGACAAAAACCCTCCACAGTAAAGCATAAAGCAACTGTAAATATTACTGTATGTTCATTTGCATGTCTTAGACAGGTCTGCAACCCTGTCTTTCCCCATTGTCACCCAGCATACAGCGCTTCCACTGCAGCAAGGGATTCTGGGAAATGACATGCAAATGAGCACTCAGTGCCACCTTTTGTCTCAAGCTCGTATTACACAAGCCAATCCTCAAGCCAATGCATGCTGTTTTAAACACAGCTTTTAAACAGAGGCTGGGATGAGATGCAAAGCCATTAGACCTACTCACATACATGTTTCAACCTTGATGGGTATCATCAGTGTATATATATATATCTTTAATTAGGCTTCCCTGCTAGTAGCCATCACAAATCCACCTTCCACTCATCGTTTATCTTCAGGATTGTAACTTTATTTGGGCCTAATATATTGTATATAGGCTGTAAGGACCATATTTACTATGTAGGGCTAGTGCTAAGAGTAGTAAATTAATTATTAGCCTTATGGCATCTTATGGTCCATGCAACTGAATAGGCCTTAAGTCACATTAGCACCACTTAGTGAATATGGCCCTAAACCATTAGCATTAGGTATAAGGGGGACAAATAAACTTTATTCAAATACGACACAATCAATTTCTCATCTTTCTTTTTTCTATACATATGGTTTTGTCTTTTCAGTTCAGATATTTAATCCATTATCTCTAAATAATAGCTGACTTTTCAAAGGTGGAGACAGACCATGAGTACATGTAATAAGTTCCTTGATACAGTATTCAGGTAAAATTTGAATGGTGTTTTTTTCATCCTTATTTACAGCATTTTGAACAGCATGGGTACTATAGTTGTAACTTAAGTAAGAAGATGAAAAGCAAGTGTGTTTCTGTTTTTTTTTACCACACAACGCCAAATGTAGTGGGATGCCAAACAATAACATAAAACATGTATAAACCATAAAAAAATGTATACAAAAAGTCTTAAATGTCCATCAAATGTATAATACATATTCCCATGTTGAGATTGTGTAGCTCTCTTAGTAAGGTTAATCCAGACCATGTCACTGTATAAAGAAATATAAACAGGAACCTTAACAAAAGAACTATACAGTATGTAGTATGTTTCAGAATTGTAATAGTTCCAAAACATGCACAAACACAGTCTACAAACAAATGTTTCTTTTTGCAAAGAGCCTTAAAATGTGTGCTCTCTCCTGGGCTGGTGTGTGCAGAACACCAACCCAGGAGAGAACACAGAACATGTGGATCTTTGTGCAGGGTTTGGAGCAAACACATTCCTTAAACATAGTATACCATATGGGTATTTTTGTTGCACTTTCTGTTTATATTTTTATTATACAGTAGCTGCAGAGCAAAACAGAATGCAAATTTAGCACGACTAACTTACCCTGCTGTCAGTGGTCATTGGGTTAAAATGTCCCTGGCAATTGCCAACCATGGGGAAAGCTTCCCATGGTCATTTCCATATGATTTTACATGGTATATAGTTTACTGAGGTGAAACTAAGGAGCAATATAATGCATAATACCATCATAGTCAATTTTTTCCATCAACACCTGCTAAATAACAAGATTATATTTAAGAAAATGGCTTCTACAGTATGTATGTTTTACAAATACATAGAATGACATGCAGGCATACTCCACTGCCCAATGAAGAAAGAGCAAAACTTTATCACACATCTAAATACAGATTTTCATGAAACTTCAGATCCAAATACAATATAATTCAGAAAAATATGCTCATTGTTGTGCTTTTTTATTTGATTGGAGAGTGAAGATTTTGGTTCTAAGAGCCCATAGTGATGAATTAAACTTTAAAGTGAACTTCGTCAAGTAAACTACATACTGTACTGTAATGGTCAATTTAAATTGATGCAAAACTGAATACAAACTTTATTTTTAATTCTCACCCTATATTACCAATTTAAGAGGGAATGCTGTTTAACAGTTATGTAATTGATTATGTACTGCATGGTTAATATTAATTTACAGTACTACTGACTTCACTGCTACTATGTAGCACGTACTACTGTAAGCTAATATGGTTTTTTTTCCTACTCAATATATTCCATAAAGCCCACAATAATAATGTAGTTACTGTATCTAGGTATTTATTTTTCTCTGGGGCAACGGAATACTTTACTTTTATTTGTAAATATAACTATATGTGACCTATTGTATGGTTCATGTATCATACAGGTGCAGAAGGCATTATTGCACCCACTGGTGCAATAGCACGTTGTCCCGCCTCTTTTTCTTACGCGGCTAAAGGCATTACAATGACGGTTGCTCCCGCTGGCAAGCTGTGTGTGTCACTGAGATGTGCTTCCGAGAGCAATAACAGCTGCAACATCTGTATTTAGGTATTAGTAAAAGGCAGTGACCATTTATGTTTCCATAAAGAACAAAGAGTGCTGTTTTAAGGTTGAAGTTTAGAAAAGCCATTTAAAAATTATTATCAATTTCACTTTTGGACCTATACACAGAGCCACATTTCCATAGCTAAAACTCAGCCACTTATAAAATTGAGCTATTTATATTGGATTAAAATATATCTTCCATTGACCTTTTCCAGGATCAAAGCATCAGACAGACAAGATCTTGACACAGAGCAATTGCTAAACATTCAGTGCCCTCATAATTACACTAAATCCTGCTAATTTATTAATTGCCTGCAGTAACATGGCATGCCCTTCTCCTATCTTCTTTCTCTCTCACTTGTTGGAATGACAACTTAAGAACAAATTGCCTCATTTGTCTGAATTCTGCTTGTTCGCAGTGGGGCTCTTGATCTGAACAAACCTGAAGATGCCAGGCTGTATAAACACTCAGGGAAAGATATGTTTCATAAAGGTTCCCACTCTGGAAAATTATATGCTATTGTAGCTGGGTCCCCCACTTACCTCCGGGCTGTGTGAGGGGGATGGCTGCACGGAGAGTAGAGGAGGAACCAGGTCGCCGAAGCCCCTCAGCGGGACGCCGGGAAGGGCGTCGCCATTGTTTATGTGCTGCGCAGAAGCAGTTGTGCATGCGCAGTAAACTCCCATGTTGCGGTGGCCATTTGCTAAACCTCGCACATGTGCAGGAGGATTTGCAAGTGGGGCCATTACACCCATAGCTCCGCAGGGGACTACAACTCCCATGAGCCTCTGGGAGCAGAGACACATGCATGGCAGGAGCCAATAAGGCTGCATAATTCTCTGGCAGTCAAGTAGATACATTTGGCATGCTCAGGAGACCACACCAGTCAGAGCAGGGACCTAAATGGAGCAGGTAGTGTCCAGCGAGCAGTGCTCTCCTGAACTAGGCCAGATTTCCCACCGTAGGCCCCAGATATGTCCCGACTCACAGGTGGTTGTGGCTGCTACAGGGAAAGCCCATAACTAGGGACCTTTCTCCAGTAGCTGCTTATAGTCAGTGATAGCACAAGTGAGACGCCACAAGGTGATTGCGGCCTGTGGTCTGGGACCAGACAACCTTTTTAAGAGACTTTTTATGGTGATAACATCCAGCGGGAGTTCAACCCACGTGGAGGCAGACGCCGATGACGACAATGTTGGATCGGACAGATCCTTTTTGTAAATCTGCAGTATCTGGGTGCTGGAGCCCTGACAGATACCTCAACAAGTGCACTAACATTCCACGGGATAGCGCTATCTCCTACACTTTTGGGTGGGCCCTGACATTGGGGGAAAAGGACATCAGTGTATTGGTGCGAAGCACCCTATGTACTTTGGGGACACTCACTGGTGGTACTAGGTTGGGCATATTATACTTTGTGGTACAGGGTACTGTATACTGCACCGACACACTTTATTCGAGCAAATACCCAGTATGTACCTGGCAGATACCTGGAATGCGCCGCTGCTCACCTCTGACAAGCCCCGTTGCGTTTGCCTTCCCAGCCTGGGTTCATGCCTGGCTGACGGGCGGCTGATCTGTTAAATGATAATGATTAGGATTTAATAGGCTGCAATGCTTCGCGTGTCTACCAGATGGCATAAATTCATGAATTGTAATGCAGTATATATATATATATATACTGTGCAGTATTGCAGCCAGCGGGAATAAAATGCTTCAATCCCTGCCTGGAAAATACCTCAATGCACTCGGGCAGAAAACAGTCACAAACCTCAATACACCCGGGTATACCCGAATTCGTGGGACTAGCCGAGCTCGAATAAAGTGTGTCGCCAGTGTATATGTATGTATGTATGTATGGTTTTAAGTGCGACGCCAGGGGGCCAAGCTTTTTGTATTTTGTATAGTAATAGCCATGGTTCTACTCATATGCTTCTTTAAGCAAGTGTGTCTTAATGTGGGTCATAAATGTGGATAGAGAGGGTGCTAGTTGGGTATTGAGGGGAAGGGCATTCCAGAGGTGTGGGGCAGTCAGTGAGAAAGGTTTAAGGCGGGAGAGGGCTTTAGATACAAAGGGGGTAGAGAGAAGACATCCTTGTGCAGAACGCAAGAGTCGGGATGGTACATAGCGAGAAATTAGGTTGGAGATGTAAGGAGGGGCAGAAGAGTGTAAAGCTTTAAAAGTGAGTATGAGAATTGAGTGCGAGATGCGTGATTTGATAGGAAGCCAGGAGAGTGATTTCAGCAGGGGAGATGCTGAGACAGATTTAGGAAAGAGTAGAGTGATTCTGGCAGCAGCATTTAGGATAGATAGGAGGGGAGACAGGTGAGAGAAAGGAAGGCGAGTAACAGAGGAAAGGGCGTATCTGTGTTTTATTGCGGAGGAAAAAGCGACATGTTTTAGATACGTTTTGAATTTGAGGGGCGAATGTGAGAGAGTAGTCGAATGTGACCCCTAGGCAGCGTGCTTAGGCTACTGGGTGAATTATGGTACTTCCAACAGTAATGTGGAAGTAGGTAGTAGGGCCAGGTTTGGGAGGAAGTATGAGGAGCTCTGTTTTTGCCAATGTTTTCCCAAAGCATGGCTTTGGGTCGGCGTTAACCAATTCCCTAGCTCAGCACCGCGGTTGAGCTGTGTTTCATTGCTATTGAATCATAAGGTATACTTAGTTTTTCACACATGGCTTCTCCATTTTGGCTTTATTTTTGTTATATAAATCATGACACGGTGTAATATGTTATGTGTTGTTGTTCATCTGAGGTTGTATTTACCTAATTTTAAGACCTGCTAAGAAACAGTGATTGTTATTATGTCCTGATTTGTAAAACCATAGAATTCAAAGAGGGTGTACTTTTTTTTCACACCACTGTATGTATATATATATATATAAATAAATAAAAAAAAATATATATATGTGTGTGTGTGTGTGTGTGTGTAGCCCCCTTTCCACGTAACTATGCGTGCTGAGTACCTGTCTGGCTTACAGGAGGCCTGATACTCTGCCACTGGGAGCCTGGGTGATTGCGTTCTCTCTTTGGTTACAGCGCCTCCACCTGGGAGGGATCCTAATGCAGCTGGATAACCCCTCACAGAACCCTATACAGTCAGGGAATAAGTATACACATGCTGGTATAACAAACTTATCTTAGTGATACACATAAACTTAATACACAATAACAATACAGGCCCTGCAATAGAATACCCACATACAATATATATATATATATATACAGTGGTTGACAAATCACCCAAAAATCTACTCGCCACACAAAAAAATCTACTCGCCACCTAGTACCAAACGTGTGCTGCTTGGGCCAATATTTACTCGCCCGGGGGTTAAATCCACTCGTCCGGGGCGAGCAAATGTATAGGTTTGTCGAACACTGTATATATATATATATATATATATATATATATATATATATATATATATATATATATATATATATATATATATACAGTGTTCGACAAATCACCCAAACATCTACTAGCCCAACCAAAAAATCTACTCGCCACCTAGTCCCGCCCCCAACCCCGCCCCTAGTCCCGCCCCCCAACCCTAGTCCCGCCCCCAACCCCACTTTAAAATAAAATATATAAATAAAATACATTTAATAAATTCCTAGTCAGAACATTCGTTTTTGACAAATGTATTTATTGTATTACATTATACTACAATTAGTCCTTGTTACGTATGTGTGGAAGTAAATGTTGGATCTAGAAATAAAAGCCAGATGTGAGTGACTAGTTTCCTGAACCCCTTAACCAGTGTCTGGACGTCCCCGCTTCACAATATCTAAAGCAGCAATCCCGCCTGGGATCTTACCTGATCCGCAGTCCCTCAATGTCCAGGTATCCACATTCCCGCAATGTTATACATTGGAGGGCAGGTGTTCCCTACCTGTCTTCTGGGTTAGGGGGAGTTCCGATGTCTTCCATGTGAAGCTTGAGTCAGATCTGGAATAAAGCAGTATAAATTATGTCGGTGTAGTATAGGGCAGTTAAGATATACAGGGTAAATAAGATATCCAGATTGAGATTGTGAGACAGAGAGAGAGAGTGGGTGAGAGACAGAGAGAGAGAGTGGGTGAGAGACAGAGAGAGAGTGGGTGAGAGACAGAGAGAGAGAGTGGGTGAGAGACAGAGAGAGAGAGAGTGGGTGAGAGACAGAGAGAGAGAGAGTGGGTGAGAGACAGAGAGAGAGTGGGTGAGAGACAGAGAGAGAGAGAGAGAGAGAGTGGGTGAGAGACAGAGAGAGAGAGAGTGGGTGAGAGACAGAGAGAGAGAGTGGGTGAGAGACAGAGAGAGGGAGTGGGTGAGAGACAGAGAGAGAGAGTGGGTGAGAGACAGAGAGAGATAGTGGGTGAGAGACAGAGAGAGATAGTGGGTGAGAGACAGAGAGAGAGAGTGGGTGAGAGACAGAGAGAGAGAGTGGGTGAGAGACAGGGCAGGGGGAGAGACAGGGCGGGGGGAGAGACAGGGCGGGGGGAGAGACGGAGGAAGGGAGAGACAGGGAGGGGGGGAGAGACAGGGAGGGGGGAGAGACAGGGAGGGGGGAGAGACAGGGAGGGGGGAGCGACAGGGAGGGGAGAGAGACAGGGAGGGGGGAGAGACAGGGAGGGGGGAGAGAGACAGAGAGGGGAGAGAGACAGGGAGGGGAGAGAGACATGGAGGGGAGAGAGACAGGGAGGGGAGAGAGACAGGGAGGGGGAGAGACAGGGAGGGGGAGAGACAGGGAGGAGATAGGGGGGGACTGACTGATGGGGGGGAACTGGGTGGGGAGATGGTGACTGACTGGGTGACTTTGACTGACTAGGTGGGGGGGTGACTGATCTGGTGTCCTACACACACACATATGCACACACACACATGCACACACACACACACACACACACACACACACACACACACACACACACACACACACACACACTCCCCCATATACACACACACACACACACACCCATACACACACACACACACACACACACACACACACACACACACACACACACACACACACACACACACACACACACACACACACACACACACACACACACACACACACACACACACACTCCCCCATATACACACACACACTCCCCCATATACACACACCCATATACACACACACACACACACACACACACACACACACACACACACACACACTCTCTCTCACTCTACAAACACGGGGGGGGTCGGAAGAGAGGAAAGGGCGCGACCAGCACCACCACCCCGCTCCCCCCCCCCCTCCCGCTCCAATCTCCCGGCCCCGCGGGCTGACATGTGGATCGGGGTGAAGCGGGGACCTGGGGGACATTCCCGCTCCAATCTCCTGGCCCCGCGGGCTGACACGGGTATCGGGGTGAAGCGGGGACCTGAGGGGACATGTCCGCTAACATCTCCCGGCCCCGCGGGCTGACACAGGGATCAGGGTGAAGCGGGGACCTGAGGGGACATCCCCGTTCCAATCTCCCGGCCCTGTGGGCTGACACGGGGATCGGGGTGAAGCGGGGACCTGAGGGGACATCCCCGCTCCAATCTCCCGGCCCCGCAGGCTGACACGGGGGGAAGCGGGGACAGGGGGAAGGCACATATAGTACTTACTGTGTCCTCCTTGGGAAAAAAATGGCCGCTCGTTGGGGGCGGGCTCATATAGAGCCTGGCCGCGCGCCCACAAAGCCTGGGAGTGTGTGCCAATCAGCTGGCAGGCAGGGGGAGTTTTTTTGTTTTTTTTCAGAGCGAGCAGGGAAATTTGAGCGCGAGCAGGGAAATTTAAAAAACAAACACGTGTGCTGCTTCGGCCAATATTTACTCGCCCGGAGGTTAAATCCACCCGCCCGGGCGTGTAAATGTATAGGATTGTCGAACACTGTATATATATATATATATATATATATATATATATATATACAGTGTTCGACAAAGCTATACATTTGCTCGCCCCGGGCGAGTGGATTTAACCACCGGGCGAGTAAATATTGGCCCAAGCAGCACACGTTTGGTACTAGGTGGCGAGTAGATTTTTTTGTGTGGCGAGTAGATTTTTTGGTGATTTGTCAACCACTGTATATATATATATATATATATATAATATATATATATACCACCCCGGTGGAACCCCCAAAATACTGAGGGTGCCCTGGGCACCTAAACACCCCGGTGTCCACAGAGTCAGCCCACCCGAAGTGGCTGGAGTAGCGCTACACCCTGTGTGTGGCCGTTGGTGCATATTGGGTACATTCCTGGTCATCGACCAGACCAGCCCGACTTGGGATAGTGGAGCCCCAGAGCTACAACATGATCCCATAACACGGCCTACCAGATCCTCTCCTGTCCGTAGGCGTCTACCTCTTGAGGGATCTCCCGCTGGAGGGTGCCCCTTAATGTCTATGGTTGCCTGTGGTCGGGTCCCAGACCGCAGGCTGCGCTTCGCTGAGTTGCTCCTTTCACCAGCGCAGCAACAAACTCACTATGTCGACAATGATGGAAGTGTCCCTATCTGGGGCCTTCCCTATAGCAGAAAAGAAAGTCTGCACGCAGTTGGAAGCTGCAGAATTAACTCTGCTCAAGCAAAGGAGGGAATTGATCCAAACAATTGCTGAAATGGTGGTGCTCACAGGGAATACATGCACAGTGAGTAAGAGGAAAGAAAGAATCCCTTTAGTGTGGCACCAGAAGAAATACACCCTAATTCACCTGCCTTACCTCTTTCCATTGCTATGGTTATAGGGATCCAGAAATATATATACCTATACCTATCTTGGTATAGAGATCACCCACCTTCTAGGGTTTATTAAGTAATATTAGAGAGGTATTTATATATAATTACACCTCCAATAAACACCCTACCACACCTCTCCGTCGTTTAATTACTATTTGTTTGTTTGTTTTATGTATGTGGTTTCTCCAAACAATTTATTTTAATCAATTATAATAAAGTTAAGTTTTCATTAGGGTGTATTTCTTCTAGTGCCACACTAAAGGGATACTTTCTTTCCTCTTACTCACCTTCCCTATAGCAGCCACAAACTTACAAGGGGCTAGGTGCCTATCTGTGGCCTGAGGGAATATCTGGCCTAGTCTGGGAGCAACAGCAACTGGCACCTGGACACTACCTTCCCCTTTGGTCTCCTGGCTCCGACTGGCACAAGGGCCTCTTTCGCACCAAACCACATTCTCACCTACTCGTGATGGCTCATGGGACATGTAGTCCCTTGAGGAGCCGATCCATAAAATGGCGCCGCATCCTGACTACTGCGCATGCGCAAAGCACTCAATGCGCATGCATGAAGACCTACCATGGTGGCGCCCTGCACCGCCGATCCGCCCGGTGCCCCGACGGTCCGTTCAACCTGCAGCCATTCCTCACTCGTCGCGGAGGTGAGCGGGGACCCTGCTACATATATATATAATATATATATAAATGATCTGATTACAGAAGAGAGAGATAGCAGCACATTAAGTAACTCATGTATCTTTCACTTTGAGTGATTAGTATACTGTATATAAAAGTAAAAATCCAAACACATTACGTATATCATATTTTCTACATTTTTTTTTTATAGGAGGCCAACTTTCCCCACTTTTTCAGCAATTATTTATCTGGAGTTCCATGCAGTCTCAGAAGAATTGTCTCACTCTCAGTCCCTGAAGATATTTCCTCTAAATTGCATTTTTCTTAGTATTTCATCTAAACTGAAATTTAAGATGAACATTTATAGTCACAGGAATCCGTACTGTCTGGTGTCTACAGGGCATTTTGAAGTGTCTAAAATCTTTTCAAAGAACAGATTAGCATGTATCCTCAAAGTCAATAATACCAACTATAATACCAGCTCACTGCTCTATTTTCCCATTATGAGCCTGTCAGCGGGAATATGTTTCCCTATAGCATATGACATGTAAAAACGCTACTAACATTGTTTTTCTGAGACAGGAAAAAAAAATGAAAGACAAAATTTCTTAGCTAAAATGTCACCAGTTAGATGTATAGGGCTCACTATATTTTGTTGCCCTGGTAACGGGTTGTGTAAAATGACTCCTTTGCACAGCTCCATCAGAATGATTGCATCCTGTTTTTTTCCATCATTTTACAAGAGGCTGTTTTCATTCTCTCTTCCTGACCATATTAAGTGTAAAGAGATTGAATTACTGTGCTGTACCCTCTCCATCCGATGTGGATTTAAGAGCTGATATTGATGTTCTGAGAACTGCATGCTTCTTCAAGAAAAAAAGCTACAAATTATAATGAATTTGACTTTTATGTATCGACCGTTCACGTAGTGAAGTAGTGTTTCTGCACCCAGGGGAAAGACATGGCATGATCAGCATTTTTCACTCGAACGAATCCAATTGATAAAGCAATATACTCAGTGTCACTTTGCTTGATCTCCCAGTTTAACAGTAGTCATGCTAAAAGTTGATACATTACTCCATAAATTTTTCCCATAAAAATGTGCTAGCTGTAGCTTTATACAGACACACTTTTCAACATTTAACAATGTAAGGAAAAAAAATGCAAGAAATTGTGCTTGTTCATGAAGATGCTCCATTTCTCGTATATGTGGATGCAAGAAAAAGAATACACCAAAATCGAAAAAGTTACTAAAACTTTTAAGAGGACTTTCCCAGTTCCAAGCTGTCAGGTACCATGTGCTCATGTGGAGGTGTGTGTGTGTAAAAAAATAGGGTTAATAAAAAATGTGCTATTCAGAGGCCTCATGTTCCCACAGGGCACAAGGATGAGCATGTACTGTACACCCCCAAAAACTTCATACAACCCCCCACAATTACACTGCCACCACTAGGATTAATTATAGGTTTTATACCTAAGGAGTAGAGCTGGACAAAATCTTTTTGTTGATTTTTTTACCGCTTCGGATCGTCTGTTCCTTTGCTTCACGATTTTTTCGTGGATTCGTTTTAAAAAGGGCAATCCATCATTCCCAAAACTGTTTTTATAGCATCGACAATTTGCATGTCGGATTAACAAATCAAACCCAAAACCGTAATCCATGATTCATGTATGAGGAGGTGGAGCCGAGGAAAATAAATAGAGGTGCAATCCCCAGTACATACAAATTATTATTATTATTATTATTATTATTATTATTAATGGGTTTTTATGAGTGTATATGAAGATTTGCATCTCTTCAAATGCTGACCTGCTACGGCACTTTGGTTGATCCCTGAAGATGGCTAACATGAGTCAGTATGTCTAATTACTACCTGGTTTTAATATACGCAATTGGAGCTGGAATAATAATAATAATGTCTTGCTGACCGCTGGTACCACACAATGTGGGGTTAATTATCTCCTTAGCTAGCTTGCAGTTACTTATGTGATATTACCCTCTGTCATATGATGATTCACGAAACACCATACAATCATTCACCTTATTATCATATTGCCAAAACAAGCAATTTTGGTGTCATATATTAGTCCTATTTGAATGTTGATCATCTAATAGTCAGACCCTTAAGTGCCATCTGTGCTGTGCTAAGCAGACAGTACTGTACCCGTCCCTAACATCTCTGTCAGAAATGACAATTGTTATCTGGCAGCCAGCCACCAGTTACATAAAGTCCATGTTGTATGTTAAAAAAGACAGTCAGCATCTACATCAGCAACATGTTCAATAGACATGAAAATGTCATATTCATAGTTTTGATTAAAAAAAGACCCATACAGCTGTGTCCTGATGTTGTATTTAAAAAAATGGCATAATGTGATAAAGCAGTTGCTAACTCCCACTCTCTCTCCCAGTCCCAGCGTACTAGAGGTTGAGTATGTGATGGAGGATAACTGTTTTAAACTAGGTGTAGCAGTGAAACTAGGCAACATACAGCATGATTTCATACATTTCTTCTCTAGCACACTTACTCGATTTAATTAATTGTCATGTGTTTCCTAGCTCAATGTGCATAGCATTTATTTGATTGTTGATAGAAAAAAAATGCTCACAGTAGATATTGTTAATTTTTGTTTTACAAAAATGACTTTACTCCGGTTGTAATTTTTAATGATGGGTTCACTCACAGGCGGTTTTTAACATTGTCCTATGACGGGTTACTCCATCCTCCTTTTTTATTATATTATAACTAATCTGCACAGATTGAAATTATCAATCTTTTGGCAGATTTTACTCTGAGGGACAGATTTTGAAAAGAAACTCCGGGAAATTGTGGGGAACATATTTCAACTGGTTCGCTCATCCCTACTAAGGAGTCCTCTGTCTCCTTGGTACCAGAAAAATGCACAAATTGAACAAAAATCACAATTTAACAAAACATGTCAGTAAAACATGAAAACAATGTGGACAGCCACTTCAATTAGAGCTCAAAGAGATTATTTATTACTGTAGGCAAGGTCAGACAATAGTCCACACATGCAGTTTCAGGGTAAACCAAATGTTGAGTGGTTTTATTTCTCCACAAACACAAATAAACATTTGGGCACACTGTCCCTTTGAAGGCAAAACAAAACTCATAAAAAGAACACCTACTTCACATAGGGACAACTTTCTAAACATTCTAAGCCCTATCTATCGGGCTGGCTGGCTTTGTCCAGTTCCCAACCCCTAAATATATACCACAATAGTAATGGAACAATATTAAAGTCCTTACTGTATCTTTGTTTGGGAATCTCTGTCCCTAGAGAGAGAGTTTAGGAAATCCTTCCGTATAGGAGCATGCACAGGACAGCTCTGTAGTCTGAGTCAGCCACCTACTGCAAGCAGTAGCCTCCTTATCAAGCTGGTTGTCAGCTGTCTCAGCTTATTTCCTGATTGCCCAAGTATCACTGGGTTAACCTTCTGAGTGCTGATGAAGGACTCAGATGTATGTTTCCCATTCATAATTATCATTACCTAACTTCAACCTTTCACATACCTCCCCTGTTTGTGTTTGGCTAAAGCCCCACACTGCTGAAGCCTGAACCTCCACTCCTTCTCACAACAAATAATCGGCATTTTCATGCTCCTTCCCGGACCTATGCTGGATATCAAAAGTGAAGGACTGGGGGGCCATATACCACCGGGTCAACCTCGAGCTTGTGTCCTTCATGGTATTTAACCATTTCAAGGGTGAATGGTCAGTGACCAGGGCGAAGTGCACCCCCATGACATAATGCCTCCAGGCCTCAATTGACAATTTACGGCGAGGCACTCCTTTTATATGATGGAATACCTCACTTCCCTTGGGAACAGCTTCTGGCTTATGAACAATATGGGTTGTTCAACACCTTCAAATTGTTGGGAAAGAAATGCTCCCAGTCCTACAGTATCTCGGAGGCATTAATCTAAATTATGAAGGGCTCCTTAACATTTGGGTTCCAAAGAGCAAGGCCCTCTGACAGGCACTTCTTTAACTATCAAAGGCACTCTGACACTCTCATCTAACTTGGGTCGGGCAATCATTTTGTTAAATCTTTAAGAGGTGCTGTAATCTCTGAAACATTTGGTATAAATCACTTGTAGTACCCTGCTAACCCCAAAAGAGCGTGGACCTGAATCTTTGTCTGTGGTGTTGGGACTTCCTTTATGGCAGCCACCTTTCTGGAGAGTGGCCTTACTATTCCTCCCCCATGGCATAGCCCAAATATTTGGTAGTGGCTTTTCCCAGGGCACATTTTTTTGGATTGGCAATGAGCCCTGCTTCTCTTAAGGACCTTAGAACTGCCCTTAACCTTTTTATATGGGACTTCCAGTGCCTACTATAGATGACGATGTCATCCAAGTAGCCAGTGGCATATGCCCTTTGGGTTGTCCATTAATCTTTGGAACGTGGCTTGAGCCCCATGTAACCCAAACAGCATAGTGACAAATTGGTATAAACCAAAAGGGGTGACGAAGGCAGTTTTACATTTGGATTCCTCCGCTAAAGGTATCAGCCAATATCCTTTCGTGAGGTCTAGCGTGGAGATATAATCTGCTTTACCAAGAGAGTCAAGAAATTCATCCACCCTTGCCATTGGGTATGCATCGAATCTGGATACGGCATTTACCTTTTGGAGGTCCCTGCAAAACCTCACCTTCCCATCTGGTTTAAGGACCAACACTATAGGGCTACACCATTCACTGTAGAACTCCTCAATCATGCCCAATTCCAACATGTCCATTATCTCCCTCTCTGCAAGTTTTTTTTCGCCTTCTGGCAATCTGTAGGAATACTATGGGATACTAAATCAGTCTGGCCTGGCAGCTCGGAAAATACATCTGGAAAATGGTCACATAATTCCAGTAGGTCTGACCTTTGTTCCGTTGTTAACTGACCTCCCATAGTGACCTGGTGGTCATTATAAGTCCTACCCTTTGTAGGCTGTGGACCCATATCCGTCTCTCCTTCCAGAGGGTGGATGAATAGCGATCTCATTGTTTTCCAGGGTTTCAGAAGGTTTATGTGGTAGATTTGTTTACCCTTCCTGGACCCGGGCTGAGAGATTTTATAGTTCACCTTCCCGGTGCGGCAGAGAACATGGAAAGGACCCTGCCCCTTCGCTGCGAGTTTACTCTCTGAAGTTAGTAATAGCAGCATCACTTGGTTTCCAGGTTGAAAACCCCTTTTGCAGGCATTTTGGTAATACTGCCTCTCTTGACGTTGTTGAGCAGATTTAAGATTTTCCTTAGCAAACCGACCTATCATGTCTAGGCAGTTTCTAAGGTCTATTACATACTGAAGGGTATTCTTGGAGGGGGAGGGCTCCTCCTTCCAGGATTCCTTTAATAAGTCCAGAATAACCGGTGGCTGGCATCCATAAAGGAGCGCAAATGGGTAGAAACCTGTGGAGGCTTGGGGAACTTCTCATACCGCAAACAATAGGAAAAGGAGAATTTCATCCCAGGCTCGTTTTTCAGTGTCCACAAACTTCCTAAGCATGGTTTTTAAAGTTTGGTTAAACCTCTCTACAAATCCATCAGTCTGAGGATGGTAGACCGAGGTCCAGACGGATTTAACCTCTAATAACTTCAGGACATCCTGCATTAACTTCGCCATGAAGTTTGTTCACTGGTCGGTTAACATTACCTAGGGCAGTCCTACCCGAGAGAAAAGCTCTAACAGCCTGTGAGCCACCTGTTTAGAAGTGGTTGATCTTAGAGGGAAGGCCTCAGGATATCTGGTGGCATCATCTACGACAACTTGTATGAACTTATGTCACTTCGCAGAGGGTTCTAAGGGTCCTACCAGATCTATACTAATCTCTCGAATGGCACCGAGACCAAGGGCAGAGGAATCAAGGGAGCCAGCTTCTGTCCCTTTTGGCTAGTTAACTGGCATTCAGGACATGTCTAACATAGATTCATGATATCACCAAGTATGCCAGACCAGTAGATCCGGGACGAGATGCGATCCGTGGTCTTATATCTGCCTAGATGACACCCCATGGGAGAGAATGGGCTAGGGTAAACACTGTTTTAATAAAAATTTGGAACTAATATTTGTTGAATGACTTCCTCTGTTTGTGTAATCTTATTCACACATTATAGGATGTCATTGAGTATTTCGAAATGTGGAAACACCCTTATACCTTGTTCATTCACTATGTTGCCATTGAAGAAGAGACGAAGAAAACCGAGCACTAATTCCAAGCAAGTGAAAATGAGTCAGGCAGAGAGCGTACCCATTATAGAAAAAATAGCAAATTTATTGGATCATTAAAAAAGCAGCATATCAGGTAAAGGAGCCCGCACCTATGCATTTCAAGCCTAAGCTCATTATCAAGGTGAAGAAAATATTACTCACCAGGGTATATAAGCTTTGTGCACGATCGTCTCCAATCCCGTTTCCTTCCTGGAGCATCAAAAATGATGCGGGAGCTGTGACGTCAGCGCGCAAAGACTGAGAGCAACAATAACAATCTTTATTAACACAAAAAAACACTAACACTCCAGCTGTAATGATGCTATTGAGGTTAAATCTTTAACACATGACAGAAAGTAATTAGATCAATTTACTAGTATTAAAGACTATAAAATATTGATAAACATTCAATGCAAGCAACCCCCTGACGAAACATTGCATCCCTTTGCATAAGGGACAACACAAGGACTAATAAGTTAAATGAAAAAGAATGGTATATGTGCTTGAGTGTACCAATGATAACAAAAAGAGAGAATATTTAAAAGAACTATAAAAAAAGATATAAACTTTCATAATTGATTAGTGAATTGATGATATAATTATTTTAAATGATAATTAAATGTATATTTATAAACTTAATCATCAATAATATAAAAATAAATATAAATGATACATTTGTTAAATAGCTCCAAGAAAAATAGATAGACCTGAGAGAACAAACAGTGATATTAATATTTTCACACATGTGCAGCTCCTAGCTGTGAGTTGTAAACAAATACATTTATACATGTGTAAATGAATAACATCAGTGTAGGAACGGACCGAGATCCCAGTCTGAATTTCAACCTTGAGGAATTCTGGTTCTTAAAGTAAAAATCCAGAAGAGTTCACATTTATCTAATATTTTTATTCTGTTGCCTCCTCTAATGGGTTTTGGAAAATATTCAATACCCATATAGGTAAATGTATCTACACTACCCAGACTACAGTTCATGAAATGTTGTGAGACTGGAGGGGTGAGATCATTCTTACTAATGAGTCATAAGTACTCCATAATGCGGACCTTTAGGGCCCTAGTGGTTCGTCCAACATATTGTTTACCACATACGCAATTTAATAAATAAACTACAACTGTGGTATTACAATTAATGAACGATTTGATTTGGAATTCATATCCGGTGACAGTAGAGGTAAATTGTGAACCGGATATCATATGTTTACAAGATTTGCAATTAGTACAGTTAAAACTGCCTTTAGGTAAATTATTGTTTTTTGGTTTATATGTTTGAAATAAACTTGTAGAAACATAATTGTAAAACAGAGAGAGCTCAAAAGATTGGGTTCAAAGCATCATTTCCTCCCATCCGGAACTACTGGTCGGTTCAGTCTGCTTCCGGGTTACATCGGGAGAAGTTGTGCATTCTCAGAGGCTCCTGCTGGACGGTGGCTCAAGGGTGCTGGGACTGCATGTGGGAGTGAGGCGTGCAAGCAGAGCAGTGATGTCCGGCATCTAGTGAATGAGTATTACTCATTACATGCTTGATTTATCATTTTTGTTTGTGAGTTTAAATTTGTTGGACTTTTAATGGGAACATTAAATTGTGTATTTTTCATATTACAATAGGATCAGTCGCTTTCTTTCTTCTCATTTTTGTAGATCTGCTGGGAGGTCGTTGGTTCCATATAGAGAGCTGCCAGTATCCTGTTTAGTGGGCCATCATCACATTTCATGTGCATTTCAACAGGACTATTTTTATATGTTTTTTTTGGACTTTAAATTTAATATTTTTCATTCAAGTTCTTTGTTTGTCCTCATATTTTTATTTATTTTCAATTTTTTATATATATATAGATCAATAAAAAAAATGGCAGGGAAAGCAGCAGTTTAAATGAATTTCGGTCACATTATGCAGACTAGTTAATGTTGTTTAGCATTCTAACATGTTTGTAATGACTGCATGTGAACAAACAAAACCTTCGGTAATACAGCCAGTCCTCGGTTATCCGACACAATGCGTTACTCAAAATGGCGTTGGATAGCGAAACGTCTTAAAGCGAAACACGTTTTCTCATAGGAACACTGTTGAAATGAAAGGTTCCGTTCGTGAAGGCATTTTTATTGGTAATATACTCCAAATATTTTACTCGAACAATAAGATATGCAGCCCACACAAATTATATAGTGTGTGTATATATATATATATATATATATATATATATATATATATATATAAAATATATATATATATATATATATATATATATATATATAAAATATATATATATATATATATATATATATATATATATATATATATATTTATATTTATATATTATGTCATGTAATAATATGTATTAGATAGTATAATATATTATTATATTATCATATATATATATTATATACACATAAAGAACTTTGCAAAGCGTCGTAAGAGCGTTGAATAAGCCATTCGTTGTAAAACGAGGACTGCCTGTACAAGCTGTACAAGCATTAGTCTAATTTTCCGTGGTTCATTAAGAATATATATATATATATATGTCAATAATGTTAATAATGTATTTTAACATAAATACATTGGTTTCATGCAGTAAGCAGTTATTTTGAAGATGTAGTGTAATATTTTATAATGGCATGCTTCACGTGTAGTACATAGGTACAGTATAAAAACCGTGTGTTTAGATGCATCATTACGTTTGTATTTAACCAATAACTTTCTGAAATTAATATTATATATCTACTTCTTTAATAGATGTTGACATCTCCGTTCCAGACTAAAGATAATGTGAAAGCATGTATCCAAAACACCGACAAACTGAGAGCTTTTACATCCTGGCCACATGCCAAAGACATCACATGGCCACTAATGCTATGATACACCTCAAAGTGAACATGCAAACTTTTATATATCGTAGCTAATCATAGATTATATAATTTGCTTAGCAGAATTAATATAGATGTTAGGGTATTTTAGACTAAGTTGAAATGTGTGTAAACATTACAATAAACGTTGACATGACATCTTGTCTTAGTACTCCATTTTTACCAATGTCATGTTGATGACACTGACATCACTCAAATAATACAATTCATGTTTTCCTATGTCGTCTGAAGAAACACACATGTAGTTCTAGTGAAACGAATGTATTGTTCAAAGTTCTACATGACTAATTGTACGAAGCATTTACATGAAAGATTCAAATAGAAATGTGTGGTTTGAACTTACAAATATTACTTATGATAGGGATACATGCCAGGTTACTGATAGAAGATATCAACATCTCATCTGCTCATACTCCTGCAGACACTCCAATTATCTACGTAGTAATAGTTACATAAGTGGCAATAATAATATTAAGTAAGGAATGTGAACCATAACAATTGTCTAAGTATTTAAGAACACCATTAATTGTTACGAAGTTGATAATGATGTTGAAACTATTATATAAAAATTAGATATAATCATTTCCAGTAGTTAAGTTGTTAGATAACACTATGCATAGTAATGAATACAGCACTATCTCTTCACTTAATACCCAACATTCTGCATTTAAGGATGCACACATTGTATAGGTGGGGTGAAACATGATTAATACAAGAAGAAATGTGTGAAACATTCACATACCGTTGGCAGACAAAGTTCTGATCAGTCACTACAAAATGTGCAGTTCTTTGGAGAGAGCAGGATCCTAAGATTACATACACACAATGCAATGTAACACACATCACGAGATGATTACAGATTCGATTATATGTGTTAGAAAATCTTACATGTGAAAAAATTCTCTATTAATGTCCGGCGAGTCTCCACCCCACTGGCTGTATGGTCCCTAACCCCTGCAGGAGGCACGAGAGGATCCTCCTCTAAATCCTCACGAATGTTGCCTTGAAGATTGTGACGTAGGGCAATGTTGTGCAAAATGCAACAACAAATCACTATGTCACCAACCTTCGCTGGCGAATACTGGAACGCACCACCAGATCTATCAAGACACCTAAAATGACTTTTCAACACTCCAAATGTCCTCTTGATCACCGAGCGTGTGGATATGTGTGCGGCATTATTTCGTTCCTCTGCAGGGGTTTGAGTATTTCCCAGTGGGGTCAGAAGCCAAGGCCTAGTACATGAGTGAATACTATACAACACATGCCCTAATAATGAAATCCTCCTTATCTAAGATGACGCTGCATGACATGGATTAGATATACAACTTCACAAAAGTTAAGTATTTGTGGTTACTTACAATATTAGTAACACATAATGAAACATAAAACTCTACATTAAATGTACTTGTAAGTGCAGTTTCTGTAACATTGACTGACCCAATAGCCAACCGTCCGGGAATTCCCCTGCTTATTATTTACGGAAAACTAATGAGTTCTTCAGAATATGGGAATCGTGGCAGGCACCTGGGAAGCGGGCTACCACACTCAGAATTTTCATGTATGCGTCACATACGACCTGCACATTGAGCGAGTGGTAATGTTTCCTGCTCCAGAAATCCCTCTCCTCTTCACGTAGCGGGGTCAGCGCAACATGTGTGCAATCTATAGCACCCATCACAATGGGTAGCCCAGCTACATTATAAAATGCAGTCTTCAGTGCCTGCCACTCTATCTGCTCGCTAGGAAAATGTATATAATCACTAACGTGTTGAGTCAGTGCACATAGAAACTGGCTAAAGGCCAGCGAGAATGCCGACTGCGAGACCCCGCATACTATGCCCACAGTTGTCTGAAATGACACCGAAGCAAGAAAATGTAATGAGCTCAGCATTTTAACAAGGCCAGGCACTGCATGACTCCTGTCTGTTGTTGGCTCTAAATCTTCTCTTAACACTTCATAGAGTTCCAAGATAGCCGCTGAGCTCAATCGGTAGCGGCTGATAACCTCGTCCTCAGTCAAGCCAGGGAGATTTTTTGCCTTAAATTGCGGGGGGCTATGTGTCTCACAACACGGATCTCCCTCTATCTCCTCTCCCTCCTCTCTCTCCTCTCTCTCCTCTCTCTCCTCTCTCTCCTCTCTCTCCTCTCTCCTCTCTCTCCTCTCTCTCCTCTCTCTACTCTCTCTCCTCTCTCTCCTCTCTCTCCTCTCTCTCCTCTCTCTCCTCTGCAACATAATCTCCCTCCTCCTCCTCGCACAAAACAATACAAAAGCACAATCTTGTGCCGCATCCATTTCACCGTGGAAGGTAAGTGGCTCCTTATATCATTTAAATAGGCAGACTAATAAGTCACATGATTGTAATTGATGACACGTGTGTTGGATAGTATTGTGAACATATGAATTGTAGTCATTCAAAAATTCATTGTACTTTAATTCAGATGTGTTACACACATAATTAAATGTGATGTCATCATCAATTAGACACCATTCGAGAATCCACAGTAAAACCGATGCTGCGACCCAATATGAGTAATTGCCAGAAAATAATAACTCAATCATTACATTTGTATGTAACATGTTGAGTCATGAATGTGTTATATCACAAGAAGTAATGGTTTGTTTGTATAAAGGTGTGTCAGAAGGTTGGATTATTGACAAGATGGTTGTTTGGTGATGACGGGAAAATTGCCCTTTAAATTAACCCCCTGCTAACGTTTGCTGGTACACTATAATGTTTAGAAGATACATGTAATTCAATTGATCTAAATTTCAAATCAATCATGTGTTCTCCTTTAATTTCAATTATTGATTATCAGCTCCAGGAGATACAGATATATTCACGCCAACATCCGTGGACCCCCAGACAGCTTCGAGGACCACCCCTGGACCCCTCTGAGTGCTAAATAAATGTACTTTCTTTCTCCATCTGAATGTATGTTAAAAGGTGAAATGCAGTATTATCCATATGTGGAGAATATTATTTTGTAACAATACTGTACTGTATGTGTTATGGGGTTGTATTAATTTGTAAGGAAAGTTGTATTTGGGGGTGGCACACGATTGCTACCGCAAGCCAGCGGGGAACCCCGAACATCCAAGGACCCCCGAACACCCGGGGGACCCCCACGGGCTCAGGCGGAGACCCCCACGGGGTCAGGCAGGGACACCCGCCGGCCTGTTGTATGGGTTTTGCACATGCAAAAATATAAACCAAGAAATTTTTCTAAGTAAAGCTTTTTTAGCGTCTACCTTGAGCTGACGTGTTTTCTTGAACGCAAGTTTCGCGTATGCTAAGGTTGCGTTGCTAAGTGCATCCCGCATAAGGGCAGAATTTCACGCAAACAGGGTAACGAACGAGCAAAGTTGAACTTAGAAAAAATTCCAGAAAAAAGTCACTTTTAGAACGCAAAGTGCTTGTTTGCGTTGCTTAGTGAATCGTGTTCAGCGCAACATCACGTTCTAAGAGCACTTTGCATTCTAAAAACAACTTATCGGTGCTTAGTGCATGACCCCTCTGTTTGCTAACAATTTTGAATAAATCTTGCTGTCCAAATTTATCAGGGAGTTAGACAGATAGCTCTTAAGATAGTCATGTCCTTCCCTTTCTTATGGATCAGGGAAATGGAAGCCTGAAGCATCTGTTCCGAGAACGAGGCCTTGTCCAAAACCACATTATACATCTTAAGCAGATAGGGGGCAAGCAAATCTACACATTTTTTATAGTATAGATTTGAGGAACCATCCGGGCCGGGGGCCTTTGATGGTTTTGAGCTGCTTTATAACTTGAGTTAGCTCTTCTATTGTTAATTCTTTGGCTAGTTCTTCCTACTCCTCCGCAACCAACCTTGGCAACCTGGCCTCAGCAAGAAAAACCTCTAGGGCCTGCTTTGTCTTAGTATTATGTATCCCCTTCTCCCCATCGTAGAGTCCCTTAACATACTTTTTACTATCATTTTAGGATTGGAGGTCAGCCCTTCTAATTTGCGGCTAATAGATTGAATATTTAAGTTTGACTGTGTTTCTGAGTTTTGATGCTAGTAAGGTATCTGGCTTGTCTGCTTTCTCATAAAATGTCATCTTTGACCAACTCATTGCATTTTCCACCTGGGAGGTTGTCACGGTAACTTATCACACGATATAATAAACACCAAATATCTGGGTTGAACTGAACGAGGCTTAGATATAATAAAATATATTTATTCCTTAAAAAGGTGAACACAGCAATATAGTACAATTAACAGGCAAGAAGGTAACACTTACTTAGGATTGGGGAATGGAGAAGTATCAGCTAGCAATTCTCCAGCAATCCGGTGACATTCAAGGTGAAATCAGAAGAACAAGAACTGTAGGGTTGACACAGTTTATATACCTTTGTAACCCTATTCTTAACATTGAATACAGACTATTGGTGAACAATTATCTGTATCCAATCCCTAACGTGGAAACACAGTTTAACCCATGCCCCCAGCTAGTTAGCCCATGAATACTGGGACTCTGAGGGTCTTATTTCTGTAGCCCCATAATTAAATCAGGGGCGATGACCAGTCTACCAGATGAAGTATCTGGCAGGATCTTCATTGTTTGTAAGTGTAGATATAACACTTACAAACCACTCCAGTTTGATGCTTCCCCGCCCTCAGGTAAACAGTTAGAGCGGCTGAGTCTTTTGATCAGTACTTGGTTCCTAGACTTTGGGTCACCCCTCTGACCATTTGCATTCCTTTGTGTGAAGGAATCTGCGCGGGTTTTTATCCCCGCCTTGGAATACAATATTAAAGTTAAAACACAGACATATTAAAATATCCAGTTCCGTTAGGTCCAGTGGGTCCAAACTTTCCAGATCTTAATGCTGGAACTGAGACATCATATGATCCAAGTTTTAGCCTGCTGCAACCTTCAGAACCGGAGATACACAAATACCACTTAAACCGTTTCATACTTTAACACAAAATTCTCCGGTGTGTGTGTGTGGTGCAGACACTGACATTATAATGAAACATGGGAACAGGGGAACATACATTTTCCTGACATGACAAGGTGTAAGCCACATTCCTGGACCGCAGTCCAGTTAAATCCTTGTCTCGCTGGTGAGGTCAGGGGGTGGCCATATGGGATCCTACCCCTATAATACTGGGCCAACCCCCCTCTCCCTCTACACAGGTTAGGAGAAAATTTATCTCAATTCTTGTATCCTTCAATTTTTTAAGTGTTTATATTTTATTATGTCTCTTGTGTTCCCCTGTAAGAGTTGATAATTTTGCTTGAAGCTCTAAAACTTTTTTGGTTTTCTCTCGTTTTCTCCCTGCTGCAATGCTAATGAGAGAACCTCTAAGAGTGGCTTTATGTGCTCCCAAAGTGTTATAAGGGAGCGTACACTTCCCGCGTTTGTCTTGAAATAGCTTTTGATCTCTTTATCTATGTTTTGCAAAACCTCAGGTATTTTTAGGAGGCATTAATTTAATATCCAGTTTGCTCCAGGTCTGTGTAGGCGGAGATCTGCGCACTTCAGTTCAATTTGTGCATGGTCAGACCATAAAATGTCATGGATCTATGTCACACTGACAGAAGGGACAATTTTGTTTGATAAAAAAAAAATAGTCTATTCTGCTGTAGTTCAAATGAGTGTTAGAGAAAAAAGTGTAACCCTTTTCTGTGGATGTAACTCTCTCCAGATGTCAGAAAGCTGCGCCTCTTTAAGTGCCCTTATAAGTCCAGTGTTTCTGCTCTCCGCCTCTGGGACGATTGAGCTGACCTGTCCATAGCCGGATCAAGCTCCAGATTGAAGTCTCCTGCAAGTATGGTGTGCCCTTTTCTAACTCTATTAAGAATATAAAAAAAAGCTGTGAAAAACAGTGGATCCGACTCACAAGTTGCATATGCTGTTGCAATTGTCAAGCATTGATCTCTAATCGTCCCCACTAGAATAAAGAATCTGCCCTCCTTATCACATCTTATCTGTTCTACCACTAGGGGGAGTCTGTTATTAATTAGAATTGCTACACCTCTTTTATTGGTCTGGGCTGAGGAGACGTACTGTAGAACTGCCTGAAGGTTTTATCTAAATACTTTGGGGCGCAACTTTTACCTTAATGACTCTCCTGTAACAGCAATAGGTCAACATTCTTTCTTTTATAGTCTGACATCACTAGACACCTCATAACTGGGCAGTTAAAGCCTTTCACATTGTGGGATAATATAGTTATCGACATTTTGGTAACCGACTAAGTAACGCTTCTTCTAGGGCTCCTTCTTTTCTGGAGGGCTCAATGTTATTGCATAGCATTGTGGGTGGGAGATAGTCCTGTGGACTTCTCCTTGTACCGAGGTGGAGGTACAGAGTGTGATGGTGGGGGGTGGGGAAGGGGAGGGGAGACAACAATTTCCAAGAACACAAAAAGAAAGGACTCCAAGGGAGTCAAATAATTTAATGGGCCATAAGAGGTCAACGTAAACTCAGGCCCATCTGCCCTTAGGTGAAAATTACAAACTGGACCGAAAAAGAAAATGGTCCAGTGTCCTGGACAATAGATGTGTCCAGGAGCCCTTGGGACATTGTGGGTGACAGAGAAACACGCCCCATCACCCCTTTAAGGATGCATGTAGGAAGCAGGGGTAATGACTCCCCCGCCCAGCCCGTTGAGGCATCATAACGTAAAAACATCTCATAAGCTAAAAAACAATCCGTAACAGAATGAATCTACTGTAGACATAGTTAATGTAATTATAAGCAATTCATAGATTTCCAAGAACCTGTTATTAAACCGTGCCCAAGAAACCATATTGTATCTGATGTTAATTCATATTCAAATTCATATTTATATTGTGTATTTATTTCACTTTTTTTTATAAAACATTTTCATTCCTATAACTGCCCTGAAGGCTAATTATAGTATATATTTTTTTCCTTTTTTGTTTCTTTTGAACAAAAGATGCTTTTAACAAAAACCTTTACCAAAACCACTTCAACAACTTTAAAGTTTAACTTTTGAGACTATTGACACTGGGTGGATTAAAGCTAACCTTTATTCTGTCATATACCAACAAGACAAACAATTTGATGTTCTGACTACACCATGACAGAGCCCACTCAAATCAGCACACCCCCATCTTCTATCTTTTGGGCAGCAGAGGCCGCAACCTCCCTCACCTCCTTTTGAGCCCATATCTCTATTTCCTTCCCCTATCTGTAGAAAGAAATGTGTGTGGTGCTTACAAGTCCGTATTGCAAAAAATAAATGATTGAAATGGAAAACAACCCTTGGTATAGAATATGATAAATGTCTCAAGGATGCAGCCCGGTAGAAATACTATCCCACATAATCAAGTAGTAAGGACAATATTGTTAACACCTGCAGGTGACCGGTAGATGAAACATCCTTTAGGCAGACATAATAAGCGGGGACAACATGGAATAAACTCACTTGGGAATCTTCATCCACCATAAACAGCAAGTCCAATGTAACCAGTGTCCCAGGGTTGAATGTGCATCCGTTATTAGAAGGTCTTGATGCAGAATTGAAGGAGGAAAAAAACGAAGCACTGTATCCAGCTATGAATGCAGCAATAAAACCAACAGGAGTACGTTCCCAAAATAAAAAGCTATTTTAATGGGTCAGAACAAGATAACAAAACACACCTACGCGTTTCGGACCTCTACAGTCCTTTATCAAGGTGAATACAACAATAAACTGCCGAGTGCAATTTATACTTACCACTAGAACGCATGGGCCAGTTGCAGGAACTTCCGGGAACGTCACATGCTGCGGGTGCACGACCCATGACCCGTGACGCACACCCGTCTGTTCACGTAGCCACGCCATGTAGTCAGTAATCCAGGAGCAGCGTCATGCGCACCAGAGCAGGGGAGACACTGTTCGTGTGTGTATCAAACACACCCCCAATCAGTGCTTCCTACTCCGTGATGTAAAAACGCATGACGTCACTCCGTTGTTAGACACGTGACCAACCAGGTCAAACCGCATGGCGTAACTAGGCAACATGACACCATGCGTCCCGTGGTGCACATGTATCAAAACAAAAAAAGTTTTTTTGTTTTTTTTGTTTTGATACAGTGCATGTGCACCACGGGACGCATGGTGTCATGTTGCCTAGTTACGCCATTTGGTCACGTGTCTAACAACGGAGTGACGTCATGCGTTTTTACATCACGGAGTAGGAAGTACTGATTGGGGGTGTGTTTCATACACACACGAACAGTGTCTCCCCTGTTCCCGTGCGCATGATGCTGCTCCTGGATTTCTGACTACACGGCGTGGCTACGTGAACAGACGGGTGTGCGTCACGGGTCATGGGTCATGCAGCAGCAGCAGCAGCAGCATGTGACATTCCCGGAAGTTCCTGCAACTGGCCCATGCGTTCTAGTGGTAAGTATAAATTGCACTCGTCAGTTTATTGTTGTATTCACCTTGATAAAGGACTGTAGAGGTCCGAAACGCATAGGTGTGTTTTGTTACCTTGTTCTGACCCATTAAAATAGCTTTTTATTTTGGGAACGTACTCCTGTTGGTTTTATTGCTGCATACATAGCTGGATACAGTGCTTCGTTTTTTTCCTCCTTCAATTCTGCATCAAGACCTTCCCCTATCTGAGCTTTATGTATGTCATGACCTAAAACAACCCCACTAACACTTAATCTAACCCCCTTTAAATCTCTTCTTCCACAATCCTACTTTCCTGCTTTCATTACTACTCCTTAAGTCTTGGATTCCTTGCCTCTTGACTCCCCTGCCTAGCCGGAGGACCCTTTACTCTTGTTCGGGTCTACCTATGCCCAGGGTAAGGTATGGGGTGAGGGTTCACTCATACCCCATCCCCTGATATGCCTACCCTCTCTTCACCCCCGGACTGCATGGAGTCTTGCAGTAAACTCTTCACTAACCCCCACCTCTCCTGCAGGTCTTGGATCCTATGAATCTGTGTGACAGACAGTGTGTTGCAGAGACAAGGAGCATTATCCAGCACACATAATTACCATACATATGTATATTACCCAACGTGGAGGATATACCCCTCTCTAAGTGCGCCCAGCTAGGCCTTTTATTAACTTATGACGTGCTCTCATGAAAGATTTTTGCAATTCGGGGAGTCTTTGCATTGTTCCCTGTCACTTTCTAGTGCTTAATAACACTTTAGTGATATTGGCCTGTTCAGACACCTATAACCGGCTATCAGTAGACACATCTTCACTTCCACGCATTTGCCCTGAGCTGTACCTGTGGCCTGGCCTCTCCCCCCTTCCCTGGTAAAGCCCCTCTGCTAGCTCAAATCTGGATGCAGTGGGCCATAGCCAAATCCCCCCCCCCTCCACCCTGGCTCATAGGGGAGATAATAGTCCCGCTCGAACCCCCTCCTGCGGACACTTACCCAATGGGTATGGCTGCAAGCCTGGATCGGAACTTCACAGACCCTGTGGTGTTTCTCCTTTGCGGGCGCCATCTTTTCTGCTTCCCGCCAAGCTGAGGCGCCCGGCGGGAATCTCTGCTGTAAATGGCGGCCCATAAAGGAGGGCCCTCCTTCCCCTTAAATGCCCCCCTCCAGCTCTTTGAATTAACTGGTGAAGTACTTCCTGCGGTGGCTTCCTCCCTTGGGTAGATCTGCTCGACCCCTTCCACTGATCCACATTGTCCACTAAAGAGAAGCTCCCTCTCTCCGATGCCACTGAAGCCTCCCCTGCTTGCTCTAACTCTAGAGGTGGAGGGAGGGAAGATCCGGACCAGGTCCCCCTGCTGTGTGAGTGTGATGATCAATTAGGCCAGAACAAAGAGCTGTTCCTTTAAATTTCAGCTGCCCAGTTAACAGAATATGTACAAAGTTTCCTTTAAGTACTGATTATACCTAATCAGGCTGCCTCCTCCCTGTCTGCCACATGGGGAGCTTCTAAAGCCTCGTTCAGGGTGCCAAAGGCAGGAGTTGGAGGGAGGGCATTCGGGAGGGAGGGCGGCAGTCTGCTGACGTTTTCAGGAGTTGAGGAGGGGGCGGGGCTACAGACGGCAGCTTAGGGATCCAAGTTGCAGTCATGAAATCATTCTCAAGAATGATTTCATTGGCTGCCTAGGTCCCAGTGACGCTGCTGCAGCTTCAAAAAACAATTTTTTCATTTATTGAAACTATAGCCAGCGTCAACTCCTGGCTTCGGAGACAGGGCAGCTGCTACCCTGACAACCAGTATTCAATTTGAATACTTTGTGTCCCACGGCAGCTCGCACGGCAGCACGCCCTCCCTCCGAAGCCTGCACCCTGAACAAGGCCTAACTCGCCGCCATGCAGGTTCCAGGGTGGACGTCTCCTCAGGATCTTGGTGAGGCACTGGACCTGGTAACCCCAGCTTTTTAAGGAAGGTATCTCCCTCTGATGTCTCTCAGTATGTTGGCACTTCCATCCTTTAAAACTAATAGCCCAAACGGGAAAACCCATCGGTATCGCAGCCCCCTGTCTCTCAGCAATTCAGTTATAGGTTGCAGTTTGTGTCTTCTGCGGAGAGTCAGAGGGGACAGGTCCTGTAAAATTAGTAGCTTAATTTTCTTAAAACACTATATTATTGGAAGCTCGGGTGATTTTGCAAAGGCCTTCTTTTGTTTTGAAATAGTGAAATCTAAGGATAATATCACTTGGAAGGTCTCCTTTCTGAGGTCTGCTTCTGAGGGATCTATGACACCTATCCAGTGCTATTTCAGCCCCAGTCATCTCAGGAATCATGGCATTCAGCCATTTTGAGACAAAGTTTTCTACTTCTAGGATTGCCTCAGGGACTCCACGGATCCGAATATTGTTCCTGCGATCCCTGTTTTCTGAGTCCTCCTGTCGCTCGAATAACTCTGAGAGATGACCTTTCAAGTACAGTAAGTTGTTGTTTTTATGTTTTTGTTTAGCATTTTTTATTGTTGAGTCCAGTTTTTATTCTAACTCCTCAGTTCTTCCACCAATCATTGTAACATCAGTCCTTATTTTCTTTATCTCTTCCTGGAACATGATTTTTAATTCACCGAAAAGTTTTTCTATGTCCGTTTTGGTGGCCATATGTCTCAGGATAGCAAGGTTACCCTCAAGAATAGGGGCTGCCTCTGACTCCGGGCTCCCACTCTCCTTCCCGGCCGGCATCCCTGCCGCCTTTGCTGAGTCTGTCTTGCTGAAGAAATTGGCCAAATCCGGTAAGATTTTCTTAGTTTTAGCCTTGGTCATCTCTGTGTATTATCTCTTGTGCATCTATGTGTATTATCCTTTAAGATTGTGCTTAATTCAAAGCAGTTTTATGATTATATTCACAGAATAATCTTTAATCTTTAATAAGCACCTTTAAGATAACAATCTTTCTCACCTATTGTTCTAACCAAAGACTGAATCTTTCTCGCTGCTATTTTCCCTGTGAGGAATCTGGTTTGGGCCATGGGGTCACAGTAGCATGATTGTATTGGTATTGTGTTTCTCAGTTGTAATTATTTTCTTCTTTCCTGAATTGTGTGGAAAGCCGATTGTAGTACAGGGATGGCAATGCGGGTGCACTTATAGAAATGCACGGCTTGCTTGATTTGATGTACGACCGAGATCTGGATTGAATCACACAAGCAGCCTCCTTCATTTTTTTTGTAGCACCTTTGCTGCTGATACTTCCTAACATTTGACTGGAGAAAAATTACATACAGCTTCAAATATAAATATTTTTTTCTTTGACATTGCATTCTCCGTATGTATTGGAGAAGACAGGCTGCTTTAAACTGGCTATTTAGCCGACGAGTTTTCATTCCCCTGTAGGTAGCTTGTATGGTGAGCGCTGCAGAACGTTTACACAGATACATTTCTCTTTCCAACCTTGCTTGGACAAGAGCTTTGTAATTTTTCTTAATAAATCTGCTGCATTTTTTTAAGAAGTTTAGCTCAATAGCGAGAGAATCCTGTTTCTGGAGCTTGCTTTGAGTGTGCATCAACGCATTCTTCATTATATTTTGGAGCTCTGTGGATTTCTTTGCTATGGCTGCAGCTGCTTGTCTCAGTTTATGGACCTTATTGTGCTCCCTCTTGTACCGAGTCACCTGGCCTCTAAGCTTGGCCTCTAGCGATGCTCTGGTGATGCTCAGGATAGCCTTCAATTTCTCATGCTTCTTTGCGGGGACACACTGGGTAATCAGACATTTCTGCAGCACTTGTATTTCTTTAGCAGCCGGCAGATTTTCTTCCTGCAGAGAACGCTGCTTCTCTTTGGCAATCTGTAGGTGCGTATGTAGACCTTGCAGTTGGTTCTGCAGTAAGTGCTCTGCTTGTGTGCATTGCTCCAAAGCTTCAAACTTTTCATATTCAAATAGTTTCATCATTTTTTTATAGCTCATGAAGCTTTTCATTTTTTTCAGTGACGCGGTCAGTCAAATCAGAATTTTCTTCTTTCAGCCTTGTATTTTCTCTTTTTAAAGTCTCTGCCTCCTTGTAGTACTCCTTCCATTTACGCACTTCTGAATTGAGACCCTGGTCTCCTGGCGTCAGACTTATATCTCTAAGTTGAGCCCCTTTTGAGAAACTTTAAGATCCATACTAAAACGGTTGACAGCTTTGTGAGAGATGTTCAGATTTAAGTGCTGGTGGTGTGGTATCCAACTTATCTTTGTTTATAGACTACCACCTGCAACCATTAGTTCAACAGATCCGATCTTACTTGCGTGACACTACACATGTCCTCCAGCTACTATGAGATCTGGAGTGGAAACCCAAATATACCTGGGTAACAGCAGATGTGACATCACTGTATACCACCATTAATCATGTGAAAGGATGTCAGGCCATCGCACGCAAGTTAGAATCGGATGATACCACACCACCAGCACTTAAATCATTTTTAGTTGATAGTATTAATTTTATTTTAACTCACAATCACTTCCAATTTAATTCACAGTTCTTTTTACAGGTCTGTGGAACGGCGATGGGCACGAGGTTTGCCCCAAGTTATGCTAATATATTTATGGACAGTTGGGAAGAAGATTATATTTGGAACAACTGTCCACTCGGGTGCTACCTCGTGCTCTGGCGCCGTTTCATAGATGACGTTATATTTGTTTGGTCTGGCAGCCAGGTACAGCTTGAGTCGTTTTTTATATATTTAAATTCGAACGATAGGGATTTGAGATTTACATTCAACCACCATAAGGAACATATAGAATTTTTAACCTCGAAATTTATATCAGTAACAATAAAATAGAAACTAAAACATTTTTCAAGTCTGTCCAGGCTAATAATTATCTTAGGGCCGACAGCCAGCATAACCCTAGCTGGATCCGGAATATTCCTAAGGGTAAGCTCACTCGCCTTAAGCGCAACTGTTCAAATTCAGAGGAGTTTGTGCTCCAGGCGACTGAGCTTAAAAACAAATTCCGCGATAGAAGTTACCCAGAGCATCTATTAGAGGCAGCATCTATACAGGTTGAGAAAATTGAGAGAGACACATTACTTCAATATAAAGATAAAAATAAAAACCAATTGAATCAAAATAACGGTGTCTCTTTTATAACGCAGTACAATGAGATGGCGCCAAAAATTCGCCAAATCTTTAATAAACATTGGCCCATGCTACTATGCAATACCACTCTAGCCAAATGTCTCCCGGAGAAACCGAAAATAATTTTCACAAAAGCACCAAACATTAAAATGCGCATAGCACCTAGTTGTCCATTGGACAATTCAGAACCAAATTCAAACAGCAAAATAAAGGTTTTTTTTAAATGTACTAAATGTACGGCTTGTTCATTTAGCAGCACTACAAATTTTTTCAAATCCAATGTAACAGAAAAAATATATAACATCAAAACACCAATAAATTGTGATTCCACATTTGTAATATATCTGCTGCAGTGCCCTTGTGGCCTGCAATATGTAGGTAGAACAGGAAGATGTTATAAAAGAAGAGTGTATGAACACATTTACAATATAAAAAGAGGTTTAAATACACACAGTGTGTCACACCATTTTGACATATATCACAATAGGAATCCAATTGGTCTAAAATGTCAAGCCATTGAAACAGTACAAAATAATTGGAGAGGACGTAATTTACTTAAACAGATCAGTAGGCGAGAAGCCTACTGGATCTACGAATTAAAAACACTCTCACCTAACGGTCTCAACATTGATTTTGATCTCGGCGTATTTTTAAAATGATTTTTATATGTTGGTCTTTTTTAATCATTGTGCTTGAAAATTTTTTTTACAAATATATTCAATAGAATTGTAATAGATATAAATATATATTTTTTGTATAATCTCTATTTTTAATACTTTTTTAAAAATGTATATTTTTTTATTTTGCAATGATTGGGTTTTTTAGCAATTGAGACATGCTGCAATCATAGGAGCCACCAGCGTGCAGATGATGGTACATCAATGTGGTATATTTTATACAATCAACTCTATGATGTGTATATATTATATTAGCTGTTATACTCTGATGTATAATATGTAGTAAGCAAGATCATTAGTAATGGTTGTGTATTTGTGTATTTTTATATATCTTGTATGTTTGTCATATTCGTATATATGTTGTCTTTCTGTATGTTTTAGCTGACTTGTACACAGTACATGATTGACAGGCAGCACATCCAATCACGAGTTGCATATAAGAACTATGAGTGACAGTGTATGGAACCAATGAGATGTGACCTGTCTGTATTTAAATTCACCATGTACTGAGCTCATCTACCCCTGAAGAAGTGCGTATGCGCACGAAACGCGTTGGGCTATTGAGAAGCATTCCACAGCTGTACTGTGTGAGGAGCAGACCTTCCAAACAGTTTCCAGAGTTGCAGGCTATAGGAGGTGCAATCGGCAGTAAGATCCGGTAGATCGTCCCGCCCGCTGTGACGCACTTCCGGGCATGGTTGGAGGACTCCACGAGGAGAGGAGGAAGTGCCTCCATTACCAGCCGACAGCATAGGAAACTCCTGAGGGCTACACGTGGCACACGTCCCCCAACATCACCTGCTGGACGTTTATACCATCCCCACCTGCAATTATTCTGGTGACTTGCTGTAAGTAGGATTCTGGTTTTTACACACCGGATCCCAGACCTCCTCGTCACTAGACAGCTGCTATTCATTTTATTGTGTTCATTAAATCATTTATATTATTAGTCAGCTTAATTGTCTTTGTTTAGTGTTGTCTTGTGTATGTATGTCAGTCTGTCTATATGTGTGTGTATATTGGTATAGTTATACAGTGTCACACTATGATCTTGTCCTTTTGTCTCCCCTGCATGATTTAAACTAATGCTGATGCTGAGGAACCTGTTGACAACTGGATCAAAGCAACATTTGCTGGACACCCCAATTCACCAATTTGAACTCTATATTCTCCCATTTGGACTTTAAGGCGCCAGTCTGTATTGTTTCTTTTGTCTATCACTAACTGTGTTTGGGTTAGTTTCCCTGGCAGCCTTACATTATTATTGTATTAACCACTTGTTGTACAGTAATAATTGCACTGCACTGTAATATATTTTTTAGCGCTAATCACACCATCCTTTTTCTAGTGCCAGTTACTTTGTAACTTTTCCACAAGGTATCCCTGAGCTGGTAGAGTGCAATAAGGTCAGTTGTAACCCATGGAAAGTGGGCCCCCCGTACCCTTATTTTGCGTTGTGGATCATGGGTATCGCAGAGTTTTAAGAACTCGGATTGGAAATAGTCGAGCGCAGAATCAGGGTCGGGAATTAAATCGATTCTGTGCCATGGGCAGTTGGTAAGGTCATCCAAAAACTGTTGTGGGTTAAAGTTTTTAAATGTTCTTGTGAGGAGAACTTTAGGGCTTGAATGAGGCGGTTTAATTTTCCTTACACAGTACACTATTGCATGGTCACTGAAAATATCAGGAAGGATGCCAGAGGATTGGATTCTGCTGGGGTTTGAGGAGAGAATCCAGTCTAGCAAGGAATGGTTATGCGATTTCAGGTTTGTCCGTGTGGGTTGGGAAACGAGTTGTGATAGGTTAAGTGACTTGAGTTGTATCTGGATTTTGTGGCTTTTAGGGTCAAGCCAATTGAAGTTGAAATCCCCAAGAACTAGCAGCTCACTGTTCTCATTCAGAGAGGAAATGGAGCCAAGAAACTTGGTGATATCAGTCAGGGATTGTAGAGGGACTTTAGGGGGCGGTAGATGCCAGCGAGCAAGATGGGCTTAGAAAAGGGGAGGCAGATTTTGCCAACTAGAATTTCAAAAGAGGGTGGGCTTGGGGGTCAATTTAACAGTGTAAATTGTAATGTGTCTGCAATATAAAATAACACCCCTCCTCCTCTCTTTGACCTATCTCTCCTAAAAATGGAGTATCCCTGAATGGCGATATTTTCATCAGGGGTTTTAGGGGTTAGCCATGTTTCTGTAAGAATGATGGCTTTGGGTTTATGCATAAGGCACCATGCCCTTAGTTCGTCCAGTTTGGGCAGCAGGCTCCGGATATTTATATGGGCGACAGATAGCCCTTTTTGGAATTTAAAGGGGGAATATTCAGGGGCATGGGACAGAGTTGAAATGGGAGGACCCGGGTTAGGTTCAATATCACTTGCTAAAGAGAGTAATAGTATGAGTAGAAATTTGGGTAGTTGTTTGCAAGTTGTAAATTTGTGGTGTTTGCCATTAGAGTGAGAAGTGGTTGGTGTGCTGGTTTTTAGAGTTCTCCACCAACATTCAGTAGATAGTGCAAGGCTTTTGAGTAGTCCAGGGTGTATGGTGATGTTGGGTGTGGGCCAGGATGGAGGAGTTTGTAGTGTATAGAGGGAGTAAAATCTCCATGAGGCCAGGAGAAAGAAAAAAGTTAAGATACATAGCAGGTTCATTATGCCAGAGGTAGGCAGTGCTGCATGGAGCTATTGTGAGCAAAGTGAGTGTGTGCAGACTAAACAGCAGGGGTGTGCCTGTTCCTTGTCAAATGTTTTGCTGCATTGCAATGCTAGAATCAATTCAGGGTTTCAGTGGGCTGAGTGGGCGTGGGAGGTATTTTGTGCAGTCAGTTTTGGGAGAGGCTGCAGTGAAATAAGTTGTAAAGGGGTTGGGGAGTTAAAATATGCAGGTTAACAAGCATGGGATCAAAGTGTGGTCATATAAGCCCACTTTGTGTTGCCTTGAGTAAGAGAGTTTGCAGAAAGATGAACCCCAGTCACCTCTAGATAAACTATAGTCTAACTATATATTGTCACTTAAAATGATCACTTTAAATGCATCACTCTTAAGATACAATGCTACCCTGCCAATGCAGGGGGGATATTTGTTTTATACATCTAAAGCAGCCACATGACCCTCCCCCCGCCCCAATAAATCAGCTTGTTCCAGTTGGTCAATTAGCAGCAAACAGTTAAGAGGGGGAAAAAAAATCCACCTTTTGATTTACAAACATACCAAGAGAGATCAATAGTACTAGCCAGGAGGGTAATTCTTTTAAAACAGGACTTGCAGATCAGGGACATACCAAGAGAGATCAATAGTACAAGCCGGGAGGGTAATTCTTTTTAAACAGGTCTTGCAGATCAGGGACATACCAAGAGAGATCAATAGTACAAGCCGGGAGGGTAATTCTTTTAAAACAGGACTTGCAGATCAGTGACATACCAAGAGAGATCAATAGTACAAGCCGGGAGGGTAATTCTTTTAAAACAGGACTTGCAGATCAGGGACATACCAAGAGAGATCAATAGTACAAGCTGGAAGGGTAATTTTTTTAAATCAGGACTTGCAGATCAGGGACATACCTGTGAAAAGAATGCAATTAGATCCATGTCATATCAGCTGAGGTTATTGGTCTTGCATGAAGAAAGTAAAAATATAAACTATAGTCTAACTATATATTGTCACTTAAAGGTATAGGTATAGGTAGTGGTCATCCTTGTGGGTGCAGCTTGCAGTCCACTGTTGAAGTCCAAAAGAAGAGGTTAGAGAGAGAAAGCGGGAGCCCAAGGGAGCTCCATCAATATGGCAGTTGAGGTCCCCAAGGAGAAGAACAGGGAAGTCTGAGGAGAGAAAGAAAGAGAGCCAGGATACAAATTGAGAGACAGAAGGGGGATGCGTAGAGGTAGGTGGGCGATAGATGACTGCCACATGAACAGGGAGAGGAGAGAAAATCTGGACAGTGTGAGCCTCAAAGTAGGAAAAAGCAAGAGAGGAAGGAATAGGAAGGGTTTGGTAACGGCAGGTAGAGGAGAGCAGGAGCTCCATGCATCCACCCCTGCCATCGGGCGTGGAGTGTGGGAGAAAGAAAGGCCACCATAAGAGAGGGCAGCTTCCAGAGCAGAGTCAGACTGAGTGAGCCAATTCTCAGGTATAGCAAAGAGGAGCAGAAAGTGAGTGAAAAGAAGTTATGCACAGAGAATAACTTATTAGAAAGGGAGCGTGAATTCCAAAGGGCACAGGAGAAAGGGAGAGAGGAGGGAGGGTGACAGGGGATGGATATGAGGTTAGAGGGTTGACACCAGAAGGAGTAGAAGTTGTATGTGGAAGGTGAGGATGAGCGCATACAGAAATAAGGCAGGGACCAGGATTGGGAGAGATCCCCAGAAGCAAGGAGGAGAAGCATGAATAGAAAGAGAATGTGTGAGCACGTGTGTGTTTTAGTGCACGGGGTATAGCTGTGTAGTGTCAGAGGGCACAGGTAGAAAGGAGTTCATGTGAACTGAGAAGTGGCAAAGATTGGAGACATGGAGATATATGAATAGAGTTAGAGACTGTGGGGGTTATGCACTAAGCAGTGATAAGTCGTTTTAAGAGCGCAAAGTGCTCTTAGAACGTGAAGTTCCGCTGAGCGCTATTCACTAAGCCACGCAAACAGACACTTTGCGCTCTAAAACTGACTTTTTCCAATAAATTTTTCAAAGTCCAACTTTGCTCGTATGATCAGCTGTTTGCGCTGAATCCTGCCCTTCTGCGGGATTCACTAAGCAACACAAACTTATCGTACGCGAAAGTTGCGCTGAATAAAGCTCACCAGCTAAAGGCAGGTGATAAAAAAAGATGGACTTTGAAAAATGTATTTCTTTACATTTTTGCAGGCGCAACACCCATACAACAGGCCAGAGGGTGACCCCGGGTGTCCCCTGCTGACCCCACGGGGGTCCCCGAGGGAGGCCGTAGGTCTTGCGGGTGTCCCTGGCTGACCCCGCGGGTGTCCGGGGGTCCGGGGGTCCCGCGGGTGTCCCCGGCTTACCCCACAGGGGTCCGGGGATCCCGCAGGTGTCGCTGGCTGACCAAGTCCCCGGCTTACCCCGCGGGAGTGCGGGGGTCCCCGCGTTCCTGCGGTACCAATGTTGTGCCTCCAAAAAAATAAACAATATTTCTAACTAAATACACCCCCATCCCCCCGCCCTCTAATACATACAATACAGTAATGGGCAAAATTACTATTATCCACATATGGATAATAATGCATTTGCCCATTTAAAATACATATAAATCACAATAAATACATATTACACTTACCTTTTTCCAGGCACCCACGATGAAGGCCATCTTCATCCTCATCTTCATCCTGCCCATGTCCCCTCCTAAGCTGCAAAACATACAAAACAATCAAAATAGCCAATGTAATGTCCCCTAACCCCCTAATTACCTTAGCGTTCATTAACCGCTATAGTCATTAACGGTTTAACCCACCCTTATCCACCACTCGGGATACCTATACACCCTCCCCCACTACCCACCCCGTGAGGCCTAACCACTCACTGCCCACAAGGAGACCTACCCAGCCTGGCATGGGGACATTACCCACTTCCCCCATCCTCGTTAAACACAATAAAAAGCACTATATTTAATAAACACTACATAACACACCCCCTGTGCCCCCCCATAAATACCTGATTTATTATTTTACATACAGGGTTAATACTCCAGGCCCACGGGAGTCCCCATTGGCCCTGACGGGTGTCCGTAGACCTCACAGTAGCCCAGCATAAGGTTTCAAACAGGGTGTGGAGGCCTACGGGTGGTCCCTGTCAGGCACCGTGGTCCACCAGGTGGTCTCCACAGGTACGCCCACGAGTGTCTGGGGGGCCCCGGGTCAGACCCACAAAGCCTCTGTCACATGGTCTACCAGAGCCAATCAGAGTTGGGATTTCGTTCCCACGCTCTGATTGGCTACCGTATCATGTGTCGTCGGCCTTCTTTGTTTTGATGACGTCATCTTAAAGGCAATTGAAGCTCAGCCATACTGATTGGCTGGCGTCATTGCCTTTAAATGACGCCATCAATTTTTTTTTACCCCCCCAAATCACATGGTTTTCACGGCCCAATCAGGGCCGTTGGAACCATTTGACGAAAATGTGACGTCCAAGGCCTATAAAAGCCTATGTCGTCTCATTTTGAAGCCAGACGGCGAGGAGGGAAGACCTCCCCTCCTAAGAAGAGAAGAAGGGCATGGCGTAAGAAGATGGAAGAAGACGGAAGAAGACGGAAGAAGACGGAGAAGACCCCAAAGAAGAAAAGAAGACCCCAAGACTGACGCAAAGGATTACAAATAGAAGAAAGAAGAGACAGACATGGATTGTAATGGTTTTTTATTTTATTGTTACCTTTGGATTTGGTTTGAGAGCTTCCGTTTCCCCTGGATTTCGGTGAGTGGGCATCTAATGGTACGTAAACAAAAGAAAAGTATATTGTTTTAACTTTTACAGGTTTTTTCTATTTTTGATTCATGTGGTTTTTTTGTTTTCCATTTAATGTCCCTAAATTGATCTATGTCCCTATGGATATACATACATTCAGGGACACTGAATGGATGTATGTCATTTTTTTGATGGAAATGCATTGTTTTTTATGCTCTTTCATTGCCCCTGTATGTTATGTCTAGATATATGGATAGACATACAGGGATAATAAATGAATCATTTGCTAATGATTTTATGTTTTTTTAGTTTATGTTTTTTTCATGTATTTCAAATGTATTTAGCTGCTTGATTTCTACATTGTTGTGTGTGTAATGTAATTTTTATTTAGTTACATGTCATTTTTAATGCTTTTTGCAGGAGTATATTTCAGGGGCTTTCTTTTGAATAACGGCTTATTTCTGGTAGTTAGATTTGTATGATGGTGGTTATTTTGAAGTAGAATTATTTTGTCAATGGTTTGGATTTAGGAATTGAATAGTGAATTGTATTATTGATTTGGATTGTATTGTAATTGATTTAGGAAATTGATTAATAGATTGATGGTAAATGTATTTATGTTTACTTGCTTAGTTTCTATTTGATTTTGTGGATGGCATTGTATGTTGTTCATAGTCTATTTAATTTTAAATTGATTTTGTATAGTGTTACATGATGCACAGATTAATTGCATCATGTACAAACGCAATGCAATTGTGTGACATTTGCATATATATATTTATATACATAACCCACTGTACAAATGAATGGGGGCAGGGTGGGTGACCGGATGCCTATCATTGCCAGGGGGTAAGTAGAACTCAATTTATTTATGCTGATTTATGTGTTTAATAATCGGCAAATAATCTATTATCTATATCTGGATAATAGTTATTTTGCCCATTACTGTATTGTATGTGTTAGGGGGTAGTGGGGATATGTGTTGTTTATTGCTATGTTTATTGGGGGCAATTGTCCCCAATAAACATGCCATTGTGCCTTAACCCCTTCATTGCTTTAGTAGTTAGCCGCTAAGGTAATGAAGCTGCTTTAATGTATTTTTATTAATAGTGTGTGGGAGCATGGGGTCTCCTGAGCTGAACCGCATTGATTTCTGGCTCAGAGACCCCCTGCTTCCCGAGTTACAGGCCCCGGTTTGGGGCATCGGTGCCAGTGTTGCCGCCATTTTTATAGCGTCCACGTCGCGTCTTGGATGCTATACAGATGGCGGCGACACTGGCTTCCGATGCCCCATACATGGCCCTGTAACTCGGGAATCAGGGGGTCTCTGAGGCAGAAATCAAGGCGGTTCAGCTCAGGGGACTCCATGCTCCCGCACACTATTATTAAATGTACATTAATGCAGCTTCATTACCATAGCAGATAGCCGCTAAGGTAAGGAATTATTGGTTATTGTTGTGTGTGTTTTGACAGTAGTGTAGATGTGTAGGGGTTCTCCAGAGCTCAACCGCATTGGTTTCAGCCTCAGGGACCCCCTACTTCAGGAGATACAGGCCCCATTATGGGGTGCCAGTAACTCCTGCAGAATTGAAATGTCCCGGTCACGTGACGCGGAAGCTTTCAAAGTGCAGGGATACCGGAACCCCATAAAGGGGCCCATATCTCCTGAAGTAGGGGGTCCCCGAACCTGAAACCAATGCGGTTCAGCTCCGGAGGCCCCCTGCTCATGTACACTATTATTAAAATTTATTTATTTTGTGTACGATCGTCTGTAACAGCCTTGCATGGAGATGGCAAATCTCCATGCAAATGTTACAGGCGGCTTATTTTTTCTATCAGCTAGCGTACGGGAAGTGTCAGTGCGCTAGCAGAGGGAAAAAAGCTTGCACGCACGATAAGCCAGTTTTGGGCACGTCCGATAGAAAATTGGCTCAGGGCCTTAGTGAATCGCGCCACCGGCTTCATTTTTTATCGGACGTGCTAATTTTTTTTCAGGCCGGCGCGAAAGCTCGGAGCTTAATGCATAGCCCCCATAATGAGACTGGTAGAAAGAAGCACGTATTATGACCCACCTGATGCTTCAGCACACTACTAATGTGACCAACAGTTTAATCCTGTAGACTAGTGCTGTCAATTGGCTCAGCTGGGAAGTGCAGCAAGCAGCTGAGAACATTCAACCAGCATCAACTTTGTCCACCCCTGCTACGTCAAGTAACTCATTAGCTTCCTCTTTGTTTTCGCTGTTGAAGCCAGTTGCATTGTTTCTCCTCCACCTACTCCTCCTGTTACTTCCCTGAATTCATCTAAACCGCAAGTGGCCAAAGTTGCTCAAAGGTATGTGAGGCCTAGCCAGCCTGTCCTTCCCATTCAGAGGAAGAGATTATTTTCTTTTGTTTCTGTTCCTTGTCAATCTACATTGTTTATGTTACATTTTTTGTTTGATATTTTTCAGCCACAGTGCTTTACAGGTGCAGCCACGAGTATCCGAACACTTGCCTTGGAAAATCTGGGGCAATCTCCCAGTAATGCCGCAACATTTCTATGAGATTTCTGCAGACAGACTAATGGCGGATTAACACAGCGGGGTACCTGGCAGTCCCATTCAAACTGAATGGGACTGCCAAGGACCCCGGCTTTGTTAATCCTATGGGCCATTAGTCTGTCTGCAGAAATCTCACAGAAATGTTGCAGCATTAATGGGAAATTGCCCCAGATTTTCCAAGACAAGTGTTCGGACACTGGTGGCTGCATCTGTAAGTGTGTGTGTGTGTGTGCGTGTGCGTGTGCGTGTGTGCGTGTGCGTGCGTGTGTGTGCGTGTGCGTGTGCGTGTGCGTGTGTGTGTGTGCGTGCGTGCGTGCGTGTGTGTGTGTGTGTGTGTGTGTGTGTGTGTGTGTGTGTGTGTGTGTGTGTGTGGAGGGGGGGTGCGCCTGTGTGTATGGGTGAATAAATGTTAAAGATTCCTCTCTTTGTTATTATTACAATAAATAGTTGCAATGTCATTGTACACATATAATTTAGTTAGTACACAATAAATAACATATCATGGTAACTGTTAGAAACATATGCTACATTAACTGTTAACAAATAAATACATAATACCATTTATTATGTAACCTACATTATTGTTAAATCATCTTCAATACATTATCACAACCCTCCCCCGTCTTCTGATTTATTAGGGAATTTCACATTTTTGTCTATTTTGGAATATGTTTTTAATTCTGTAGGCATTGTTGCTTTTCCCCCCCTTTTTTGATGTGTCTTGTTATTTAGGATATTTGCTTACCGTATTTCCTCGATTGTAAGACGCCATTGATTGTAAGACGCACCATCGATTTGGCCCTTAAAATCGAGGAAAATTACTTTTTCACTTAACATGTTTCAGGAGAGGTCCCATGTCAGCGGAGGATGAAGCAGGCGGTGGCAGGAGAGGTCCCACTTCTGCAGAAGGACAGTGGGTGGGAGTGCGGCGGGTGTGCAGCAAGACAGGTCCCAAGTCTGCAGGTGAATGAAGATAAGAAGACAACGGGCGGGAGTGCGGTGGCGGAAGGAGATCATAATAGCAGGAGAGCTGAGCAGGAGCAGAGCGGCATACGGGAACGGCTTGGGAGGTGCACACTGTAACACCGGAAGTTGACTGGTGTCTGACTTCCGGTTACAGTGTGCACCTCCCAAGACATTCCCCTATGCCGCTCTGCTCCTGCTCAGCTCTCCTGCTATTATGATCTCCTGCTGCTGCTGCCACCTCCCACCCACCTGCTGTCTTCTTATCTTCATTCACCTGCAGAATTTGGACCTGTCCTGTCGCACACCCACCACCCGCTTCGTCCTCTGCTGACATGGGACCTCTCCTGAAACATGGTAAGTGAAAAGAGGGGGTTAGTACTATACACGCATTTTTTTATTATTATTATTATTTTTAATACATCGATTCTAAGACGCAACTCAATTTCAGAAATGTAAAAATCGTGAAAAAGGTGCGTCTTAGAATTGAGGAAATAGGGTAGTTATATTTGTGTGGTATTTTGATAAGGACATACTTGTTATTTCACTCATGTTTGTTTTCTTGTTCACTTTATACTTTTTATGCCTATTTCTGTGTACAGGCATACCCCGGTTTAAGGACACTCACTTTAAGTACACTCGCGAGTAAGTACATATCACCCAATAGGCAAACAGCAGCTCACGCATGCGCCTGTCGGCACGTCCTGAACAGCAATACCGGCTCCCTACCTGTACCGTAGCTGTGCGCAAGCGGGGAGACTATAGAGCCTGTTACACATGTATTATTTACATCAGTTATGTACGTATATAACGATTGCAGTACAGTACATGCATCGATAAGTGGGAAAAGGTAGTGCTTCACTTTAAGTACTTTTTCGCTTTACATACATGCTCCGGTCCCATTGCGTACGTTAATGTGGGGTATGCCTGTATTTATATTTTCATAAGCAAATAATACTAACTTTTTTGCTGTACTACAGAGCCGTTACAGTATATTTCTCTTAGTGTGAGTGCAGGGAAGATCATTGTGTCTAACTTACATACACAGTAGCAGATATATGATAGTTCATATCAAACATGTCATATGTGAAACCCTGCTTCCTATCACTAGCAAGCTGTTACTATGTGCTGTGTTACCTGCTGGCTCACAGGGCCTGCACCTCTGCCACGGAGAGCCTGGGGTGCGTGCAATATATATGTCGGGTGCAGCGCCTCCACCTGCGACAGATCCCGCCAAAGGGGGAGTTAGTCTTCGCAGGATGTATATACAATAATTATCCTTACACAGCCAAGTTCTGAAACCAATCACTTTTACTGAAAGGTCCAATCCAAGATACATTACATGCCATGACATTTCAGCATGCAGGTACACATTATATAACACGCCACGGCGGACGCCAACAATAACTTGCGCCTCGGCGGAAGCCAACAATAACTTGCGCCTCGGCGGACGCCACCAACAACTTCCCCCAATCCCGCCACCGGGTGATCCCACCCCGTGTCCAATTATGCGGTTTAGTTCTCCCGCTCACAACCGGCCTTATGTGTGTGTATGGGTGACTGCGCAGCCACTATGTCTCGGGGGAATGAAAGGTACAGTTGGTGCACTTGATGAAATACCTGCCGAGCACTCCGGTGCTCAGAACTGCCACGATCTTCAAAAAGAGTCTCTGTGTTCACAACGCTCTTTCCCTCGCTAGGGTCCAGGATGCTCCCTCTCGGACTCTGGTAACTCCAAAGGGGTCTGAGCCCAGATCTCCCTCTCAACAGAATAGTCCCGGGCAAAGCTAATAATATGGGGGTAAGACCCTTACTAAGGCGGTCCCTAGCTCAGCTTGTCTCTAAGGTGAGTCAGGGCTAGCTGGGCCTGGGGCACCTGGCCTGCGCCTGGGGGTACAACCTCCCCACGCAGTATCTCCGTCTCCTCGTCTCTCCAAGTAGCTCTGACGCCACGTGCGCGCAACTACTACCTATATCTCTGGCAACTCCTCAGCCCATAGGCTAAACGCTCTAACCTGACCATCCCCACAGGGCTGCTGGGTCAAGGGACTGCTCCTCTCCCGCCAAAAGCACTCTCCTCCTTCGCGGGCTTTTGCAACTACTTTCTGCAAGCGCAACCTCCCATCTTCTTGGGGTGAATCAGGGGTCACGGCTACATCCTCCCCCCTGTGGATTCCAACGTTCCCGCTTGGAAAACAACAACAACACAGCCATTTATATAATGAAAAACACTAATACATTGGTTCTTCTATCAACTTGTACATTTCACTAAACATAATAAACACAGATTGAACCCAGCTGCGAGCCCACTGCTGAGACTCATAATGGGGTGCCCCGAACTGATCATAAGCCAACCTCGTGGGAGGTTGTCCAGCTCTTTGACTTCTGCGAATTGGCTCTTCCGCTACCTCCTTGAGGGAGTAGCAATTCTCATCGGGTGTTTCCAACTCGGCCCTTGAGGGGCGGGGTAGGTCTGTAACATCTCTTTGTGGCACAAAGCACGGGCTCTGGGGATTTAATGGCGGACTAACTGGAGTCAGTGTCTCTGTCATTGGGCCAAGGGGCTCTTTGCCCATAGCTCCTTCGGGAGATGCCCCCGCGGCCGGAAGGCCCCTTTGAGAGGTTCCTTCCCGTGAATCTTCCGGGCTTTCATGTCCTGATGACCGTTCCCCACTTAGGGGAGATGTGGGCCACTCTAAAACTCCTTCTTCTACTTGGGGAATGGGGAGCAGATGATTTTGATGCCACGTCTTTATCCGCCCCTCCGAGTCTTTTATCCAGTAGACTGGAAGGCCAGGCATTTGAGAAACCACTTCGTACACCCCTTCTCGCCAACGGTCAGCCAACTTATGTTTTCCCGGTACTCCCAGGTTGCGGAGCAGTACGGCATCGCCCGTTTTAATGTCTCTATGTTTTACTTTGTGATCATAGCGCCTTTTGTTCCCGGCATTCAATTTTTGGGTAGATCTCTCGGCTTGCCAATAGGCCTTCTGTAGATTCTCTTGCAATCTTTGTACATAGCGAAAATGGTTGGAATTGTGCACCCCATCGGTGGAGACTCTTAACTGTATATCCACGGGCAGACGGGCCTCACGGCTAAACATAAGAAAGTAGGGTGAGAACCCGGTAGATTCATGTCGGGTGCAATTATAAGCATGGACTAGAGTTTCCACATGGCGACTCCACTTAGTCTTTTCGACACCTGTTAGCATGCCCAGCATGTCCAGCAGAGTGCGATTGAAACGTTCGGGCAAGGCATCCCCTTCCGGGTGGTAAGGGGTAGTACGGGGCTTTTTAATGTGCAAGAGGTTCAGCAATTCTTTTATCAGTCTACTTTCAAAGTCCCGTCCCTGGTCGGAGTGCAGACGTTGAGGTAGCCCATAATGCATGAAATATTTCTCCCAGAGGACCTTAGCCACCGTAATAGCTTTTTGATCCTTGGTCGGAAAGGCCTGGGCATAGCGGGTATAATGATCCGTGATGACCAGCATGTTCCCTATACCCTGTGTGTCGGGCTCGATGCACAAGAAGTCCATGCAGACTAAATCCATAGGTCCCGTACTCTTTAGATGACCCACGGGGGCAGCTCGGGTGGGCAGAGTCTTGCGTTGGATACACCGCACACACCTACGACAGTGATGCTCTACGAATTCTCTCATTTTTGGCCAGAAAAATCTATCTCTTACTAATCCGAAAGTCTTGTCTACCCCCAGATGTCCGTGTTCATCATGGAGAGCTTTCAACACTAAGTACTGTAGTCGTTTTGGCAACACTAGTTGGCGGCGATCCGGGTGGTCATGATATTTCACCACTCGGTATAACAGCCGATCTTGGATTTCAAATTTATCCGCTCCCGCATTAGTATACCTCCGACATCCCCTGGAGTCTGGCGAAGCAAGCCCCATTGCTTTTGTTGAATGGCATCCCGGATAGTTCCTGCGACCGGATCTTGTTCTTGATAACGTACCATGTCTTCCCAAGCAATGATCTGATCGGGGGTAACATGCATCCCACTCGGGTCCCGATAGGCTGCAAGTATAGCGGTGGGGGTGCACCCTAGGGAGTCAGCCACCCGTAATTCTGAAAAGGCTACTTGCTCTTCTATGATGGCTGCCGTGCCACAGAGGGCTCTTATTCCGGGCCCGGGGATCTCTTCCACTGATCGTCGTCGTTGGTAGGGAGCAATCCCGGTCGCCTCGACAAGGCGTCCGCCCCAATGTTTAATGGCCCAGGTTTGTATTTCAAGGTGAAGTTGTAATTGAAAAGCGCGGCCAACCAGCAATGTCCGGTCGCATCCAGTTTGGCTGAGGTCATGATGTAGGTTAGAGGATTATTGTCGGTGCGTACTTCGAACTACACCCCGTACAGATAGTCCCGAAGTTTATCCACTATGGCCCACTTAAGGGCCAAGAATTCGAGCTTGTGTACCGGATAGTTCTGTTCACTGGTGGTGAGGCTGCGGCTGATGTACGCCACGGGTCGCAACCCCTCGGGATATTTTTGATGCAACACGGCTCCAAGGCCACTCAGGCTGGCGTCCACATGCAGGATGTAGGGTTGATCGGGATTGGCGTAGGCCAAGACCGGAGCAGCCGTCAGGTTCTGCTTCAGGTCGTGGAAGGCTTGGTCACACTCGGGGGTCCATTTATCCCCGAAGGGCTGTTTGGCAGCGTGGGTCTTCTGGCCCATTTCAGATGGGTATATGCAGAGCAGACTGTTGAGGGCTTTGGCCCTTTGTGAATACCCCTCCACAAATCGCCGATAGTAGCCGCAGAAACCCAGGAACGAGCGTAGCACACCCACATTCTCGGGACGAGGCCAGTTAACGACAGCTTCTATCTTAGCGGGATCAGTGGCGATTCTGGCGCCGGACACTATGTGCCCTACATACGTTACTGAGGTCCGACAGAACCAACATTTGTCCAGAGAGAGTTTGAGGCTTTCTGCGGACAGCCTATCCAGTACCTTCAAGAGGCGATTCTCATGCTCCTCCAAAGTTTTCCCGAAGACTATGATGTCATCTAGGTACACCAGGCATTCTCGGGGGTTGAGGTCACCCAACGTCTTCTCCATTAATCGCTGGAAGGTAGCGGGCGCTCTGCATATGCCTTGGGGCATGCGGGTAAACTGATAAAACCCAAGGGGGCAGACAAAGGCTGTCTTCTCTTGATCCTCTGGGCTCATCGGGACTTGATAGTATCCAGACCGTAGGTTCAGTACGCTGAACCACTGGCTCCCATGTAGGGCTTCTAAGATCTCTTCTATACGAGGGAGGTTATACTGATCCGGTACCGTCCGATTGTTCAGCGTCCGATAATCTACACACAGCCTCACAGTTCCATTTTTCTTTCTCACCACCACTATAGGGGAGGCATTGGGGCTTCGGGACTCAGTGACAATCCCTGCGGCCTCCATGTCATGGAGGGCGGCTCTCACATCCTCCACATCCCGGGGAGCGAGACGGTGAGAACGTTCTCTGAAGGGCTTCTCATCCTTCATGCGAATGGTGTGCTGGGCGTTGCGGCTACACCCCACATCCATCTCTTCGGTAGAGAATACGGACCGTCGTTTTTCTAGTTGTGCCCGTAACCGGTCCTTCCAGGTTCCAGGCAATTCGGCTGAGCCGAAATCGAAGTCCAGGGCCGTCCCTGTTTCTTTCACTCGGGTCATATTTACTTGCACGGCTTCTTCCACTGAACTAACAGGATAGATTCTTCCTATCTGCTGGCCCACATCGATGACCAGGGAGGAGGGTGATAGATTCTGCACCATCACATCAATCCATCTAGGAATGGCGCCCTGCCAATAGCGAAATTCGGGTACGAGCCGATACCCTCGCCTCACATCTTCTCCGGGAGTACTCTCGAGTGAGAATAGTTGGTCTTCGGCTAGACGCTCTGCATAAGCACACCAAGCGGAGATTCATTGCGTTTCTCCGGGGAAAAGCTTTGTGCACCCCTTTCCCCACAGAACAATAGTCCGTAGTAATCGGGAGGAGAGGAAGGCTGGCTGGGTCGGATTGGACCAATTGCAGCTGTAGACTGGACATGGGGAGCTCTTTAGTTTCGTGTAGATAGGCCCGGATGACCGCTTGTACAATATCGGCATTGGTGCCAAGGATAATAGGGTATTTGGGGGTGTCTCGGGGTTCCGGACATACCAAGGCATCCACCTTCATGGGGTAAGACTTTCCCGTGTTGAGCTGTTGTATTTCCAGATCCACTGTCACTAACCTGTCGATGGGGTAGTCGTCGTTGCTCAGCCCGCGTACCTTGATGTGGTCCGCCGGTCGCAGCGGACGCTTCTGAAGATGATGATCATAGAACCCTCTGTATATGATGGTGACTTGTGATCCGGTGTCTAGTAGTGCAGAAGAGTAGATCCCGTCCACTAAAACTCGGATCAGCGCTACCAGTCCCACTCGATTCCCATCTTCTACCGATTCGGCCCATCCGGACGGGGTTCCGTCTGTATCTGCATCCGTCGCATACACCCCACAGACCATAGCCTGGGACGGGAACTTCGGGCGTGAGGGGCTCCGGGGTCGAGAAGTGTCCAGGCGGCAATCGTAGGATAGATGTCCCCGCTTCCCGCACTTGTAGCAGGACATGTCTCTGGGGATAGCCCGGCGATACAGGTGGGGGGAACGACCGTCCCGCGAACGGCGATTTCCCGGAGCCAGGCGGATCCGATGGTTCCTCTTTCTTCTCTGTACTTCCTCTGGATTTAGTGCCACCGCTAATTTTCGGCCGCTGAGGAGAGTGTAACATTAGATGCGTCTCGTGCTCCTTCACCAGTTGCAGTAGTTGGGTGAACGAGGTGGGGGGGGGCCCAGGTGAAGTGATCACGAATCATGCTGGCTATTGGGTGAGATGGACTGGATCCGCGGAGGTACTGCTTCCGGAGATACTCATTCATCTGGGAGGGTAGTACATATTTATAATGCAGCAACGGTCCGAGAGATATTTGCACACAGTGTATATAGGTGGATAGCTCTTCCCCATCCTTCTGGTTTACGGCATAATACTTTGCCCACAAGGCCCCGTTATCCTCTTTCGCGGTATAGGCTTTGGCCAGGAACTCTATCATCAAGCGAGAGGTTAGATCGGGGTACTGTTCACGGTGTATTCCGATCAGAGTGGCCGCCTGGGGCCGTAGACACTCCATGAGCCTCTGGCGTTTTACTACATCGGTGCACGACCACTCTTCCATCACTCCCCGCGTGTGCTCTTTCCACGTTTCTACCCCATCTTCCCCGGTAGACACAGGGAGGGTCCCCGAGAAGGCTTTTAACTTCCGGTAGTTCTGGGCGTGGGTGGCTAAGGTAAGCGCTTTGACTAGCGGCGGCAAACTGGGGGGGCTGGATAGCAGGTCTATTTTGTTATTCAGTTTCTTTAGCATGTTACTTCTCACTCCTGCCTCCATGGATGCGCTGGATCCCGGGTCACTGGACATGGAGCGGCAGCTACCGACCTCACTCTCGGCATAGTGGATCAACGGGAGGGTGGGGTCATCTTCATCCAACGGACATACGAGGGGATCTCGGAGGGGGTAAATGAAAGGGCTACCGCCAGGCGGTGCATCGGGCAAAACCAGGGATTGCGGAGCGGCAGGTTCGAGCGCTAACAGGTTACGCCGACAGTCTACAAGTAAGGTATTCCCCTTGGAGTCGTGGTCTACCATTACATCTACCAGGCGAGCTTTGGCAAAACCCGGGAGTTGTCGCAAGTCCGTCTGTAAAGTCTCTAAGGGTAGGGCCATGGGCACTCGGGCCAGCGCTACGGCGCGACGAGTAGGTGTGCGTACTTGACGGGCCCAGTCTCGTATCTCGTGACGGGTGGGCAAAGCCATGGTGATCACAATTTAGGTTCGAGGGGCACCCCAGGTCTGAAATCTCAGCAGCGCCTCCAAATGTAACCCTGCTTCCTATCACTAGCAAGCTGTTACTATGTGCTGTGTTACCTGCTGGCTCACAGGGCCTGCGCCTCTGCCACGGAGAGCCTGGGGTGCGTGCAATATATATGTCGGGTGCAGCGCCTCCACCTGCGACAGATCCCACCAAAGGGGGAGTTAGTCTTCGCAGGATGTATATACAATAATTATCCTTACACAGCCAAGTTCTGAAACCAATCGCTTTTACTGAAAGGTCCAATCCAAGATACATTACATGCCATGACATTTCAGTATGCAGGTACACATTATATAACACGCCACGGCGGGCGTCACCATTAACTTGTGCCTCGGCGGACACCAACAATAACTTGCGCCTCGGCGGACGCCACCAACAACTTCCCCCAATCCCGCCACCGGGTGATCCCACCCCGTGTCCAATTATGCGGTTTAGTTCTCCCGCTCACAACCGGCCTTATGTGTGTGTATGGGTGACTGCGTAGCCACTATGTCTCGGGGGAATGAAAGGTACAGTTGGTGCACTTGATGAAATACCTGCCGAGCACTCCGGTGCTCGGAACTGCCACGATCTTCGAAAAGAGTCTCTGTATTGACAACGCTCTTTCCCTCGCTAGGGTCCAGGACGCTCCCTCTCGGACTCTGGTAACTCCAAAGGGGTCTGAGCCCAGATCTCCCTCTCAACAGAATAGTCCCGGGCAAAGCTAACAATATGGGGTAAGACCCTTACTAAGGCGGTCCCTAGCTCAGCTTGTCTCTAAGGTGACTCAGGGCTAGCTGGGCCTGGGGCACCTGGCCTGCGCCTGGGGGTACAACCTCCCCGCGCAGTATCTCCGTCTCCTCGTCTCTCCAAGTAGCTCTGACGCCACGTGCGCGCAACTACTACCTATATCTCTGGCAACTCCTCAGCCCATAGGCTAAACGCTCTCACCTGACCCTCCCCGTAGGGCTGCTGGGTCAAGGGACTGCTCCTCTCCCGCCAAAAGCACTCTCCTCCTTCGCGGGCTTTTGCAACTACTTTCTGCAAGTGCAACCTCCCATCTTCTTTGGGTGAATCAGGGGTCTCGGCTACATATGCTTTTCACACAAGTTACATCATCTGTTGTTCCTTCCGCCCTTCCTCGATGGAATACTTCCTGTCTGATGTTATCCTGTCTTCTCAGCTCCCTTAGTGCACTAATCTGACAATTGTGGTCTTCTTAAACATAAATAAAAACATATACAGTATACAGCATTTTGTTCTCAGTGTTATGACTGAATATGGTATCACTTGTCTCTCTAGAAGCTTAGTCTACTGTATATGACATGAAGTCACACCTCCTTATCTTTCATAAAAGGAGCTCAAACTATTATCAGAAATCATTTAGTCATAGTCCTCAAATGTCACAGAAACAGATAACATTTAATCCTTTTCAGATAGCCCAAGACAGCTGTATGTCATATCATCTAACTATAGTAGTTAGCCATACCTCTTTACTTTAAATAATCTCTACAGATGCAGCGGCCATAATTTTACGAAATCACGCGGTTTATACCTCGAAATACCCATGTGATGGCACAGGATTACTTCCAACCGTACTGCCTTAAGACACGAGTGCATAAAATGGCATTTTAGTGTTCTGGCTTTTAAACACCTGAAATTGACACAGTAGCACAGTACTGTACACATTACAATTCATTCATTTAATTGCATATAATTGCAAGCAATCCATAAAATTCAAACAAAGCAACGCGATAAACACGTGTGCCTGGGGCGATTGGCTGCATTCATGCCACGTGGAGTACAGCAGCGCACACGAAAACAGCGCCGTAATGTCTTAAAATAACGGCCGCTGCATCTGTATGTAACATTATCTACTGTCTTTACTTCAATCTTACAAAAAGGAATTACAATTTAATAATCAGAAAGACTATCTAACAATTATACTTTTTCAGATGAACCTACTGTATTGATGTATTTCTGAATGGCATTTAATTGTTAATATATATCTTTGTCTGACACTATAACTATTTCAATGGGAAGTGCTACTGTTAGTACCATAGCAAAATAATATAATAGAGTACCACTTTTTACATCCTTTAGTCCTTATAGCCTATTGATAGAAATAACATTACGATAATCATGGTCTGGTTGTGATTAACGGCAAGTTTAGGTGTTACCTATTTATCGTTACGTTATTTCCCTGAGCTAACCTTAATAAAGTTTAGCAGATCGCGATGTTAGGCTAATGGTTAATTAGCATATTATTCGCATATGCGTTACCCTTACATAGAAATATACTGTATATCGATACATTATTTCAGCCGTTAACTCTAGGTTAATGCAACGTTATTCTCTTTAGTGTACAAGTGTAAAGATTAATGTAACATTAATTTTGGTTAACGTTACTTTAAATAGGCTAACGGAGCTTCATGCATATGGGCCTTAATCTCCTTCTGTTTCTCAGACATCATGTCTGTTGCCACAACTAACACAACATTAAGCCTTGTTGTTATTAAATGTCCTCTGAGACATCAATTTGGCAGTATGCTTTACTGGTGTTCAATGGTTTAGTTAGTGCTTGCTAATTAGTCTCATAAATCCTAAGGCTCTCAAGTGAAGGACAAGTGGAAATAATAATTTATTTTGCATGCATGCGTTTGACTCCATTTCGAAAAAAGGGTGGTTAGCTAATGTAGTATTTGCAAGGCATATACATCTTGCAGTGTCTTTTCATTACCTCCTTAGGTAACCCTCAATAACGTGCAATCCTAAATATTTTCATTTTTCTGTTTCAACTTCATATGAGCCAAGGGATTGTTTTGGAGCATTTCCATTCTGTGTTTAACTTCAGAAACTAGTCCTAAGTCATATTTTAAGAATAGTGAAGGCTGTCATGCATTGCTTTCCTAAAGAAAAAAAAAAGTATTTCCTTTTGCAGTATTACAGGACACAGGGAGCTGACAAGCATGAAGAACCCTTTCAGGAATGTGCTACGGTCTATGAGTCAAACCAATCATGTGAAAAAGATGCAGGGACATTTCAATGGCAAGATCTGTGATGCATGAACAAGGGAAAAAAACACAAATTAAGAAAGTTAACAAACCGACAACAATAGATGATTAAGGGAAATACAATGCAATTATCGTCTTGGGAGTCGAACTACCGTATTTGGCTAGTAACATAGTAGGAAAAAATGCCTACTAGGAAAAGGAAATCAGCACACTTGTTGAATGTAGCTATAGATGTTCCTTGTCTATCTTTCATTGTACTGTACGTTCCCTGTATTCAACCTACAGTCTGTCTAGCAATGTATTTCTTATCTCCAACCCCACATTTAATAGCCACTAATATTAACATTCTTCTTGTCTTTTCTTATTTGATATCTATGAACTTTAGTACAATTGGTATAATTGACTAGGAGTAAGAAAATAGCAGCAAACTGTTAATTCAACTTCGACCTTTCCTCAGATGTCAAGTTTGCTTTTAACTTATTCCTCTTAATACTGCTTTCATTTAAATTTATCAATGCGTTATATTTAAACAATAAGAATAATCTCATGTCCTTTTAAAAAACCCGAAAAACATGCTATTGTAATGTAGCCTAGCCTCCGGCCTACCAGTGTAAGCCCTGTTAGGCACAGGCAGTGGATGGGTTAATTCCTCCAGAAGGCCTAGTGTGCTATTGCAGCTTTGAATACCCTCTCCTAAAAGTGGGTGTCTGTTTCCTCCCCCTGTGGAGTGAGCAACAGCTGCCCTGTGTCCCACAAGGGTATACACACTCAATTTGTCGTTTTGTTCTCCAATGTAACTATAACACACATCACTGCGAAATGCTCAAAGAACTAGATTGGTCATCACTCGAGTCTAGGCGCAAAGTTCACCTTTCCTGTCTTACCTTCAAATTCTTTATGGGCAAGCTACCCAGCTACCTGAACAAGCTCCTCACCCCTACCACATGCAGCACCTATCACCTGAGATCAGACTCCAAAAGACTGTTCATAATCCTAAGGCTCAACAAAGTATCCGGCCGCTCCTCCTTCTCTTACCGTGCACCCCAAAACTGGAACAACCTACCGGAGACTCTTACATCCACCACCAGTTTAAGTTCTTTCAAATCTAAGGCTGTCACACATTTTAATCTGGTCTGTAACTGTTGCATACGCCCATAATACAAATTATCTTTAACTGTGCATGCAATGTCTTGTATATAATGTATACCCTGCTCATTATGTAACTGTAAACTGTAAACTGTAAACATGTATTATTTGTCTTAACTGTGTCCAGGACATACTTAAAACGAGAGGTAACTCTCAATGTATTACTTTCTGGTAAAATATTTTTATAAATAAATAAAAAATACACGAAGAGCACCAGAAGGAATCTTGGATGGGCCTCAAGCCTTAAAGTAACCTTCCAGGGGAAGCAAGAAAGGGATGCCCTGCTGTAACAACTAACCAATGCAATAAATACCATGGAACCATATGCAAGTGTGATTCACTGTCTTGGGATATGGAAAAGTGTCCTTATGGATCATTCTACTACCACAGGATCCTCGCTGACTGGAGGCGCTTCCAAAGAATAAGGTATCCTGTAAACCTGTCCTGATAATTCCCACATCATCGTGGAAGTACTCAACCATCCTGTTACCTCAAAGGTATGCACGACATCACATGAAAGTCATTAGTAGCAGACAAGATCTCACTTAGGGTGAGGGTAAAGTGGCTACAGTAATATTCCTAAACTGGTATTAATTGGGCTACCATGCCATAATCGTCTCTAATTAAGATTAGTGATTCTATTAAGGACTGTTCATTGTATTCAAGCAAGCAACCCGCATGTTCTGATCCAGGTGGCTCCGGAGCTACCCTTATTAATACAAGCTTCGGAGACCCCCTGATTCCATCCTATGTTATTAAAATACCTTTACAGGCAGCTTCATTATCTTAGCGACTAACCGCTAAGGAAATTAAGCTGTTTTTATTTTATTTCAATAACAGTATTTAAGCAGGGGGGATGGGGGTAGAAGAGGTGGGTAGTAGGGTTGTTGTATTTTAATGTTTCTTTGGGGTAGAGGTGATGGGTGAAAAGGGTAGTTGCCCCAGGGTGTGGGATTAGGCTTCTCGGTTGGGTAGCGGGAGGGGTTAACCCCTTAATTACCATATGTAATGCCTGTATGCCCGCAGACCTGGCCAGTCCCCTGTACTGAGGTGGGTAAGGGTATAACATGCACTCACAGCAGTGAGGGCGTTCCCAGAGTGTGGTAAGATGCGTTGCTGGGCCTGGTGAGAAAAAGGGTTAACAATATACTTGCTGAGTACGGGGTGCCAGAAGTCAGAGGGTTAATGTCCAAGAGACTAGGGTCAGGGGCAGGAGAAAGCAGCGTAGTGAGGTCCAAAGCAGAGTCCAGGGGTACAGAGGTACATGTAGTCAAACCGAGCCGAGATCAATCCAAAGGTATCCAAACAGGGGCAGGGACAGGAACAATAGCTGCAAGAGAGAGCAGAGCTTGGCATAGACACTGCACACAGGAGCCACAGAGAAGCTATGCTGAGTGACGATGGAGAGGGCAGACTGGGGTTATAAAGACAGGAGGGCCAATGGTAGCAAGGGGTGGAGCGGAGGCCTGTCTGGGTGTTTGCAGGGATAGGTCCAGGTGAGCAGGGAGAGAGACAGGGGTGTGATTCCTGGTAATGGCCTGCAGCCGATGGGGGGCGGTGCCAGCGGCACGAGAGGGCTAGAAAGAGGATCGGGTGCGTGCGCCCTCTGTAAGGCTGACGTGCGCGTGCCCCGGTCGCATGCATGCTGATACGGCGTGCGCTGCGGAGGAACGGCTCGACGTGGGACAGGTAAGAGGCCAAGGGAGCGGGGAACCGGGGAAAAGAGCCACCCTGGGGCCAGAGGTGACAGGGACCCGCTGAGAGGCGCGTGTCCCCTGATCCGTTACAGTACCCCCCCTTGAGGATCGGACTCCGGACGATCCTCCCAAGGTTTGTGAGGAAATTTCCGACGAAATTGTTTGAGAAGAGCTGGAGCATGAATATGATGACAGGGTACCCAGGAACGTTCCTCCGGGCCATCTCCTTTCCAATGAACGAGGAACTGAAGTCTGACCCTGGACCCACGTGAATCAAGAATGGACTGGACTTCGTATTCCTGTTGGCCTTGTATTGTGATGGGATTAGGTCTCCGAGGATGGTCCGGAAAGTGTACATTTTGGATAAAGGGTTTCAGAAGGGACACGTGAAACACCGAGGGTATCTTTATGGTGGGAGGAAGCGAAAGTCGATACACTACCGGGTTGATCCGTTCAAGGACCTAGAAGGAACCCAAGAATCTAGGAGCCAGCTTCTGGGAAGGAGTTTTGAGCTTGATATTTCTTGAAGATAGCCAAACTCTGTCTCCAGGTTTGTATACTGGGCCCACCTGACGTCGCCGATCTGCTTGCGTCTTTTGTTTTTGGACGGACTCTTGCAAGGCTCTTTGAATCTTTTTCCAAGAATTTTGTAGATTGGAGACGTGAGTATCCGCTGCAGGAACACCAGAAGGGAGGGAGGAGAAGGGAAGACTGCTGGGATGGTATCCATAGTTAATGAAGAAAGGCGACTCTTGCATGGACTCATTCTTCAGCGAGTTAATAGCGAACTCCGCCCAGGGTAATAGGTCCACCCAATTATCTTGAGATTCTGACACAAAGCATCTGAGATACTGTTCCAAGGTCTGATTCATTCTCTCCATCTGGCCGTTGGTTTGCGGGTGGTAACCCGAGGAGAAGAGAAGGGAAATGCCAAGTCTTTGATTGAACGCTCGCCATAATTTAGAGATGAATTGAGTACCTCTGTCTGAAACAATAGAAAGTGGCACGCCGTGTAACCTGAAAATGTCTTTAGAAAAAATGTCAGCCAATGGTAGCTGAATTGGGGAGACCCTTGAGGGGTATAAAGTGTGTGTGCTTAGAAAACCTGTCTGCAATTAGACTGTAAGCTCCTCGGGGCAGGGACTCCTCTTCCTTAATGTTACTTTTATGTCTAAAGCACTTATTCCCATGATCTGTTATTTATATTATCTATTATTTATTTGTTTGCCATGTGTATTACTACTGTGAAGCGCTATGTACATTAATGGCGCTATATACATAAAGACATACAATACAATACACTACCACGAGGATCGTATTCATCCCCAGAGAGTTTGGGAGTTCCACAATAAAGTCCATGGAAATATGCTTTCATGGCCGTTCAGGAATAGGAAGAGGCAGGAGGAGGCCGGAAGGTTTGTGTCGGGCAGACTTGCTCTGAGCACAGACTGGACAAGCTCTGGTAAAATAAAAAATGTCCTTGTTCATTTTAGGCCACCAAAAGGTCCGTTTAATAAGATCCACTGTTCTCTTGAAGCCTGGATGACCAGCAGATCTAGAAGAATTCCCCCACTCTAGGATTTTGTGGCAAAAACGTGGAGCAGCGTACAGACGTCCTTCTGGCACTTTAAATCTCCTAGGAATATGAACCTGGGCTTTCTTGATCTCATCCAGAATATCAAAATTATTGGCAGAAATAATATATTTTGCGGGAAGAATCGTATCAGAACATTCGTTTGATCCTTCCTCCATAGAGAATTGGCGAGAAAGAGCATCGGCCTTGATATTCTTGGTACTGGGAATATAAGAAATCGTGTAATTGAAACGAGAGAAAAACAGTGCCCAACGTGCTTGACGGGATCCCAGACGACGAGCCCCCTCCATATATAATACGTTTTTGTGATCGGTGAGAATGGCTACTGGCTCTTTGGTACCCTCCAGGAGATGTCTCTATTCTTGCAGAGCTAATTTGATAGCCAAAAGTTCACGGTTCCCGACATCATAATTTCTCTCGGCTGAAGAGAATTTCCTGGAAAAGAATCCACATGGATAGAGTTTTTCTTGTGAAGAGGATCTTTGTGAGAGTACTGCCCCAGCTCCCACATCAGAAGCGTCTACCTCCAGGGTGAAAGGAAGGGATGTATCCGGAAGCCGAAGGATGGGGGTGGAGACGAAAGATCTTTTGAGAAACTCGAAGGCTTTGATGGCTTCAGAAGACCATGCTGTAGGATCAGCACCTTTTTTGGTCAAAGCCGTAATGGGTAAAGCGATAGTGGAGAAATTACGGATGAATTTTCGATAGTAGTTAGAGAAACCAAGGAAACGCTGAACGGCTTTTAGGGAATTCGGCAGCGGCCAATCCAGAACAAACTTCAATTTCTCAGGATCCATGGTGAAACCCTTATCGGAGATTATATAGCCAAGGAAGGCTGTGAAAGATTGGTGGAAGAGACATTTCTCCATCTTCGCGTAGAGGCTGTTAGCACGCAGCCAAGAGAGGACCACCCTGGTGTGACAAATGTGTTCTTCCAGGTTCTTGGAGAAAATGAGGATATTGTCTAAATATACGATGACGAAGATTCCCAGAATGTCCAGGAAGATATCATTCATAAATTCTTGGAAGATGGCAGGGGCATTGCAGAGGCCGAACTGCATCAATAAGTATTCATAATGACCCGACCGCGTGTTAAATGCAGTTATCCATTCGTCACCGTCTCGTATTCGGATGAGATTGTAGGCTCCTCTCAGGTCGAGTTTGGAAAATATAGAGGCTCCCTGGAGCCTGTCGAAGGGTTCCGAAATTAGAGGAAGAGGGTACCGGTTTTTGACTGTAATCTTGTTAAGCCCACGAAAGTCGATACAGGGTCTTAAAGAGCCATCCTTCTTTTTTACAAAGAAGAAATCGACCCCGGCGGGAGAGGTGGAATTTTGAATTAACCCTTTCTTAAGATTCTCCTGGATGTAGGTCGCCATAGCCTCGGTCTCGGGCACAGATAAGGGATATGATTTAGACTTGGGGAGTGTGGTTCCAGGAATTAATTAGATGGGACAGTCGTACGAACGAGGGGGTGGAAGAACTTCAACCTGAGTATTGTTAAAGACATCCGAAAAGTCATGGTATACCTCTGGCAGGGAAGAGAGAGAAGGAGTAGAGGCGTTGAGACCAGCGAGCACGGTAACGGGTTGTGTCACCGTCTTTTCCAAGGTTGGAGCCCACTGGATCGGTAGTTCGTTGGTCCAATCAACACGCGGGTTGTGAAGCTGGAGCCACGGCAGTCCCAAAATGACCTGGACAGTAGGGGAGTGGAAGACATCGAAGATAAGGACTTCAGTATGACCATCCGTGGTGGTCATGGTGAGGGGAGTAGATTCCCAAATAATGAAGGCTGGTTGGAGCGGTCGGCCGTCGATGGCCTCCAGGCCGATGGGCGACTTCTTCTTGATTAACGGGATTTGATTATTGCAAGCATAGTCGTGATCCAAAAAGTTGCCACCAGACCCGGAATCGATGAAGGCTTCAACTTCTACCTTGACATTAGGACACACAAGAGTTATGGGGAGAAGGATTCTCTTCGGTAGCTCTTTGGGGGAAGAGGGGCAAGGAGAAATGGTACCCAGTAAAAGCCCCTCTACCTTTACTGGGCGTTCTCGTTTCCCGGTTTCAGGCGACAGTGACGTAATTGGTGTTCCGGGGAGCCGCAGTAGTAGCAGAGACCCTCATCTCGGCATGGTGTTCTCTCAGCGGCCCGAAGCTGTTGGCTACCGATTTGCATTGGTTCGGGGGTGTTCAAGGCAGGAAGAGCCAAGGGAGGAGACCTAGGAGAAACAGGCAAGGGAGACAGTAAACGAGGGCGCTGGCACTCGTGGCATCGCTCTTGAATGCGCTGGTCCATCCGAATGCTGAGGGCAATGAGATCCTCTAGGGACGAGGGACGAACATGAGCTGCGAGGTCATCCTTGAGGGATTTGGACAAACCCTGCCAGTATGCCGCGGCGAGAGCCTCATCGTTCCACTGGGTTTCTGCAGCGATGGTGCGGAACTCCACTGCGTATCTTGCAGCCGGTCTGAGACCCTGGGAAAGATGGAACAAGGAAGAAGCAGCAGTCTCCCTAAGTGCTGGTGTGTCAAAGACCAGCTGAAATTCTCGCCGGAACTTGGGGTAATCTTGGGTTAGGTCTGATCGGTGTTCCAAGAGGGGAGAAGCCCAAGTGAGCGCGTCGCCAGTGAGCAGAGCATAGACGTAGGCCACCTTAGAACGACCTGAGGGAAACCGAGATGGGGACATCTCGAACTGGACGTCACACTGGTTCAAGAATCCCCGGCAAGTATGGGGGTCTCCGGAACACCGGTTAGGAGGTGGAATACGTGGTTCCAAATTACACATAGGTAGTGGGGCAGGAGGGGGTGGTGAAGCTGGAGATTCCCGCAGGGAGAGTGTAGAAAGTTTTTGCACCACAGCGGTAACTTGGTCGCTTAAAAATTGCCAGTGTTCCATAGTGACACCTTGGCCCACCTCAGGGGGGTCTGCGTTTGTTGGGCTCAGCATAATGTAACGCCTGTATGCCCACAGACCTAGCCAGTCCCCAGTACTGAGGTGGGAAAGGGTATAACACGCGCCCCCAGCAGTGAGGGCATGCCCGGAGTGTGGTAAGATGCGTTGCCGGGCCTGGTGAGAAAAAAGTTTAACGATATACTTGCTTAGTCCGGGGTGCCAGAAGTCTGAGGGTTAATGTCCAGGAGCCTAGGGTCAGGAGAAAGCAGTGTAGTGAGGTCCAAAGCAGAGTCCAGGGGTAGAGAGGTACACGTAGTCAAACCGAGCCGAGATCAATCCAAGGGTATCCAAACAGGGGCAGGGACAGGAACAAGAGCTGCAAGAGAGAGCAGAGCTTGGCATAGACACTGCACACAGGAGCCACAGAGAAGGTATGCTGAGCGACGACGGAGAGGGCGGACTGGGGTTATAAAGGAAGGAGGGCCAATGGTAGCAAGGGGGTGGAGCAGTGGCCTGTCTGGGTGATCGCAGGGATAGGTCCAGGTGAGCAGGGAGAGAGACAGGGGTGTGATTCGTGATAATGGCCTGCAGCCGATGGGGGGCGACGCCAGCGGTGCGAGAGGGCTGGTAAGAGGACCGGGTGCGTGCGCCCTCTGTAAGGCTGCCGTGCTCGTGCCCCGGTCGCGTGTGTGCAGATGCGGCGTGCGTCGCGGAGGAACGGCTCGGCGTGGGACAGGTAAGAGGCTGAGGGAGCGGGGAACTGGGGAAGAGAGCCGCCCTGGGGCCAGAGGTGATGGGGACTCGCTGAGAGGCATGTGTCCCTGATCCGTTACACCATAGTGGTTACCACCACTATGATAGTGAAGGGATTAACTCCTCCCAGAACCTTCCTGGAAGGCCTAACTTCCCACCCTTCGGCAACTAACCTCTTCACCCACCTCTGTACCCCCAAGTAACCAGGTACTCTAGTTTAAACCATTCATTACCTTAGCGACTAGCCGCTAAGATAATTAAGCTGTTTTTATTTTATTTTAATAACACATTATTGAAGAAGGGGATCTCATTACTGCATTAATTTCAGCCTGTGGGACACCCTACTCCCTGAGTTAAAGGACGCCGGTATCCCCGCATAGTTTAAATATCCCGGTCACGTGACACGGAGAGATTTAAACAATGCAGGGAGATCCCGGCACCCCATCCCGAGTCCTATAACTCGGGAAGCAGGGGGTCCCTGGGCTGAAATTAATACGGTACAGCTGTGGAGTCCCCCTGCTTCAATACTGTTTTATTACAATCAAATAAAAACTGTGCGATCGCCTGTCAGAGCTGTGCAGGGAGATAACTACAGATGAACGTGGAAGCTCCATCATGCACACAGTTATACCTTATTGTAAGTTTTATTATACAGTGTACTAACAAATAAAGTGACGATTATTTAACACCGAATTTTCTTCTCTGCGCTCCAACTTTTTTGTATATCTGTGCAGGGAGATGCAGCTCTTTCTGTGCAATTCTTACAGACTGCAGGCAGATCGCAGCGGTGGAACTTATTAAAAGGCTGAGATAAGGACACTGCTACCCTGAGCGGTTTTGGCATTTTCCTACCTCACGGTTTTTGACTTGCAATAATTTTTTCTGAATATTTTACCATGATAACACAAATGTTAGACCGTGAGGTAGGGTCATGCCAATCGATTTGATTTGGCAGTGATTTTATCGAAGCTACTTGAATATTCCCCTTTATTTATGTGGAAAAGATAAAATCAATGCACATTACTCACAAACTGTACATTGAAAACAAGCATTGTGATCTCACAGGCTTCAGCAGCACATGCACAAGCACAAACAGTCCCAATACTTGATCGCCTCCACGTGGGATTCATTGGGTTATTTTCTGGTTGTCCTCAGGGAATATGGACTCAGACTGGACAATTCCTCAGGGGCTCAATAGTAGAAACACAAACCGCCCTATGCATTTCACCATTGGCCAGCTTCCTCATGGGGTTCAGTTTGAGAGTAGGCAGGGTTTGGTATGCACAGATAGGCTGTGCACAACAGTACATAGGACACGGAGGAGGAGGAATTCAATTTAGTAATGTCTCCAGTTCTGCATACTGTATATATCTCCTCAAATCTCCCTCCAAATAACTTAGGGAGAGATATTAGGCTTGTCAACTCAGTATAGTTGTGATGGATAGCCTTTTATGATGGTGGTCATAAGGTGGTCATGTGACTAATTTAAATACATTTTGCATATTCATTAACATATACCCCAAAGTACCTAATGTATGCTCCCTTTTGAGCACAGACATCTCTCAAGTTATTTGGGGGCAATATACAGGTGGAGACTACTTAATGCTCTACCTCAACCCAAAAGCCCTATTTCAGAGATCTAAATCTGATCCATCGACAATTTTTTTTTTAAATCCGGGAGGATGGGACCTTCCATCAGATTCAGGCAGTTATGCCCATCTCTTGTAACTAACCAATCTCTGAGGTTCCAAACTCTCTTGTAACAAAAAATCAGGGACACAGGGGCTTATGCCGAGAGGTACCTCCCAGAAAGGCTGAAATTCGCCGCAGGATTGGCAATCAATTTGGTCCTACGCAGAGTACTCCGTTAGCGCGGTGTGCTTTAAATTGCTATTTAGGCGAGTTTCATTTGGCGTGAAACTCGCCATGTAGTGGCGCGCTGTATTTGCCCACAATACAGCCAACTTTTGTTGGCGGGCAAAATTTCCCCTGAACGCGCCATTTAGTAGCTCCGATTGGCGCGTACATGCGCATCGGAGCTACTGGAATCGTGCGTGTTTCAACATTGGCGAAATCACGCTTCTCACCACATGTCTGGCGAATTTGAATTGCCCGCCATTGTCTCGCCAGGACAAGCTTCTCGCCTGCGTATTTTCACCAAAAGATGGCGCTATTTCCTTTCTCTATCCTCTCTGCATAAGCCTGACAGTTACTTATTTCCCCAATATGGGGTCAGTGCTAATAATGTGCCAGTGCTTGATTACTCATGGGTCATGAATATATCAAATAAAGTGAAGGGGGATTGCTAACTTGAAGAATTGGGGTCTACCCCTCAGTATTTTATAAGATCCTGGGGATATAACTTAGATTTCTAAACATATGAACCTGCATAGACTGAACCCACAAAAGCAAAAGTCCCTTAGAGAACTACTGATTTTATGTAGTTTGTGTTGGGTCATTATTATACAGTATCACTTAAAATGAAAGGAGGACTGTGGCAGGATGGCCTGTAGCCGAGGTCAGGCAATAGTCCACACGTGTAGTTTCAGGTTAAAGTAAATCTTGAGTGGCTTTATTTCTCCACAGCATAACTAAACATGTGGGCACACTGTCCCTTTAAGGCATAAACAAAATATAGCAAAATAAATCCTGCTCCACATTGGGAGAACTTACTAACACTGCAAGCCTATCTATCAGGCTGGCTAGCTAATCCATAACCAAACCGTTAGCATATATCAAACAGTCAGAAAAATAATATGAACAGATCTTACTGTGACTTTAGAGCTGTAGTTGTGAATCCGTCTGCATAGCAGCTTGTCTAGGATAGCACCGAGAGAGAGCCACCTGATTACCAGCAATGACTTCCTTATATGTCATTCTGGTTGTCAGGTGTGTTGGCTCCCTTCTAATTACTCAACCCTTCCTCCTGGGTTAACCCTCTGAGTGCTGAATGAAGCACTCAGACATATGTCTCCCAGGCATAACAGTTAGTGGCTGACTTCACCCTGTCACAAGGACCCTCTAGTATATGGCCAGGGATCTACTCCCTAGTGGTGTTTCTTTCCGATGTGATTTTTTTTTTTTTTTAACTTCAAAGTTTTTTATTGGGTTCTACAGCATATACATTATACCACATCCCATTATTAAACGTTTCAAAACCCACCAAGATTTTCCCCTTTCACTCTCACCGTCGGGGGTAAAATCACTCATAATCTGCGTGGGACGGACAACATATACTCACAAGACTAGACAAACAAGACTAACCTGAACAAAGACAAGACAACAGAGGGTGAGAACACCAGGGAGGAAGGGGGGAGGGGGGACGGACTTCCAACGTGTGCTCCGGTGTCGGTGAGCATTCTTCTGGCAGACGCTTTACTCTCCTAGCAGTGCGTGACAGCTCCTCATCGTGGATCGGTTATTACTGGGCGGGGAATCCTACCTGTCGCGTAGCTATGTTGTAGTATGTTCCGCTCAGTCACCAGAGAACGCACTTGTAGTTATTATTGCAAAATTGTGCTGGCATCTATCCCGGGGATATCTGACTGGGTAATCCATGGATCCCATACTTTTAAGAAATTTCGGCCAGAGTCGTTGACCCAGCTTGTCAACTGTTCCATCTGGCAAACATGCCACATTCTGTTTTGAATTTTGGGGATTACTGGTAAATCTTGCTGTTTCCACAATGCTGCGATCTCGCACCTGGTGGCGGTTGCGAGGTGTGCGACCAATTTGTGTGCCGATTTCGGCAGCCCATGGATCCGCCTGCCCAAGAGGAACAGCCACGGGTCCAGGGGGATCTCCAAATCGAGGATTCTTTGTGCCCATGCTCTAATGTTCTCCCAAATCGGGAGCACCCTAGGGCAGGACCACAGCATGTGAAATATGTCCGCTACCTCCCCGCACTGTTTTGGGCAGAGCGGGGAGTATCCGCTGACGAATTTAGACAATCTTAGTGGGGTGTGATACCAGCGCATCATGACCTTATATGCGTTCTCTTTTAACGTTGAGCAAATGGAGCTTTTGGCTGCTGCCTGTAGAATCCACTCCCAGTCTTCGTCCTCTAAAGTCTTCCCTAATTCCGTCTCCCATTTAGTCACATAGTTCAGTCTGTAAGTGTCAGGTCCGTTTGGGCAGACCACTTCCCGGTACATTCTAGAGGTAAGTCCCCTTGTGTCCGTGGCTCTAGAACACAGCTGCTCGAAGTTAGTCCTAGCTGGCCTAATTGGGAATTTATTGTAAAATGCTCTGATCTGGAGGTAGCGGAAGAATTCGGTATTTGGAAGGCCCATTTCTGATTTGATGTGTTCAAATGTTTTAATATATGTAGGCCCCTCCAGATCTTCCAGTCGCCTATATCCCGACTGTATCCAAATTTTAAAGTGCCGGTCTCCGGCCATCCCCGGGGCGAATTCCGGATTATCGAATAACGGGGTCATTAAGGAGTGTTTCGTCGTTAGGTTATGTTTAATTTGGAACTCCTCCACACCGCCAGAGAGTTTACCATGGTCCGTAGCAGCAACTCTGCTGTGTTGTCACATCGTTTTGGTAGCCAGATTAAATTGTGTAACTCTATTGGTGCACAGCAGGTTTTCTCCAGCGCCACCCATCTCTGCAGGGACGGATCTAGGTGCCACTGGACAATCTGACCCAATTGTGCTGCTTTATAATATGCCATCAAACAAGGTACCGCTAGTCCCCCTCTAATCGTAGGCCTGATTAGTATGCCCTTCGCAATTCATGGGCTCTTATTATGCCATATAAATTTCATGATTCTCGACTGTAAGGCGAGGATGTCGGCCCGCACCAATGGTATCGGCAGGGCCTGGAACAGGTAAAGCACCCTTGGCAAAAGATTCATCTTAATGCTATGAATTCTTCCGAACCAAGAAATTCCAAACCCTGCCCACACCCTAAGATCCTCCCTTAGAGTTCGGAATAGTTTGGGATAGTTGGCTTTGTACAAGGAGCCATAGGTCTTAGTAATGTGGATACCTAAATATTTGATTGAGGAGGCTTGCCATTTAAAGTTAAAGTTTAGTTCGATTAATTTTTCAACTGGACGTGTGAGACTAATATTTAGGGCTTCAGACTTAGTCTGGTTAATTTTGAACCCTGAAATTTGGTTAAATGTTCCCAGAATCTCAAAGACATTGGGCAGAGAGGTAAGCGGTTTTAACAGAGTCAGGGTGACGTAGTCAGCGTATAATGCCACTTTATGGGACTGGTCCCCTACATCTATCCCTGCTATATCTGGGCTTAGGCGAATATGAGCCGCCAGGGGTTCTATACATAATGCAAACAGCAGCGGGGACAGGGGGCATCCCTGTCGCGTCCCGCTACAAATGTTAAATTGCTCCGAAGGGAAGCCCTGATGGCGCACCCTAACTGTGGGGCCTTTATACAGGGCTAAGATGGCTTCTAAGATGCGTCCCTCGAACCCAAATGCTCCTAGTATTGCCCTTAGATAGGTCCAATCGATCCTATCGAAGGCCTTCTCAGCATCCAGACTTAACAACATAGACGGGATGTTCTTTTTATTGGCCAGATCAATCAAATCTATAATCCGTCTCGTGTTGTCTGCCGCCTGCCTTCCTCCGATAAATCCCACCTGATCCGGGTGAATTAGCCTGGGCAGGACAGTACCCACCCTGTTAGCTAGCAGTTTAGAGAATATTTTCACATCAGAATTGATCAGGGATATGGGCCGGTAGCTCTTGCAGTCTACCGGGTCCTTGCCTGGCTTGTGGATCAGGGAGATTGAGGCCTGGAGCATCTGGGTTGGGAAGGAGCCTCCCGCTAGAATTTCATTAAATAATTTTAGAAGCTGTGGCGCTAGTATTTTAAGAAATTTTTTGTAATATAAATTTGAAAAACCATCTGGTCCCGGTGCTTTAGCTGGTTTAAGGGCTTTTATTACCTCTGATAATTTTTCGAAAGTAAAATCTCCCTGCAATGCCTCCCTCTCCACTCTGCCCAATTTGGGAAGACGTGCCTCTCTGAGGAATTTCTGGGTTTTCTCTCCTATCTTTTGTGTGTGGCTGACCTTATCTCCTTCGTAGAGAACTTCATAGAATTGTTTGAATTCCTCAACGATTCGTCTAGGATCGGAGGTAAGGTCCCCCCCTTAGTGCGGATTGAGGAGATACTATAGTTAGGTAGTTTATTACGTAATTTATTGGCAAGGAGAGTATCTGGCTTGTTGGCTTTGTCGTAGAACTTACGCTTAGACCAGGCCAACTCCCTCTCGGCTCTGGAGTTTAGCAACAGATTGAGTTTATTTTTGGTATCAGAGAGTTCCTTCAGGGTAGAACTCTGTTTGTTGGATATATGAAGTGCGGAAAGGTGTGCAAGTCTCTCACGCAAATCTTTTATCTGAGACTCCTTAGCTCTTTTTGTTTGTGCTGCTAGATTCATTAGGAGTCCCCTCGTGGTCGCCTTATGGGCCTCCCAGAGTGTGGAATGGGAAGACACGCTCCCTGTGTTAATCTCAAAATATTCCTTGATTTTATCTCCTATCGCCCGCTCCGATATTGGATTTTTTAACAGCAGCTCATTTAATTTCCAGTTCGCCCCTGGCCTGTCCAGTGACCGCAGAGCGCACCGCAGCTCAATTGGTGTGTGGTCCGACCATGAAATATCATGGATCCCAGAGGGGGAGACCATAGGAACCGCCTTATTAGAGACCAGGAAGTAATCTATCCTACTGTTTCTGTCGTGGGGGTGTGAGTAGAAAGTGTATGCTCTCTCAGTGGGGTGCTGCTCCCTCCATATATCGATCAGTTGGCAGTCTCGTAACCCTTGAAGTATGGTTAGTACATCATGTTTCTGTGGTTGATTAGTCCCCGTGCATCTGTCCAAGTCTGGGTCTAGGGTGCGGTTCGTGTCACCGGCTAGTATTATACAGCCTCGTGCCACCTGGTGTAGCTTATCAAAGAATGTCGTGAAGAACTGCGGGGTTTGTTCACAGGGGGCATATATAGAGATTAAAGTGACATCTTGATTATTAATTGTGCCCGTGACTATGACATATCGCCCGTCCGTGTCTACATAAGACTTAATGACCCGGAAGGGCAATCTGTGGTGGACTAAAATAGCCACTCCCCTTTTCTTAATAGCAGCAGAGGACAGAAAGACTGTCCTAGAGTGTTTGTCTAGGTATTTTGGGTGATTAAGTTTGGAAAAGTGTGTTTCCTGGATAAACACTATATCTGCTTTTTTGCGGATGTAATCTCGGAAAGCGAGTCTACGTTTTATTGGGTTATTAAATCCTTTGACATTGTGTGAAATAAGGATCAGCTCATTACTCATCTGGAAAATGGGGTGAACTTGCAGCAGGGGGCGATGGTGTTCTCCGTTCCGTCGCTAACCTTGTCCGTTGTAGGGTAATCTCTGCACCACGGTGCCCTCGAGGTTCCATGGCTGGCGAGTCCTGGGGACTGGGAGGAAACAATAGGGAAACATGGGGGGAAACACATATACAACCACACACAATTAATGTCCTCAGAGCTGTGGCCCCGCCATCTTGGCTCCAAGTCCAACGCCTTTTGGGTCTGGGGAACTGCCACGGGACGCTCCCCGTTGTTACCTCACCCCCCAATCCCCCTCCCTCCCAAAGGACTTTGCTGGGTCTTCCCCCTCCCAGCCCCTGGCCCATGCGGACCGCAGAGCAGGCCGAGATCCCTCAGCTCCCGCCCCGCTCCTAATCTAATAACTTTATTACAACCTCTATGCTTCGCAACTCCTAGTTTTAATGCTAACCCTGGTATAATGTGCTACCCCTCATGTCCCCAGCTCTCGTCTTAGTATAAGACTGGGTGGCCCATTTCTCAGCCCCCTCCTCTGGCGCTTCCTCTTCTATATAGCTTATCCCCCTCTTATGACGCTTCCGTCCCCTTTCTTTTTCTAAGCCTCCCTCGTCTCTATACCACTGCCGACATACACCTCTATTCTGATCTTCCCTCTAACCTACTAAACCTTCTTCTACCTTCTGCTGCTCTCTGTTCACTTGCTATACCCTCTCAACCCTTATTGCGACACTTACTCTTACCTTCCTCTCTCACATCTCCCTTCCCCCCACTTTCTCCTATCCACTGCTGCTCTCCTTGCTTACTCCCCCTTCCACACTCATACCACTAACACGTCCCTTCCGCCTTCAACTTACGTACCCACCCTTTCCCTGCTTGTCCCTCCATTCTCTCGTTGTCACCCTGTCTGTTCCAGTCACTTCCCCTTACCGACCGACCTTGTGTCCTTACCTCGCACTCCTTCTTCTAAACTTAACCTACTTAACCCTTCATCCGCGCCGGTCGCTGCAGCTGCTCCCTAGTTCCTTATCCTATCTCTGGCTCTCTACCCTCCTCTCCCCCGCTCCTAGGCCTCTTCTACTAAATTGCCCCTTTAGGTGGTACTAAGTGGCCCTCGTCCCTCTGGCGCTGCCTCGTTGGCCTCTTCGGTCGCTCCATATATTCTTGCTCCTGTGTCTTTAAAGCTCCCGCTGCGAAGGGCCTTTCACATGGCGCGTGTCGCCATCTTGTGACGTCCGGATACCGATTCTCTGCCCCCTGCAAGATGGCCGCCCGCTCACTTCCGCTACTGGTGTCCGGACATCCGGTCGCCGCCATTTTGAGAACGTCGTTCGTCCTGGGCGGTTGTGTTCGCGCTCTCTGCTCGGCTGGTGGGGACTTCCTGCTCCTGCGTTCCAGGCTGGGTTCTCTGCCATCCTCGTGGCTGCCGCCATCTTTGGGCTGCCCGCCGCCATCGCTCAGGTAAGCGAATCTTATTTTACAGTCTATCATGCGAGGGTTTTCTCACCGGAGGAAATCTTTTCTTGGGCCCTGTATCGTCGTTAAAGTTCATCTCTTCTGGGCATGTTACCTCCTCAGCTATATGTAACGTAAGCTGAAGCAAGGCCGTAGCAAAATAACTGTCAACCTTTAACTTGCAACCGGGTAACTTTGTGACCAAACGTTTTAGTTTATTTTAAGGGCCCCCCCCTTGCTGGTCCTCAACTTTTATTTTTTGGTGACCGGGGAGTTTGTCCCAATGTTGCCCAGCTGGGACCCGGGATCTCCCCCGTCTCTTCAGTGGCCGGCGGGGCCCCCTTGAGACCCAGATTCTGAAGAAATACCTCTCCTTCTCCGATCTCCCTCATGAAGAAGGATCTACCATTCTTGCTTACTGAAAGCCCAAATGGGAAGGTCCAACAGTAGCGGACATTGTGATCCCTTAATATCTTTGTTATTGGGAGAAGTGCCCTGCGTCGCAGCAGTGTCAAGGGGGATAGGTCCTGAAATATGAGCATTCTGGCTCCTTCAAACTCGACCGCTGGAGTAGCGCGAGTCTTGTGGAGGATGGCCTCCCTGGTTTTATAATAGTGCAAACGCACTATGATGTCGCGTGGTTGCTCCGTTTGTATGGGCCTCGATCTTAAGGCTCTGTGGCAGCGATCCATCTCTAGCCTCTCCTTGGGGGTTTCAGGTAATAGTTCCCCCAGCCATCTCAGGACGAACTCCTCACAATCCCCTATCTCCTCGGGGACCCCCCGAATCCTGATATTGTTACGCCGCTCGCGATTTTCGGCATCTTCTTGTTTCTCCTTGAGATCATTGATTTGTATTTGCATCTCCGCCGTTTTTCTTGTATTCCGCTTAGCAGCCTTGGTAGTTAGGTTGAGTTGTGTCTCTACTTGTCCTGTGCGCTCCCCTAGGCTACCGACTTCCCTCCCCAGTTCTTTAATCTCCCCTTGTAGTAATGTCTTTAAGTCGTTATAAAGGCGATTGAAGTCGCATAGCCGAACTGGCTGGTATTCAGGGTTGCCGCCATCCTCCCGCTCCCCTTCCCGCTCTGAGTCAGAGCCCTGGTTTGAGCTCGGCGCCATTGTAGATTCCGCCGCGCTGTTTCGGGCACTGCCAAAATACTGGGGGAGCCCCTTAGATTTCGGGGTTTTGGCTTGTCTTTTTGACATCTTGGTCTGTTATGCAGCCGTTAGAAGTCGTTTTCCGGTGTTTTCGAGTGGATTAGAGGTTATTTAATAACACTATTCTATGAGCGGGGCATAGAGCTCTGGAATCACACTTCCAACCTCTCTGCCATCGCGCATGCGCCTCCCCAGATGTGATTTTTTGATCATGCATCAAACTGTCTTTTGAAAGTTAACAAAGAGACTATATATACTGTCCCTAATTATCACATTTTTGCCTATGGCATAAGATCTCCTCTTTGTAAGAAAAGTACTCAATAAATAGGTGCAAATAGAAAAGGGGAAAAAATTATATATATAATGCTGTAAGTTCTTATATATATGTATATATATATATATATATATATATATATATATATATAAAAAATAGTATAGCTATTTCACTTACAAAGCCTATGCTTGTATTGAAGGTATTGTATATTTGTCATGACCTTTATATCTTCCTCAGGGGAATTTTTAGCTCACCATATCTTAAATATATAAAACAAAAGAAAAAAAAATATTTTAGTATCTATGTTTATATGGCTGGAGATACGGTATTGCACTCACAGGATAAAAAAAACCTATAAGTATTGAGGCTTTATATAATTTGCTCTGGTAATACTAGTATCAGGAGTACACTACTCTGAGTCATTAATGGTTCTGCTCTTTTAGCCGTCATTGGTGTAGTAGAATTGTAACTTCCTGATGAGTCTGATCAGAGCCCTTCACTTTCCTCCTGTGCTTTTCTCCTTCATCCATGCTTGTACTTTAAAGACACATTTCTCCCTGCACTGTGCAATGGTCTGCTTCCCTCTAGGCACAACATTTTTTAATTGTTCCTTGAAGTGAGGCTCTACAAAAGTTGCCAGAATATATTTCTCCTTAGATTTGACAGATACTACATAGATCATTTCTCAGGTTGAGGAGCATGGCATCCACCAGCCTCAACAATTCAACATTATCATGATTCTCACTCTCGTGCTGCATGCAAACAAGGATCCTGTATAGTGGAATCAGTTGGCTTATGCCGGCATTATCACTGCTGACCAGAACAGTAGCCTCTTTAAATGGCCTCAGTAGTCCACACAGCTTCTCTTACTGTAATTGCCACTGGTTGGACAACAAGTCTGCCCCCTCTTTAAGACTAAAGTACATCACAATGTAATCACTCTGCTTTCTGCTGCTCATAGAGCCAATCTAGCATTTACATGGTTGAGTTCCACTGAGTGAGTATTTCTGTTTTGAGCTTGTGACAAGTTATTAGACTGATGCATGTGACAGAGAGCATAATGAGCTCTGTATGAGCGGCTAAAATTTGCACAGATATTTCTAGAGGCTGATAATATATCCTGCACTTCCTCACATTGCTCAAAGTGATGCTAACCTATAAAATGGTGTACATTGGCAAAGAAAGGAACGTGAAGCAGATTGCTCTGATGTAATGCTGCCACCAGATTGCTTCCATTATTTTCTGCCACTTGCGCAATCTCCAGGCCTCTCGAAGAAAGCCCCCACTCAACAGCCCCCTATAGTTTTATAAGAATAGCAGGTGCTTTGTGGGCCTTGTGATACATAGGATAACAGGCCTTTTCCAAGAAGGAGGAAAGCACAATCAATAGGCTATAACAGTAATGTAGTCTTCTTCGCCATGTGCACTTGTTCATGTCTGTTTTGAGGTTTACCTTTTTACTGTATGTCCTATTGATTGTTTTTATGCATATATTATAAAAAAAAATTGATTTATTTTGTAATACTGAAATTGAAAAAAAACTGTCAACTTTTTTTGAACCTTAACAAATTTGTGAATATTTGAAATGTAAGAAACTGCAATTTGCACATCAAATTGCGACAAAACATTTGCCCTTCTCAATTCACTTCCACTCAACCAGTATATTTTTCTAAAACGTGTTCAATGCTATTCTGCTTCACTCTTTCTGTCCTTGTTTGTGCCCTTACAATTTAAAGTTCCTTGACAAAAGCCTTCTTGCCCAAACAACTCTTTCTCCAGTTAAAACCCATTAGCACTTCATAAATGTTAAAGCAGTTCTTCAATCAGTTTTAGTGTTCCCTTCCTATACCTTTTTCACATACTACATTTTTTCTGGTGATTTTAAAGCAGTGTTCCCTCAATTTTTACAATATATTTTTATTACATAATCTGAACTGTGGGGGGGGGGGGGGGAGGGGGGGGGCATGAGCTAGGGATAGCAAGGTTTAGCTCTGGTGTACCCCCGTTACAAAGCTATTAACTTTTTGTTAGGTGCGTGTAAAATGTAAGCAAAATTAAAGATACATGGCCGCATCATCCAATAGGAAGCTGCTACAATATGTCATATTCAAAAGACATTGTGGATTCCTATTGGCCTGTGGGAGTGAGGCTTGGATGGCAAACATATATTGATTTCCTAGAAAGAACCAGAAACACTGGCACATAAAAAGGTGCAGTAAATATTAGAAATACAAATAGCACAGTTCCCGGTTCCAATTCTTTACAACAAAAAAAGAAAGTTAAACCATTCGAGTGGGGGATTTTAAGATCACAAGTTTAAGGTTTAGGTCCTCTTAATACAATTAAAGGAGAATTGCAGTGTACTGATGCAGCGGCCGTTATTCGAACACTTCACGCGTCATGTACATCGGAATCCCGATTTTAAACCGCGGTATGAATTCCAGCCTTCCCGCACTAAGATGCGAGCGCGGTGAGTGCAGAAAAACTTTTAGTGTTCTGGCTTTTAAAAACATGAAACTGACATAGTAGCACAGTAGCACAGTACTGTACACATTACAATTCATCCATTTTATAGCAAACGAAGAAACAGAATCCATGAAATTCAAACAAAACATCCGCGATAAGCGCGGGTGCCTGGGGCAATTGACTGATTTCATGCTGTGTGGGGAACAGCAGAGAACTAAAAATCGCCGCCGTGATGTGTTCGAATAACGGCCGCTGCAACAGTAGCAATAGCTCCCTAGTGTTAGGACCCGCGCTGCGGGGATTCCCGCTACCAGCCAATCCTTACCTCTTCTCCCCGCTGCCTCTGGTCCCTGGCAGCGTGCCCCGGCTCTTGGCGTCTCCCCCGCGGCTGCTCCCGCACTTCCGGGTCGCGCATGTCACACTTACGGGCGCGCGAGGAGCCAGGCTTCCCTTTACTGGCGCCGGGAACCTGACTCTGCCTCCTCAGGTACGGCACGCGCATCGGCGCGTTCCCCTGCCCCTGCTCCACCAGGTCCGCCCCCAGACTATTCTCCCCTATCTGGGCTTCCCTTGGGCCGCACCTCCGCTCCTCCCTTTCCTCTGATAGGTCCCAGCTCACTATTTAGTCTCCCCTCACCATTACCACATTGCTCTGCATAGCTTCTGTACCTTGGTTGGTGCTGTCTGCTTCTGCCTGGCTCTCTTGTGTTTCAGTCCCTGTTCCTGTCCCTGGATTCTCTGCTGACCTCCCAGGATTTTGACCCTTGGCTTTGGACTTTGATTACGCTGCTCTCTGGTACCCTTGGATTTGGCTTTGGACTCTCTACCTTGCAGTCTTCTGCATCCCTTGGACACGGCTTACGGACCTCTACTACGCTGCTTTCTACGCTCCATGACCCAGGCTTACGGACACACTACCACGCTGCTCTCCCTACACCTTGACCATTGGCTTACGGACTTTACCCTTCTACGCTGGAGTTGGCAAGTACGGTACTCTTTCTATTTTTGTTCCCTGGACCAACTACGCTACTTCCAAACTTCGGCCATGCCCTCGTTTATTGTTAGGTGTGTGTTGTATTTCTTCTTTCCACCTCAGTCTCGGGGTCTCGTCTGGCTTGTGGGCAGTCCGAGCGTTACATTATGCATAGCCCATCAGACCCAGACCCCCCTGAGGTGGAAGATACCCTAACCACTATCTCCTAACACTTTACCTTTTTGGACAACCAGGTCACCACTCCTAACGAACAGGTTGACCTTAACCTCTCAGATATCCCAGGTAAATATCTCCAGTTCCGTTATCCCTCCCACTGTCTCCCGTGAAGGAGCAGGTTCTTCGGAGTTGCGTATCCCTATGCCTAGTAAATACGCAGGAGACCCGCTTGCATGCCGTGGGTTTTTAAATCAGTGCGAGATACAATTCGAACTGTCACCCTCTCGCTTCCCCATGAATCGTACAAGGTAGCTTATGTTTTTTCCCTTCTCACCGGGGACGCCCTGGCCTGGGCTTCACCAATCTGGGAGCTGAAACCTGAACTCACTTACAACTTCCCTAACTTTAAGAGAGAATTTCGTTTAGTCTTTGATACCCCTGGACGTAGTGATATGGCTGCTTCCTCCTTGTTCCACATTTCGCAGGGTCGGAGATCTGTGGCACTATACGCTCTGGAATTCCAGACAATCGCAGCTGAAACTGACTGGAACTATGGGGCACTTTCAGCGGCTTTCTGGCAGGGACTTTCAGAATCCATAAAGGACGAACTAGCGGCTCGTGAGAGGCCACCCTCATTGGAGGCCTTAATCGCTTTGTGCATCAGGGTGGATCAACGACTTCTGGAAAGGCGGGCTGAATGTCAATGTCCTCGTACTTCTGTTTCTGTGCCTTCTGCTTCCAGGTTTCCTGCTCTTGCTTTTCCAGCATCGGACGCTCCTGAACCCATGCAACTGGGCAGCCATCAACTTTCTTCTATGGAGCGACTTCGTCGGAGGAACTAGGGCCTGTGCTTCTATTGTGGATCTCCTGGGCACATCCTGCCGCATTGTCCCTTGAGGCCGGGAAAACACCAACACCCAGTGAGGTATGAGGGGATCTCACAGGGTACCATCTCCTCTTTCCACTCTCTCGCACAGGATCTCCCCAAGCGCATCTTACTTCCTGTCCTCCTTAAGTATGCCAGCGTTCAAATCCCTGCTCTGGCATTCCTCGATTCTGGATCCGGAGGGAATTTCATGAATCATGCTTTTGCTATCCAGTACAACATTCCTCTCCGAGAGAAGGCCTTTCCGGTTGGCTTGGAGGCTATCGATGGGAGACCTCTTCAGCCAGCCTTTATTTCCTTGGAGACACTTCCCATGGAACTTTTGTATGAAGGATGGATATTTGGAACTCATTTCTTTTGATGTCATCCATTCCTCTTCGGTTCAACTCATTCTAGGCTTACTATGGCTACAACTTCACCATCCCATTATCGATTGGACTGCCGAATTCCCCGTCCAATGTAGATCATTTCATGTGGAGTTGCCTCCCCCGTCCGCTGCGGTATTGGCCGTCCTGGAAACCTTTCCCCCGCAAGACGCCACCCTTTTGGACGTTTATTCGGAGTTCCTCAATGTCTTCAGTAAGACCAAATCCGAGGAGCTTCCCCCTCATTGCCCTATCGACTGCCCGATTGACTTAATTCCGGGTGTCCCTTTTCCCAAAGCCAGGTCATATCCATTATCCTTGCCTGAGACCGAGGCCATGGCCGAGTATATCACAGAGAACCTTCAAAAAGGCTTCATCTGGAAATACTCCTCTCCCGCTGGAGCAGGATTCTTCTTTGTCAAAAAGAAAGATGGGACGCTTCGTCCGTGCATCGATTTCAGTGGCCTAAATAAAATTACCATCAAAAATCACTACCCTTTGCCTCTTATCCCCGAGCTCTTCGATAGGCTGCAAGGTTCGACGATTTTTTCCAAACTTGATTTATGGGGGGCATATAACCTGATTCGCATCCGCAGTGGTGACGAGTGGAAGACCGCGTTCAACACACGCAGTTGTCACTATGAGTACCTGGTGATGCCGTTTGGGTTGTGCAATGCCCCTGCAGTCTTCCAAGACTTTATGAATGAGGTTTTTCGTGATCTTTTGAATTCTTTCATGATTATCTACTTGGATGATATCCTCATTTTTTCCAAGACCCTCGAGGAAAACATTCTCCATACCAAGATAGTGCTCTCTCGTTTACGGGCCAACAAGCTCTACGCCAAGATGGACAAGTGTGTCTTCCATTAATCCTCAACTACCTTCCTGGGTTACATTGTCTCGGACCAGGAGTTCACCATGGAACCGGAAAAGCTCAATTCTGTACTCGGATGGCCACAACCCAACTCTTTGAAGGCGATTCAGCGTTTCCTTGGCTTCGCAAATTATTATAGGAAATTTATTGCTGGTTTTTCTACTTTGGTAGCACCCATTACGGCCCTTACCAAAAAAGGGGCCGATCCTTCTTCTTGGCCATTGGAGGCCAGCCAGGCCTTTGAGTCTCTTAAAAAAGCCTTTGTCTCGGCCCCCATTCTGCGATATCCCGTCCCCACCCTCCCCTTTACCTTGGAAGTTGACGCTTCTGTCGTGGGAGCCGGTGCGGTTCTGTAAGGATCCGTGCTGCGGGTATACCTGCGTCCAGTGCATCCTTACCTTTTTCTCAGGCCATTCAGGCTCCCCGGCGGCATTCCCCGCTCCTGGCTGCTTTCCCTGCACCTCCTGCCCACTCGCGTCAGCCCTACGGGCGTGCGCGCACCAAAGATGCCATTAGTAGGTGCAAGGCGCCTGACTCCGCCTCCGCTGGCACGGCACACGCTTCTTGCGTGTCGCCGCTCGGGTCCTGTCAGCTCTGCCTTCCCACTTCTCCCTCCTTACCTGACCCTTCCCCTGTCCGTCCCTCTGCTCCTCCCCTTCTTCTCTCTGCTCCTGGATCCTCCGGTGCACCTTCCCCATGCTCCACCTCCTCGAACATCACGCAAATGCCCGGCACGCCCCTTCCCCATCTGCCTTGCCTCTCAGGTCCCCCTTCCCTTTCTGTCCCTTCCCTTGTCCGTACCTCCGTTCCTCCCCTCACTACCATTGGTTTCAAACTTCCTCACTCTGCTCTCCTATTAGGTTCCTCTTCAGGCCACTCCTCTGTCACTCCCCCTAAATAATCCCTCTTCTCCATTTCCTCTTTGCTCTGCATTGCTTCTGTACCTTGGTGCTGTCTGCTGTTGCCGGGCCTCTCTTGTCTTTTCAGTGCTGCTTCTGTCCCTGGAATCCTTGCTGACCTCCCTGGATTTGACCCTTGCTTTGAACTCTACTACTCTTCTCTCTGGAACCCTTTGGACCTTGCTTTGGACTTCTCCGCTGCAGATCTCTACAACCCTTGGACACGGCACACGGACAAACTACTACACTGCTCTCTCCACTCCACGACCCAGGCTTACGGACAATCTATTACGCTGCCCTCTCCAATCCACGGCCCTTGGCATACGAACTTAACCCTTCTACGCCGGAGCTGTCAAGTACGGTATTATTTACATTCTTGTCACCCGGACCGTGCCCCCGTTTGCTGCTAGGTGTGTAGTTTTACCCTTTCCACCCCAGTCCCGGGGCCTAGTATGGCTTGTGGGCAGGCCGAGCGTTAAAGGTTCTCTCTCAAAGAAACACCCCCAAAGATAAACTCCACCCCTGTAGGTTTTTTTCTAAAAAAATATCTTCAGCAGAAAGAAATTACGACGTGGGGAATAGGGAGTTGTTGGCCATCAAGATGGCATTACAAGAATGGAGACATCTTCTGGAAGGAACCAAGGAACCCATTCTGATCCTGATGGATCACAAAAATCTTTCTTACATTGAAGGTGCTCGTCGTCTTGGGCCCCGTCAAGCTCGTTGGGCATTGTTCTTCTCAAGGTTTAACTTCGTCATCTCTTATATTCCGAGGACAAAGAATATCAAAGCTGATGCATTGTCCCGTCAGTTCATCAGTGAGGAGAGGTCACAGGACATCCCGGAGAGTATTTTGCCCCCCAATTGTTTATCTCTGCAGCCTCCTTTGGCATAATGGATAAGATTTTGGAGTCTCAAGCACTGGTCCCCGAAGGTCTAGAGGTTCCCGACGGACGTCTCTACGCACCCCCACGTTTTCATCTCAAAATTCTTCAATGGGGTCACTCCTCCAGATCTGCCGGCCATCCCGGCTTTAAGAAGACTATGGATCTGATTCAGCGAACTTTTTGGTGGCCTAATATGGTAAAGGACATTAGATCTTTCACCTCCTCTTGCCCAGTCTGCGCCCAAAATAAATCTGTCCGTCAAAAGCCTTCTGGTCTTTTATTACCTCTTCCAGTCCCGGATCGTCCTTGGAGTCAAATTGCTATGGACTTCATCGTGGATCTTCCCCCTTCTAATGGTATGACTACTATTCTAGTGATTGTTGCCAGATTTTCCAAGCAAGCTCATTTTGTTCCCCTCCAGGGTATACCCAATTCCAGTACTTTGGCTGACATTTTTGTAAAATAAATTTTCCGAATTCATGGCGTTCCGTGGTCCATTGTCTCGGATCGTGGTACAGTGCTCCATTTGTTTCGAAGTTCTGACGTACATTTTCCCAGAGGCTGGGTATTATCCTTCTTTTTTCCTCAGGCTATCACCCCCAAACGAATGGGCAGACTGAACGCATGAACCAGCCCCTCGAACAGTATTTGCATTGTTTTTCTTCCGATTCTCAGGATAAGTGGGCTGAGTTACTTACTTTTGCGGAATTTGCGATTAACTCTCTCAAGAATGAGTCCACTCAAGAATCATCGTTTTTTGTAAACTATGGATTTCATCCTACCCGCTTACCCATGCATTCATCCAGGTCCGGAGTTCCTGCAGCAGATGATAGGGTAACCACCTTACAGGGGTCATGGAGAAGGATCCAAAAAGCTTTAGAGGAATCTGTCCTTAGACAGAAGAGACAAGCAGATAGGCTCCGTCGGGAGGCTCACAAGTTCATACCTGGAGAGAAAAACATTAAACATCTAAAAACATTAAACTGAAGGCCCCAACCCCTAAACTGTCTCCCAGATTTCTGGGCCCTTTCTCTATTCTAAGACAAGTTAATCCTGTGGCCTATCAGGTTTGCTTGCCTCCCTCAATGAAGATTTCACCCATCTTCCACGTCTCACTGTTGAAACCATTCATCCAAGGAACATAATTTGCTCAGCCTTCACTTCGACCTCCTCCCGCCATTGTACCAGGACAAAAGGAGTTTGAAATTCAGTCCATCATTGACTCTCGCATTTCCAGGGGCAAACTCCAGTTTTTGGTCCACTGGAAGGGATACGGACCTCAGGATCTTTCTTGATTCTCGCATGCTGATCTTCACGCTCCAGCTCTACTCAAAACGATTCCACCAAAAATTTCCCCTCAGACGGTGGATGGGTCATCCGGAGTCTGACCCTCGAGGGGGGGGTACTGTAAGGACCCGCGCTGCGGGGACTCCCGCTACCAGCGCCTCCTTACCTCTTCTCCCCACTGCCTCTGGTCCCCGGCGGCGTGCCCCGGCCCTCGGCGTCTCCCCCGCGGCTGTTCCCGCACTTCCGGGGCGCGCGTCACCCTTACGGGCACGCGCGGACCCAGGCTTCCCTTTACTGGCACTGGGAACCTGACTCCGCCTCCTCAGGTATGGTGCACGCATCGGCGCGTTCCCCTGCCCCTGCTCCACCAGGTGCGCCCCCCAGACTATTCTCCCCTATCGGGGCTTCCCTTGGGCCGCACCTCCGCTCCTCCCTTTCCTCTGATAGGTCCCAGCCCACTATTTAGTCTCCCCTCGCCATTACCACATTGCTCTGCATAGCTTCTGTACCTTGGTTGGTGCTGTCTGCTTCTGCCTGGCTCTCTTGTGTTTCAGTCCCTGTTCCTGTCCCTGGATTCTCTGCTGACCTCCCTGGATTTTGACCCTTGGCTTTGGACTTTGATTACGCTGCTCTCTGGTACCCTTGGATTTGGCTTTGGACTCTCTACCTTGCAGTCTTCTACATCCCTTGGACACGGATTACGGACCTCTACTACGCTGCTCTCTACGCTCCACGACCCAGGCTTACGGACACACTACCACGCTGCTCTCCCTACACCTTGACCATTGGCTTACGGACTTTACCCTTCTACGCTGGAGTTGGCAAGTACGGTACTCTTTCTATTTTTGTTCCCTGGACCAACTACGCTACTTCCACACTCCGGCCATGCCCCCGTTTACTGTTAGGTGTGTGGTATTTCTCCTTTCCACCTCAGTCCCGGGGTCTTGTCTGGCTTGTGGGCAGGCCGAGCGTTACACCTAGTTGTTCTCTCTACAGGGAATATTTATCTTTGTTTGTCTTTTCCATGCTGTACTTTGATTTGGAGAAAGCATATCAGTTTTTATTATATATATATATATATATATATATATATATATATATATATATATATATATATATATATATATATATATATATATATAATCAAAGGATCCTTACCAGGCAGACCAGAGAATCCAGGAAATCCAAAGTAGGCACAGCAAGGAAGAGACAGCACACTTGTTAGCAAAAAGAATTGTATTAGTGAAGCAGGCACAAAACACCAACGTTTCGGTCCTAAAAACAGGACCTTTATCAAGGGAGTGCTTGCAAAGAAGATTGTTGCTCATGACTCAAAGTAACATGCATTAAATAACCCACCTGTACAATTTAGATGGGTTGTACACAATCACGGAACCTAATAAAAATAAATAACCACAATAAAAACATAATACAACATCACCCCAAAAGAAACAAGTAGTTTGAAACGCCCGTATGGTGACATACAGTAGGGGATACGTCATGGGAGCGACACTTCCGCACCAATGCACAGTAGTGTACAAAAAGAGTAGAAGCTCACAGCCGGTGCGAGCCATCACAATAATATTCCTCATGACTGCTTGCCTGATTGTTTTCATACCCTCGGAGAACTATACCAACACTAACAGTTTGTATGTCTGATCAGGAACTAAATTAAGGCCATCCATATGTCTATCCCTTGAGCACGGCATTTTCAGTGTGTTCATTAGGGATATTACATATGCAGCCACAAGTATTAGATCTCTTGCCTGGGAGAGTTCTGGGGCAGTCTCACAGTAAATGCCGCAACATTGTCTGATCAATGCCTCAACATTTCTGTGAGAATCTTAATGGCCCATCGGATTAACACAGCAGTGGTCCTTGCAGTCCCATTCAGTTTGAATGGGACTGCAGGGACCCCCACTGTGTTAATTCTATGGGCCATTATAAATCTCACAGAAATGTTGAGGCATTTACTGTGAGACTGCCCCAGAATCTCCCAGAATTTCCCAGGTAAGTGTCATAATACTGGTGGCTGCATCCGTAGCATCCACATTTTTGATAGGGTTACTGTGAGTATTTCTCATAATGTACAGTTTGTGTGTGTGTCATTCTGTTTTTCCAGCCCTGCAATGTGATGAGATTTAGTATTGGGATTATATATGAATTTTAGGTGTGTAGGGATCATCAAGGCTGTTAATTGTGTTATTATTAGAGATCATTAGAGATCTCTCATTAGAGATCAACTAGGCTGTTAATTGTGTTATCCGTTCAAAAGGGCCCTACAGACCATTTTCAGGTTTGAAAACCTCTTAATATCAGCCACTTCCTTATTGATCATATACAGGTCCTGTGCTGCACTTTGCTATATGTTTATACTGTACCTAAATTAAACAGTGAATTTATCTTGAAGAAGTGTCAGTCCTGTGTGGTCATTTCCATCTGCACAAAATATTTTTAAACATTGATGAATTACCTAATTATATTTGTAATAAAGGTAAATGAGAGTGCAAATCTATTGAGAATGTATTTCTGTATCGTGCTTATTTAAGAAAGAATATACAAGGTGGGATTGTGCACAGTACTTAGAAATTATTCTCTCCTGACTCATATTCATTGTAATCCTATGGACACGGATAAACAACACGATTAGGCTATTCATTAAACATGGGATTCAACTGCCATTTAGTTCATTTATTTGGAACTATTTTATAATATTCAATATTGAAATTCTCTTAGGAGCTGTGGAGAATGTTAGTATTGTATAAAATATATTATGTCATTTCCGTTTTACAATGTAGGTCCCTTTATGGGTTTGATTCTAAAAATGGCTCCAAATTTGTTTATTTCTCTCCAAATTAGTTGCTTGAGTAATCAATGATACTGTGATACCTACAACTGAATTTCATCATGATGTATTTAGGAATGTAGTTCTCTAATTTTGTCCTGAGGATTTAATACTGTACCACTGGTTAAAACGTTGACATAATGATTACAAATACTCCTGCATTCTCTAACTTAACCTAAACATATACATTTTTGTTATATTGCCTATTGATGTTCACAAGGGCTGACCAACAGGGCTGACCAACAAGTTACACTGCCTTTCCCGTAAAGACAATAACTCTGGGGCAAACCCAGAAAATCTAGTCAGGGGTTTCCAAATGCAGAGTTAATTTCTTATATAGCGCTGCTAGTTTTTACAGGGACATTTTGCAGACATAGTTCCTGCCCCATGGAGCTTACAATCTATGTTTTTTTGAGATAAAGTGACCCAAGGTCACAAGGAGCTGATACCGGAATTGAACCAGGTTCCCCTGCTCATACTTAGCATCATAGATCGTAATCATTACATCAGTAAATTCCTCCTTCTACAACTTACATGTGGTACATTGTGTTGTATCCATGCAAAATCCTGCTTCTTCTCTAGTCTGGGCAAAGTCCAGGATCTGGGGTATTTTTTTTTTTTTTACAAACTATCGTAAATTACCTTCCACCACAATAGTTAATCATAATTTATACAGTTTGAAGAACTTTCATTTTATGAATAGTAAAGGTAGAAAAGGGTAATCAGCAGAGCAGTAATTCTCAAGCAAGGTATTGGAATGACAAAGAATGAGAATATGTTATTTTTTTTGGTTGTATAATGTATAATACTATGTAACTATGTAAGTATAATAAAGCAAGGAAAAAGTAAAAATATGAATGAAAAAAGTTGTGTCGTAAAGAAGCATGGATTAAACTGAGCATAATAGTCATGTATTTTTTTCCCCTTTTAAATATTAACTAAAGGTGTAACCACAAATAAAAGGTTGAGATGAGCATCACTGCAGCATACTGTACAATCAAAAAATAAAGAACTTACGGGCATATTCATCATGCATCTACTTACCACTTGTTCTCTTCTCTAGGCTGTAAGGGTGTCCAACTATCCATTCAGAATGTATGGGTTTAGAACTGAAAAAATTGATGCTCGAAAACGTCACTAAGCTTGCAAATAGCAAATAAATAATTACCTAAATATTATGTGTAGCGGACATGTAAAATGGCTACAGTCATCTCTCCTGCTGACAGTAAGGCCTGGTAAGTTGTGGGCATGCCAGCAGTAATTATGGAGGTTTGCCCTCACACCCTGGTGGGGTGCCCTGTGTATGGATGGGAGTAGTCACATGCTCTGACTCCATGGTTAGTGATGTCAGAGGTGTGTCAGCTTCCAGAGTATACATAAGGCACAGCACTGAGCCAAAAGTTAGTCTGCCAGAGATCTACGTTCAGCTCTGCCAATAGGAGGAGTTCTGGCAGGAGCCCAAGTTCAAGTACTAGCCTAAGAGACTGAAAGTTATGTTATAGTAACCATAGAGGAGACTGTGTCCAGGGACCTGGCACAGGGCAGTGATCCCTGCGGGGATAGGGAATCCCTATCTAAGGAGAGATACACCTTTTAAAGGGAGGCACTGACTGCAGAATGAGTGGCTAAGAATATACTGCGAGGGGCAGCTAGCCCACATCACCCAATAAAGATGTTCTCATTCACAAACCCTCTCGTGTACATGTGTGGAGTGAATGTACAGAGAGGAGCACCACGGAGGAGTTCCTCAACAGGATCATCCCCTTGTGGACGCAGGGACCCTGATGAGGTGGAGGCGCTGCACTGGAACTAGGTGAGACTCAGCACACTACCTCAGCTGCCTGTCTGGACGGGTCCTCCCCACACACCATCATGCGGGAGACTCAGGAGTCCTGTTGTCAACAGGTGCACCACCAGACACTACCACACTGTAATGGGGGCCGGTTAGACCACAGGGGCCAATGTGAGATTGGGTGGGTCAGGCCGGTCCACAAAAACCGTTACATTTGGAGGCGAGCTGCTGAGATCAGATCTGTCATCAGGACAGGCTCTAGCTAGGCACACTGGGAAACAGGGATAGAGTCTGCTGCCACTCTGTGCTGCGTAGGGACGGACCTAGGGGTGGTCAGGGGGCTGACGGGATATTGTCAGTTCGCAGGGACAACCTAGGGGCCTGAAAGGAGTGAGGGGTCAGGAGCCGGGCTATAGCTGACCGAGTCACCTTGAGGCAGTGCTAGTTGGTAGGATGCCAGAAGGGATAGCCTGTAACTTGGTCAGGAATCCTGGAGAGGGTCTGCGCTAGGCTGACCAAGAGAGGTAGACACCCCAAGTACTGCATGGCAGAGCCAGAGTACCTAGCCCATTCCAGACACTTACCATAGGGAGCACAGACTGGGAGGAAGGAGTCACAGCAGACACTGAGAGAGTGAGCCTAGCCTGAGGTAGTGCAACATGAGTCCAGATTAGTTCAGGTACACATGTGGTGGTGCATCTGAGCAACTCTTTATTGTACTGATGTGGAGGCTGCCCCGCAGAGCGGAGCCCCATGTACGATAATTGGTACGAGAGTGTGACAACCCAAAGAATGGAGGATCCGCGTGGTGCGGAGACCCCAAAATGGCGACCAGAGGCTGATGGGGAGGGCACCCGTGGCGTGCACCCCACTGAAGAGCAAACAGTCGCCGAGTTATCGTTAACCAGTCTTCTCTGGAGCGGAGCGAAGGCCGTGGCTGCCCCGTTTTTATCCTGTCTGGGACACCGAGGGGCCACCCTTGAAGAGTGTGAGGAAATTGTAATAATTGGGGGAGAACCCCGCGAGGAGAGCAAACAGAATGACTTTTTGGGCTTAAAAGTCAACCAAAATGGCGGTTCCCGCTTGCTAGGGAAACTGCATGGGACAGTCACAGAAGAAATGGCTGATGCAGAACTTGCAAAGAGCTGGCCAGGAATGGCGCGAACAGCAGAGCCCCGCCCTGATGGGGGGCATGGCGCGAAAGCTATGGCTGCGCCTTCATGGACAGTGACTCACTCGGCCCCTGTGCTGAGTCAACCGCTTAGTCTATGGGACCCTCCCCTGATTTCCACCAGGGGGAGTGACTTTCAACTATGGCCTGTGGGAATGCACCCACTGGGCCCAGGGACTGATATCCAGACGGCGCCACTACAAAAAGTAGTTCCGGCCGCGGAAATGATTTGCAAGAAAGAGGGATATTTTGCACGCAAAGCTGCTGCAAGGAGAAGGCGGGAACTAGCCGCGGGAAAAGAATCCAGCTCTGAGGAGGAAACTGGCGCGAAAACGCAGACCGCGCCCACCAGGACTGAGAGAGGCGCGGCCTTAATTAAGGGGCATGATATTCCCCTGTGGGACCCGCCCATAATTGCAACCCCTGGGGGCGGGTTCCAGCTATGTCAGCGGAAGGAGGAGCCGAAGCAGGAAGTGGCTGGCCCAGAAGCTTCTACCGGTCAGTTGCGAGGAACCACTGACCTGGAGAGACCCACACTGAAAGTGGTCCCTACAAAAAGAATGGCCTGCCCCTCCGCTGTGGGAACTATGGTCTCCACTCAGCCCTACTCAGTACCCGGCGGGTTACTAGTAGTAAGGGTGGCTAACACCGAGACGGTGGTCGGGCTCTGCCTACAATGCGGGCTGCCCGGAGGCACGGTCAATACGGCGGCACGTTGCCCACATTGCGGGACACTGTACTTATGGCCTATGCCGACATTTATACCGATACAATCGGCTGACCCCCCGGGGGACCAGGCTAAGCGAACTGCCGAGTCCCCTGGCGCACTGTGGATAGGACGTGCGAGTCCCGGAGAAAGGGGACTGGAGCCGGTCAAGTCGGCTGGGTCGGCCGCAACCGAGACAATCGGGTCACCTCCTGACCGCACCGAGAAGGGAGAATACTCGGACGAGGATCTCCGTGAACTTGCGAAGGTGACAGCGAGGCCCAGGATAGAACCGGGGAGAACGACACCCCGTGGTACCAGCAGCTGTCAGAAAGACAGGACGTCCCCCGCAGATCGGCGAGCCGAGAGACGGAGTCCCTCCGCCTCAGAGCGTGGCGGCAACGGACGAGAGATGCCGACACCCCTGCGGACGGGTAAGAGGAGTCCCTTCACTTACCTTGCCCCAGCAGACGGTGTAGGAGCGGAGAGGCCATGCCAGGCCGCAGGCGCACGTGGAGAGACGGCATCACTTCCGGTGAGGACGACGGCGGAGCTTCCGGATGTCGTCATTGAGGAAGAGATCCCGAATGGGGGTCCAACCCGCGATGACGGTGTTTCCGGTTCCGGGGAGGACATCACTTCCGGTGGCGACAGCGGAACCCCGAGGAAGCATGCAGCGACGCTTCGGCGATCGGGGGAAGGTCCCCGATCACCTACAAGGCCCAGGAGTTGGAGGGGCGATCCAAGGACTGAGGAGGGTGAGATATCCTCATTGTACCAGTCTACGGACAGCCAGGAACGGGTCGTAACCCCGTGGGGTCCAATTCCTTGCCCATCCGCCCAATCCCCCGCCCTAGCTAAAACCCCTGCCCCACTCACAAGGTCCCCGGGTTCCCCGCCTAGTTTGGAATCTGTGGACATATCATCAGGGGGAGAAGGGAGACGGACTGGGGAAAGACAGCGCAGTGGCGCTACGGAGGGCGATTCTCAGGGAGGGGGAGAATTTAGAGTGGTCACGACAGCACCCGAGCCAGTGATAAAGTCCCCGGGGTCTTCCAGGTGGTCCCTACCGCGATCGGCACGGTCATCGGGGATATTTTCTATAGACGATGATAGGGAGTCAGGGAGGTCAAATAGATTCAGGGAGAACCGGTGGTGGGCCCCATTATTCGAAGGGTACTCCGCCTGGATGGACCGCACTCGGTTCCTCATCCGGCGAGAAGATGTAGTGGACTACTGGTGGGCTGTGGGAGAATTTACACCGGAACAGAGGGACAGAGAGTTGCAGGAGCGGTGGCTGCAGATCGAGAATAGGGAAATAGAACCCATGGGTCCTAGCATCCTATCAGACCCCGTGGACCCTGATGAGCCCCTATCATGGGTGTTGCCTGGGAGGGCAGGTAAGGCTGACCTGACTAGGATAAGTAGGGCCGAGAGAACCATAATGGCTCGGTATAAATCTTCCCACGGGTTGGAGTACCCGTATGTCCCTGAGCCTCTCATGGATGAGATAGAGGACAACCGGGATAGGTGGCTTAGGGAGGCCATTGAAATGCACCTAGTGGGAAGAGGGAGTTCCGTGATAGGGAAGAAGGCCGAGGAGCGCATAGAGCACTTAGTGCGGGTATGGGGCATTGGCCGAAACATCTATAAACACAGGGTGACATATAGGCCTGAGAGGGGACTGCCTAGGCACTATCACGTCACGGTCATAGACATGGGCGGAAGAGAGGTCAAGAAACCTGACCCGAATCACTATTTTTAGGAGGTACTGATACATTACGCGGGTTCGTGGCTGCTGGTCGGGGCGGGCTTGGCGGAATGTACTGTATTTCAGTGCTTCCTGGAAAAGGGTATACAAATTTAGGTCCCAGCGAAGACGATGGGATTCACCAGGGGGAGAATGTAGCGGACATGTAAAATGGCTACAGTCATCTCTCCTGCTGACAGTAAGGCCTGGTAAGTTGTGGGCATGCCAGCAGTAATTATGGAGGTTTGCCCTCACACCCTGGTGGGGTGCCCTGTGTATGGATGGGAGTAGTCACATGCTCTGACTCCATGGTTAGTGATGTCAGAGGTGTGTCAGCTTCCAGAGTATACATAAGGCACAGCAGTGAGCCAAAAGTTAGTCTGCCAGAGATCTACGTTCAGCTCTGCCAATAGGAGGAGTTCTGGCAGGAGCCCAAGTTCAAGTACTAGCCTAAGAGACTGAAAGTTATGTTATAGTAACCATAGAGGAGACTGTGTCCAGGGACCTGGCACAGGGCAGTGATCCCTGCGGGGATAGGGAATCCCTATCTAAGGAGAGATACACCTTTTAAAGGGAGGCACTGACTGCAGAATGAGTGGCTAAGAATATACTGGAGGGGCAGCTAGCCCACATCACCCAATAAAGATGTTCTCATTCACAAACCCTCTCGTGTACATGTGTGGAGTGAATGTACAGAGAGGAGCACCACGGAGGAGTTCCTCAACAGGATCATCCCCTTGCGGACGCAGGGACCCTGATGAGGTGGAGGCGCTGCACTGGAACTAGGTGAGACTCAGCACACTACCTCAGCTGCCTGTCTGGACGGGTCCTCACCACACACCATCATGCGGGAGACTCAGGAGTCCTGTTGTCAACAGGTGCACCACCAGACACTACCACACTGTAATGGGGGCCGGTTAGACCACAGGGGCCAATGTGAGATTGGGTGGGTCAGGCCGGTCCACAAAAACCGTTACATATGTGTAATTGTTAAAAATCAATTATTACATAGTTACATAGTTACAAAGTAGATGAGGTGGAAAAAAGACATGCATCCAAGTTCAATCTATGCTAAATTTAGACGACAGATACTTTATCCTATATTTGTATTTACAGCATATTGTTCCAGAGGAAGGCAAACAAAAAACCCAAGTGAAATATCATCCAATGATATCTCATTAGAGGAATAATAAATTCCTTCCTGACTCCAATAATCAGATTACTCCCCAGATCAACATCCTTCCCATAAAGTATATGGTATTAACAGCACCTCAACAGAGGTAAATCACTAATAGATGAAGGTGTTGTGCACGGGAACAAAAGAGGGACCCTGATTCCCTCTAAATTGGCAATGAAGAACATAGAGAGTGTTCCCAGCACTCAATAGAAATTAACAATGTAAATTATACTGAATGACATGCAAAAATGTGTAAATTTGACTAATTTAAAATGTGTACAAAATATAGCAAACAGTTTGCGATAGACAATGATACTGTTCTAGTCTACAATGTATAACCACAAATGGTATCCAAATAGCAAACTAAGTGTAATATGCAAAATGAAAAGAGGTTGGGAGAGGAGATAAGGGAAAACAAGAAGGGGAGGATGTGGGGGATGAAATTAGGGAGGCAACGTGTAGGGGCTCCTAGCTCATTCTTGTAGCCCGTTCCCAAAGACCAAAATGATCCTGGTACTTCTCTTTTTCCTATAGAGCAAGAACTCCCTTACAAAAACAAATGACAGAGCTGAAATCATCCTGCAATACATGCAACAAACAGTTTAACTGGAGATATTAGCTAGTCTCTCTTCATAAATTATATTGTCCATCCCCTTTATTAATTTGATTGCTGTTCTATTCCCTCTCTCTAGTTCCATCATGTATTTTCTAAGGAGTGGAGTCCAAAATTATACTCCAAATTCAATACATATTCAATAAAGGATCACATACAACAAACAAGTAATTTTACTCTTTGAGTTACATTTTTTACATTTACATTGCATTCGTGATTTTTATAATTGACATATTTGCCTTATTACACCTTTTTAAGAACTCTTAAAAATATATATCCAGTATCTCAATACATTTCTAATTGAATTAAATATATTTGTACATTCAATGATTGTTATCAATTTATCAGTGTTTACTACACTGATAAATGTCCTATCTTAGTCCTTTGCTCTATACAATGGTAGAGAGTGAAAGTAAATACATTTTTGTAATAAGCTCCTGTGACGAGAAATAGAAGAGTGTAATAATTGTCTTGTTGAAAGACTTCCTTTCTTGATTCAAATAATGTTCTGCGACTCACTTGCCTAAAATACAGTAAAAATATAAAAAATATATATTTTTTTTATCTCTGGCTTTACTGGTAAAAAAAAATAGCTTTCCAGTCTACTTTCTCAAACACTTTTGCCAGTTAGGATTGTCCTCTTTTTTTAGGGATCCCTGTTACATAGTTACATAGTAGAGATAATGGGGAAAAGCAGGCTTGCAGACCTGTCTGAGACATGTGGATGTGCTCACAAGTGATAATTGTATTTACTGAACCCAGTATGCAAACACTAAAGAGGGAGTAACTACATAAATATATCTTACTCCTACACAAGCAAATACATTTCTGCTTATTTGAGCTGTCATAATATAATAGTACAAAGAGCATTTAAACTCTTATTTCCTGGTATATCATGTAAATCAAGTAAAGGACGGTACCATGTTAGACCATGATAGACCATGCTAGACCATGTTAGCCTGTAGAGCAGAAAAACAAAATTAATAAATACATAATCAACGCAAGCACAAGAACCCCAAGTCTGTAGAGTAGAAAGAAAAGAACAAAAGTTAGTTAAAAATGATACCTTTGATGGCTGACCATAAAATGGATCACTTCTACATTAATCTTGGTACATATAAATATTGTATCAATATTAGGGGATTCTCATTTGGACTTTAACATGTCATTAAAATTGTAAGAGAAGTAATATCATATTTTCTCTTAATCGAGAAAACTTACTATTTGCCACCCTCTTTCAGCATTTTCTCACTGCTAAGGCGCCTCCAGCACAGATAAAAGTAGAGACGCAAAAATGTACAGTAACGTACAGTTTAAAACAAAATATTTTCCTGTATATATTGTAATGACAATAAACAGGGAACCCAAACTCCACCATTTATAGAAAGCGTTAAATTAATTTTAGTATTGAACGTTATCTCATTTTTTCAGTTGTCTATCTGTCATTCTGTCAGAATGGGCCAGTATACAATCCATACATATAATTGGCTATAAGTTATACAGTATTTTAGTGTTATCATAGTGTTTTAAAATGTATACTAATAAAACTCTATAAAATGAAATGTATAATACAGTAATTAAAAGTAAAGGGTTTGGAGTCTAAGGTCAGCCACCGTTGATTTGTGGTGTTATTAAAACTGAGGTACATTGAAATTCATTTGCTAGTAGCACACACTTTTCACTTACTGCTTTACGTTTCTTCATGGTATAGATAGACTTCATCAGTGAGGGACAGGACGGCCTATGCTGTTCTACAAGAAACAGGTACTTGATAGATTAGTTAAGCAAGAAAGAAGCAGCTACTGCTCAACTAGATTTAAATCAGTGTAAGGTGTGCATGCTGGGATAGAAACTGATAGCAAGAAAACGAAAAGTAATCCCTATAATGCGTGCACTCAACCTTTGTAATAGAACTCTGTTATTAACTAAAAGAGATGGAAATCCATCTCCACTAATATATACTTTATTGTTTAGCACAAATTTATTAAAACCTATTACAACACATAGCGTGTCACTGCAATCCTGTATATAAACACAGATTGACTGACACTAGATTGACACTTTCAGGTCAAAAGTAAAGTTGTCATATACTTGTTGTAACAAGTAGGCTTGTATAATAGGGGGTGAGTAATAAGTGAAATAGGTAATACATGTGAATTATTAAACCAAAAATAGGTACAATAAAGTTTTAATCGTGCTAATGAGGATATATATCCACAGAGTGTACAGATTAAATGTGTGCATAGTAAATCATACAATAAACCAAATATCCCTGGTAGCCAATGTAAGTGTAAGATGATGACCTGTAGTGATCCCCGTAGGGTCACCAGCTGATATTTATACTTTGTAATTTATATACCAATAGTTGTATAAAACAGTGGGCTATTGTATAATTCACACATCATGCTCATACATCTCTTGATAAGCTACTGCGTTTTATATATAAAGGCAGTGCATCAAGTGTATCTCTTTGATTATCATTCCATTAGTGCATGGGTTAAAATGTATCCCAATGGATAGCTTGTATCAAATTGCGTAATGGCAATCCTGAAAATATTTACACATATATGCAGATACTCTGCTATTGTAGCTTTTGAAGAGCCCTCCAAGTGTCAATGTGTGTAATAATAGCGTAATATATAATGTGTAATATAATAGCAAGACAATCAGATGACGCTTACCTATAAGGAATACGCCCCAATTTTGGCTTCACCAATGTGCCTCTGTTTACGAAGATTGCCATAGCAACCGTGGGGTATAAGAAGCGCACACTTGAACAGGCACGCCCACCCCCGATGAAGTTCCTGAAGGGAATGAAACGCGTGTCGGGTGATGATGACATCACAGTCATCTAGTTTGTAGCGTGACTGCGACGCAGGTCGTAAGTCTTTTGCCACTCAATACTTTTGCCACTTGATACTTTGTATTCTCTAGCTAGTTAATTAAGATATGGACCGATGAGGAATCCACTAATAGCTAGAACTCTGCTCTCATTCAATTTGGAAGATTACAACAAAGGTAGCTTAAATACAGCAGCCAACGGGAAGTGAATGCACAGGCTACCACAAACGGGGATAAGATACCCTGCAAACACAAAGCCAGCATCAAACCAGTGGGCTTAAAATAACCTCTTTACACACATATATACAGGAATTAAAATCGCATGCATATACGGAAGGATGGAAAATTTTATTTCCTCAAAAGCTACAATAGCAGAGTATCTGCATATATGTGTAAATATTTTCGGGATTGCCATTACGCAATTTGATACAAGCTACCCATTGGGATACATTTTAACCCATGCACTAATGGAATGATAATCAAAGAGATACACTTGATGCACTGCCTTTATATATAAAACGCAGTAGCTTATCAAGAGATGTATGAGCATGATGTGTGAATTATACCAATGGCCCACTGTTTTATACAACTATTGTATAAATATCAGCTGGTGACCCTACGGGGATCACTACAGGTCATCATCTTACACTGGCTACCAGGGATATTTGGTTTATTGTATGATTTACTATGCACACATTTATTCACAGATCTGTACAATCTGTGGATATATATCCTCATTAGCATGATTAACACTTTATTGTACCTATTTTTGGTTTAATAATTCACATGTATTACCTATTTCACTTATTACTCACCCCCTGTTATACAAGCCTACTTGTTACAACAAGTATATGACAACTTTACTTTTGACCTGAAAGTGTCAATCTAGTGTCAGTCAATCTGTGTTTATATACAGGATTGCAGTGGCACGCTATGTGTTGAAATAGGTTTTAATAAATTTGTGCTAAACAATAAAGTATATATTAGTGGAGATGGATTTCCATCTCTTTTAGTAAATAACAGAGTTCTATTACAAAGGTTGAGTACACGCATTATAGGGATTACTTTTCGTTTTCTTGCTACTGTACCTGATAGATTAGTAATGAGTCTCCATGTATCCCAAATGTTTATTGCCAAAAATATCACAAATGAATGAATGCAGATTACGTACAGTACAGTCTCAGGGAAGAAAAAACAAATATTTTAATTATTTTATTGCAAATTTAGTATAGCTTCTGTAGTAAATATACAGATGTAGCAGACTTTATTGCACCCGTTATCATGCATTAATGAGCAAAATTGCATGATTCGTTTAGCGTTATATTATGCAATGCGATCCGGTTATTTGTATGCATTTTAAACAAAGCATTTTTTTAACGTAGCCTTTTGATGTAGTGTGCTCTATAGGTTTATTTGGTACAAACTAACATTACAAAATGTTGCACTACATAAAAACTATGTATAAAAATGTACCAGGAGATTGTAGAAATAAACTGGTATCTATGTATGTTTAATGGTACAGACACATCAATTAAAGTTATATATTATATTAAGTTACAGTATTACACAATATCTGATGGAAAAACATTTAAAAAAAAAAATATGATGCCTTCTATTTCTGAATAATGGAATGGTATTTTCCAAGGATGTTGCGTTCCATAGTTACAAACAGTTGTTTTCTTTGTGTTCACATTTTGTACTTAGATGTTTAGTGGAAACTTTATGGAAACTGCAATTGTGCCGGTCGGGCTTTAATGAATAACCCCATTAGGGGGCAGCCAACAAGTGTTGCACTACTATACTACTTTGCTATTGCTTTATGAAGAACAATCTTTCCAGCTTTTCCTTTTATGAATCCCCATTCCCATAGTGCAGGGGCTCCCAACTCAAGTTCCCCCAACAGGTCAGGTTTTATGGATATCCCTGCTTCAGCACAGTTGGCACAATCAGTGGCTTTTTTGATTGAGCCACCTATACTGAAACAGGAATATCCTTAAAACCTAACCTGTTGGGGGTACTTGAGGACTGGAGTTGGGAAACACTGCCATAGGGTATGTCTGCTCAGCTTAACTGTTTTTATACAATGCAAGACTATCTTTGCACCTAACAAAAAGATAGTGATAAATCTGCCATCAGCAGTATTCCATGTAATATTGTAATATTGTGTCTACTACCCTGCCATCTTGACTTGATATTTTATGCTAATGACACTGACAATTTTTTTTACACATCTTTCATAGTGATCACATTAGCAACAATCTGGCAAAACAAAACAAAACAGCAGAGGGCAGTAAAGAGCTAAAACGGATTGATAACACAATGAAAGCAGTTGCATTCTCATTACCTAACATCTTAAGGCTAACTTGGCCACACAGAAAATTAAACTATTAGTTACATAAAACAAGGAGAATTGAAAAAATGTCCCACTTTACTTGTTGGATTAAATATGTGTTAATTCTCATCTTCAGCATTATTATTTAAGCAAATGTCTTTATAACTACATGTAACAATAAACTTGAATCTCGCACAACATTTTCACTGCTGATTAAACAACATTTCTTTCATATATTTTACTATTTGTTTGTTCAGGCAAATGTCTTTATAAATGCTGGCTAATATACCCAAAGGCAATAAAAAGGCCAAGCTTTAATTGATTCAGGTCAAGACTCAGCACATTATCTCTCGTGACGGGTTTCTAAATGTAGTTACCTTTGGAAAATCATCGACAGTGGAAGCAATGTACTGTAGTTAATTCTAGCTTAGAAAAATATAATACATGGGAGCTTATAAATAAAATGTTGAGCAGAAGTGTAAATTCATGATGTCATTTGTGGTTTATTGGCTTTGATCTTTATTTAATCCTGATTAGTCACTGAAAACCATCTCATTGGGATCAGCCAGATACTTAAAGGCTTTTCTGCCTGCACATTGTCCAAGTTTGCACCAGTGATTTCAGCACCTAGGGTAGAAGGAGGAAGGAAATAAGAGCATGTTACAAAGTGCACACCCAAGATACTATAGTTGCTTGAATCTATTTCCCTATGGGTCAGTATATGTACTTACAAATTGAATACATATACTATGTAGCCGCTCCGGTGCAGGGAGTGAGGCGGCAGGCGAGCGGGTCGCCGAAGCTCCGCAGAGAGCGCTGCCATCTTGAAAATGCCACGCATGCGCAGAAGCTACTTGTGCGTGCGCAGAGAGGTACTGGAGTTGCGGTGACCATTAGGGCTGCGCACGCATGCTCAGGAGCACCAAAGTGCGGTGGCCATTACAGAAAGAGCTCTGCGAGGGATTACAGGGCCCATAGTGCATAGGGCCTGTTAGTCACACGTTGTCAGGCAGACAATAGGGCTAGGAGAATCTCGGCAGCAGGAGATTGATACTTTTGGTGCACCTGAGACCATGCCAGTCGGAACCCAGAGGCAGAACAGGGAGGTAGTGTCCAGGGAGCAGTGCTTCCCTGGACTAGGCCTAGCTTTGCTCCGTAGGTCCCATATAGGACCCAAATCACCCTCAGCTTGTGGCTGCTGCAGGAAAGACCCATAGTTAGGGACACGTCTCCAGTAGTCATCATATTGAGGGTACAGCACACAGTGACAGATGCCACGCGGTGTGCAAGGCCTGTGGTCTGGGACCAGATCACCACCATAATACAGAGACTCTTTATGGTGGGACACTTCAGCAGGAGTCCACCCCACGCGGAGGCCGATATCTTCGTGGGACAGCCTGACCACCTGTTTGTTATTCAGTGACACCCAGGGGCTGGAGTGCCCAGGCAGGTATCATCACAAAGTTCACCAACGGCCATGCATACTGTGGGAAGCGCTGTCACACACTTGGGGTGGGAGTGACAATTGTGGGCTGGAAACTGGGACATATCATATGCTGGTGTGTATTTACTGGTTGTATTATCTTGGATGGGTCTATCCCACTGTGTGAGAATCCTTCCCTGTTGGAGGTGCTGTGTGTGTGTAAGTGAACATTGTCACCCTAGGCTCCCTTCAGTGGAGGATCAGGCCTATTACATCAGCAATTAAGTAGTTAATGATTAAAATGCTCAAAAGGAGCAAGGTTAAATATGCCACTGCACCATTATGTTTTGAGCACTTCAAATTCACGTCTAAAGCTGTATGAGTTGTGTATTATACTGCAGAAGGTTGATGATTAGAGCCTATAACCAGCTATTTTGGAAAATAGAGGTGAGCACTTAATGCTCTTATAAGGGCCGGCTGAAATAATGGCGGGGCCCAATGAACAGTGTGTGTGCAAGGGCCATCTTTTATGTTATGTTAATGTTGTGGTTGTTAAATTAACCACATTTAAACTGTGATTACAAGTGTTTGGTCGGGGGAGACCGCGAGGCCACTGTAAGTGCCGGCATCTCCTCCAGCTACCACACGGTGACACAACATCACGTGATGACGCTCGGGCCTCTTCTCCACTCTTGCATCATGTGACATTACATCTTCATGGCCGTGCGCCTGTGCATGGTAACAGGAGGAGATGCCAGCACTTACAGAGGCCCCACATTCTCCTCTGGCAAAACCCCTATAATCACAGTTTAAATGTTGTGGTGGTTAATTTAACAACCACAACCTTTAACCTGTCATTGAGGAAGTTGGGCCAGGGAAGAGCGTGGGGCCTTGGTAAGTGCGGGACCAGGTGCGCTGGCACCACCATAGAGCTGGCCCTATATTCAGTTTCTATGTTTAATAATCGTCTTTCACATTATGATGTTCAGAGATCTAAACGATATGTATATGGCATACACTGTAAATATATACTGAGCAAATACCAATTAGGGGATGTTGCTATTATTAAATTGACAAAATTGACAAAAGTTTTATCAGAGACACTACAGCACTAATAATACAGATTTCCAGTGAGTATTAATTAAATTGATTTTGTATGAAAAGTTATTATAAAGTTCAAGATTAATGGAAAGCAATGTTTATGGGTCTATTGCTAAAATTAATGAATCGTGTACATTAAATTAAACGTAAATGTACCGTAAGTGTATTATTATTTTGCTGTTAAATTAACCAATAATACACTGTGAAGTACAAGGCTGTATTCAAACATAAATTGAAAAAATAAATATATATATATATATATATATATTTACTTTTTAAACACACATACACTGTACATATTATGTGATCTACAAATGCAGATGTCTGTATTAGACCACTTGCCTGGGAAAATTTGTGGCTATCTCGCAGTAACTCGTGAGATGGTCCAGAGCAGGTTGATGTGGCCCATCGGATTAACACAGCAGTGGTCCCTGCGTTTGAATGAAACTCGCAGCCTCGTAGGATTCACCCAGTGTGAGTCCCATTCAAATGCAGGGACACCCACTTTGTTAATCCGATGGGCCATTAGTCTGGCTGCAGGAAATCTTGCAGCGTTGGGTTTTTGCCCCAGTCCTCCCTGCTGCATACGCACCTGGCAGCATGTGCACAGACTACAGTTGCTATCTGCGGTCTGTAGGGGAGTGATGGGATGCTCGAAGGAGCATGGCCATGATGGCCATGATGGGGGGCAGGGCCATGGCGGGGCATATTTGCTCTTCCTTTGGCCACCCGCCACAGCACGGGAAGACAAATTTCTTGTCTTCCCTGCCAGTGTACGCATCACTGGGGCCTGCCCATAGAGGGCTGTGTGAAGTATATAGAAGTTGCTCTCTTATGAGACTTCAATGCCTTAACTACAGTGGGAAACATTTTATATCTCTCAGATTGATGCTATACTTTATCAATCACTGGATTCACTGCCATGTGAACTTCTTCTTTGCTAACACTTACCAGGACAATTATTATAGGTATAACACTATGAAACATGTTGACTATTATGCCACCGTGTGATTCTATTTCTAAGGCTAAGGCCCCGCTCCCAGAGTCAGCGCACCCGCACTGCAGACAGGCGGTGCGCTGACATACACAGACCGCGATGTGCGGTCTGTAGGGAGCGGGAGCCGGAGCGGGAGGTGGGCGGGAGTGGGAGGCTTGACAGGGAGGGGGGGCGTGGCTTGAGAGGAGGGACCCGCTACTCTCCCCCCCCCCTCCCTCCCTCCACGGACTCGGGCTGGAGCTGGAGCTGCTGAGGGTAAGTTTAAACACAAACACACGCAGGCACTCATACATACACACACACACACACACACACACAGGCAGGCAGGCACTCACGCACTCATACACACACAGGCGCGCACACACAGGCAGGCACTCACGCACTCATACACACACACAGACAGAGGCAGGCACTCAGGCACACACATACACACACAGACAAGCACGCACGCACTCAGACACACACACAGACAGGCACTCACCTGCTTTCACTCCACACTCCTCCCCGCTCCCCGAAGCCTCTCCTCCTCCCGAAGCCTCCCCTCCCCATTGGCTCACAGCCATACCACGTGACGCGTCAACGCTAGGAAACACCATTCTCTTGTGTCTCCTAGCGGCTGACGCGCCACAGCGTGTAGTCAGCTGTGCCGCCAGGGGGGACCGGGACCAGCTCGCGAGTATTCCCCTGCTGGTGGGGAACTCGCGACATGGCCGCCCGCGCCAACGAGCGCAGCGGGACGAGGCCTTAGGAGCAGTAGTACTGTGCATACGCAGTATTTGTGCTTCTACCTCTTTTAGAGTATCCTGCTACTCTACTGTATTATACATGCAAGATACTGTTTGAGTGCAGCCGGTCTAAGTTTTTACTTAGATGAAGGTAGTCCGTGGAATCCGGAAGCGGAGCACAGCAACGGTGAAACAAAAAGGAGCTGCAATCTACTATGAAAATTAAAAACCTTTTATTGTGAGGAGGTGGGGGGGTCAGAACCAACTCTGACGCGTTTCGGGACGAATCCCTTTGTCAAAGAGTTGGTTCATGTTCGTTCACAGTGCCCGTTATGTATCCATAGCTCCGCCCCCAACCGTGACGTCATTCAGTGTATTTTTTTGGCGCGAAGGTTTCTTGCAGCGCTATTATTGGTTCCTACCCTCAGCCAATGTTATGCTGAGAAGGTGAATAAATTATAGGCAGCAATTGGATGGTTGCGGAGCAATAATGGAACTAAACTGGCAACTGTGTAAAACATATACAAGGGATTATAGTGCAACATAAAAACAACAATTACTAACAGTATCATTAAAATGTCACAATGAATAAAAATAGAGATACGAACAATACATATAACCTATTCATCAGAGGAAACAGATAATGTTAATGTGGTATATAGCAATGTCACAGATATTCAGCATAATCCATAGTTAGTATATAAAAAGCTGAATATAATGGGTTGTACAGAAAAGTGCAAAAAAGCCGATTCACAGTTATAGTGTATCAACGTACTTATCATAGTGGGCAGAAACATAATGATAATATAATGGGTAGAAAGATAATACCAAATATGCAATTATAGTGTCTCGTGAAATGTTAACAACAAGGTATCATTTTATAATAAATCTACTCATGACAAAAATATGTGGTTAAGGAAAATAGTTCCGAACGAATTCATAAATAACCATAATATATAAAATATTAATTCATGTACTGTAAATCAGATATACAAAATTCTCACTTTTGAAGCAAAATAAGGCCTCGGTCCCGCTGCGCTCGTTGGCGCGGGCGGCGGGTCGCGAGTTCCCCACCAGCAGGGGAATCCTCGCGAGCCGGTCCCGGTCCCCACTGGCTGCACAGCTGATTACACGCTATAGCGCGTCAGCCGCTGGAGACACCAGAGAATGGTGTTTCCTAGCGTTGACGCGTGACGTGTGTGGCTGTGAGCCAATGGGGAGGGGAGGCTTCAGGAGGAGGAGAGGCTTCGGGAGGAGGAGAGGCTTCGGGGAGCGGGGAGGAGTGTGGAGGGACAGCAGGTGAGTGCCTTTCTCTGTGTGTGTGTCTGAGTGCGTGCATGCCTATCTGTGTGTGTATGTGTGTGCCCGAGTGCGTGAGTGCCTGCCTCTGTCTGTGTGTGTGTGTGTATGAGTGCCTGCCTGTGTGTGCGCGCGTGTGTGTGTGTGAGTGCGTGAGTGCCTGCCTGTGTGTGTGCGCGTTTGTGTGTGTGTGTATGAATGAGTGCCTGCGTGTGTGTGTTTAAACTTACTTTCCAGCTCCAGCCCGAGTCCGTGGAGGGAGGGGGGGGAGAGTAGCGGGTCCCTCCGCTCAAGCCACGCCCCCCCTCCCTGTCAAACCGCCCACCTCCCGATCAAACCTCCCACCTCCCGCCAACCTCCCGATCAAACCTCCCACCTCCCGCCCACCTCCCGCTCCGGCTCCCGCTCCCTACAGACCGCAGATCGCGGTCTGTGTATCTCAGCGCACCGCCTGTCAGCAGCGCAGGTGCGCTGACTCTGGGAGCGGGGCCTTAGCCTAATGCAGACAAGAAAGAGATGAGGGAGGATGAAAAGGATGGCATGGGGGGGGGGGAAGGAAGGATAGGGAAGGAAAGGTAGGAAAGGGGGTGAGAAGGGAGGGAAAGAAAAAGGGGGATGGGAGGGGGGAGGGGGGGGGAGAGAAGGGAGGGATGTGATGGACAGGAATGGAACAACATGTGAGGACATCAGAAAATCAAAACAATTCATTGTAAAAAATGTCTTAACTCCCAATCAAGATTCATGCCCCTGGGGGATAAAGTCCCCAGTGCATAAATCCAATGCATCTCTCTCTGGTTGAGATGAGATTCCCTGTCACCGCCTCTGATATTCAAAGGAATATATTCAATGGCACTGAATGTTAGATTATGTAACGAGCCTAATGGGCAGTGCATAAAGTGGCGAGCCACAGGGAAACATTCATCTCTGTTCTTAATACTTCTTACATGTTCACTGATTCTTTCTTTTAGCATGCGTATGGTTCTGCCCACATAAGCACTGCCACATGGACATCTCAGAATGTATACAATAAACTTAGTGTCACATGTCATAAATGAACGCAATTTGAATTTCTTCTTAGTGTGAATATCTGTAACAGATTTAATGGATAGAGCATACTTGCACATTCTACATTTGCCACAACTGTGAAATCCATTGGGGATAGTAGAACCTAAGTGTTTCCTGGAATCAAAAAGACTGGGAGAGATCTTATTTCCTATTGTCTTAGCTCTTTTGAAAACAAGTCTAGGATGACTCTTCGTATATCTATCCAAGTCTCTATCAAGCTTTAAAATGTCCCAATGTTTAGATAGTATAGTTCTAATTTGGGATGCTTGTCGAGAATAAGTTGTGATAAACAATGGAGTGTCATCAGACTGTTGTTTTCCTGATTGTAGTCTATTTTTTACACGTTTGTTTGTTGAACATTGATTTAATAAAGTTGTCCTATCTGTACGTGTTGCTTTGTCTAGAGCTAGACCAATGTCTTTATCAGAATACCCTCTATTATGAAATCTCTCAGTCAGTTTGTCAGCTTGTGTCAAAAAAGTCTGTTCAGAATAGCAAACTCTCCTAAGTCTGAGGAATTGCCCGTTAGGGATTCCTCTAATTAGAGATCTGGGGTGCGCGCTATTTGCTCTGAGTAAGGAATTGGTGCTATTTTCCTTACGAAACAAATCAGTCTGAATTTGAAAATTTGAATCTATGTAAAGATGGAGATCTAAATAATCGATGGTAGTGTCATCAAATTTGTATGTAAATTTTAGATTAAATGTATTCTCATTAAGATATTCAAAAAAGGCTTTCAAAGTAATGATATCACCAGACCATATGAGTAATAGGTCGTCTATAAAATGACGATAAAAAATAATAGAGTCTCTGTAAGGGTTGGTGTCACCGAAAATGTGTGTCTTTTCCCAAAAGCCCATAAAGAGATTGGCATATGAGGGTGCAAATGATGTCCCCATAGCCGTGCCCTGTGTCTGTAAATAGAAAGTGTGATCAAACAAGAAATAGTTGTGTTGTAGGAGAAACATAACTGAATCTAAAATAAAAGTGCTTTGTGCTAAATGAATATTAGAGTGATTAAGAAAATAACTAATTGCTTGTGTACCCAGGGTGTGATCAATTATGGTGTATAAAGAGGTCACGTCAAGTGTGACCCAAAAATAAGAGCGTGCCCAAGTGATTTTTTGAATATCTAAAAGGAGGTTAGATGAATCTTTTAAATAAGATGGGAGAGCTTGAACAAGTGGCTGAAGAAATTGATCCACGTACCTAGATAGACCATCTCCCAAAGATCCAATGCTCGAGATGATAGGTCGGCCAGGGGGGTTGACCAGAGACTTATGGATCTTTGGGAGATGGTGAAAAATAGGTACAGTGGGACAAGAGTTATACAAAAACATGGATTCTCGTTTGGTGAGTACACCTAGTTCGCTACCCATTTCAATGAGTTCCTTAATTTCACTGAGATAAGCCCTCGTGGGATTCCTATCTAATTTACAATAGGCCTGTTGATTCTTTAGTTGTCTTAGAGCTTCATTATGATACATTTCTGTATTCATAACTACAGTGGCTCCTCCTTTGTCAGCTCTTTTAATTATTATGTCAGTTCTTTTAGACAATGAGTTGATGTATCCTCTCTCATTTCTGGAAAGATTATCGTGTGTGGGGGTAGTAAAAGAAAAACCTTTTGCTAGCAACTGGAGATCTTTCTCCACCAATTTTTCAAATGTCTCTATGTGTGCTCCTTTGTTATAGAGTGGGCAAAACAGGGATTTATCTCTGAAATTAGTATGTTTAGTATCTGTAAGGAACGTATATTGATCTTCAAAATTTAACCCTGGGGTTTCAATACATTCTTGTTCAGATATAATATCATCCATGTCCTGTAGTACACCCAACTCTCTAAATGAGAGCCTGTCAGATGTTTCTATAGAGGGATTAGGACTAGAAGCATCAGTGGGGACAGATGGATTCTGTGTATCAGGGGTGCCACTCCTAAAGAGGAAGTGTTTCTTCAGAGAGAGCTTCCTAATAAATTTTTGGAGATCAATGACAGTGCTGAAGAGGTCAAAGTTATCACTAATTGCAAAGTTGATATTCACACTAAGAAGAAATTCAAATTGCGTTCATTTATGACATGTGACACTAAGTTTATTGTATACATTCTGAGATGTCCATGTGGCAGTGCTTATGTGGGCAGAACCATACGCATGATAAAAGAAAGAATCAGTGAACATGTAAGAAGTATTAAGAACAGAGATGAACGTTTCCCTGTGGCTCGCCACTTTATGCACTGCCCATTAGGCTCGTTACATAATCTAACATTCAGTGCTATTGAATATATTCCTTTGAATATCAGAGGCGGTGACAGGGAATCTCATCTCAACCAGAGAGAGATGCATTGGATTTATGCACTGGGGACTTTATCCCCCAGGGGCATGAATCTTGATTGGGAGTTAAGACATTTTTTACAATGAATTGTTTTGATTTTCTGATGTCCTCACATGTTGTTCCATTCCTGTCCATCACATCCCTCCCTTCTCTCCCCCCCCCCCTCCCCCCTCCCCCCCCTTTTTCTTTCCCTCCCTTCTCACCCCCCTTTCCTACCTTTCCTTCCCTATCCTTCCTTCCCCCCCCCCCATGCCATCCTTTTCATCCTCCCTCATCTCTTTCTTGTCTGCATTATTTTGCTTCAAAAGTGAGAATTTTGTATATCTGATTTACAGTACATGAATTAATATTTTATATATTATGGTTATTTATGAATTCATTCGGAACTATTTTCCTTAACCACATATATTTGTCATGAGTAGATTTATTATAAAATGATACCTTGTTGTTAACATTTCACGAGACACTATAATTGCATATTTGGTATTATCTTTCTACCCATTATATTATCATTATGTTTCTGCCCACTATGATAAGTACGTTGATACACTATAACTGTGAATCGGCTTTTTTGCACTTTTCTGTACAACCCATTATATTCAGCTTTTTATATACTAACTATGGATCATGCTGAATATCTGTGACATTGCTATATACCACATTAACATTATCTGTTTCCTCTGATGAATAGGTTATATGTATTGTTCGTATCTCTATTTTTATTCATTGTGACATTTTAATGATACTGTTAGTAATTGTTGTTTTTATGTTGCACTATAATCCCTTGTATATGTTTTACACAGTTGCCAGTTTAGTTCCATTATTGCTCCGCAACCATCCAATTGCTGCCTATAATTTATTCACCTTCTCAGCATAACATTGGCTGAGGGTAGGAACCAATAATAGCGCTGCAAGAAACCTTCGCGCCAAAAAAATACACTGAATGACGTCACGGTTGGGGGCGGAGCTATGGATACATAACGGGCACTGTGAACGAACATGAACCAACTCTTTGACAAAGGGATTCGTCCCGAAACGCGTCAGAGTTGGTTCTGACCCCCCCACCTCCTCACAATAAAAGGTTTTTAATTTTCATAGTAGATTGCAGCTCCTTTTTGTTTCACCGTTGCTGTGCTCCGCTTCCGGATTCCACGGACTACCTTCATCTTGCTATTCCCAGCGTGATGCACGCTCTACATGGGGACTAAGCTGCTGCATTTGTAAGTACTCTGTTGGTTGCTGTTATTGCTTTATTGCTAAGGTTGATATTTGTCCTGTGAGTTTAGCTGACAGTCCGGTCATGGTATATATGTATGGACAGTCAGCTGCTCACGGAGACTTATAAATGATTCCATACATGATACCATGTTACATATAGGCACCATACATTGAGTCTCACACAGCCTTCATAACTTTGACTACCCTAACTTCAATCAAGCCTATTGATACATCCAGTTCTGCTTGTTCTGAGCCCTGAACACTGGGACTAGTGCCCTCACGAACTAAGTTTTTACTTATATTGCACCCATCTGATAGTTATGGATAACAAGATTGTGCTTGGTCAATAGTACTCTATGTGCTTTATGTACTTCCAGATGGTTAATTTTGTGAACCCCTGCTTGAAAGAGCGCCGAAGAGGACATTTAGCGTTGTCTGAAATTCCGGCCAGAAACGCAAGTCGGCGATCGCGAGTTATTGTGTCTTAAAAATGAAACTGCAATGCAACCCGTCACGTATTCCCTTTCATGTGCACACGATCCGATATCACACAGATGAATGTACTTTAATTGTATTTAATTGAAATCTAAAGAGTAAAAACGTGAACACACCAAAAAGTATTTGATCCCAAATATACAAATGTAGTGCGATACAAGTTCCCCCTGCACGTCACTTTGAGCGGATGGACTGTGGCCCAAGTGCACCCGTGACTGTTCAAACCACGATTACAGCCCAGTGCAGGGGGAAACTCCCAGAAGGATTAACACAGCGGGAGTCCTTGCTTCTGAATGGGACTCCTGCTGCATTCATCCGATCAGGCTGCCACCAGTCTGGAAGAGCTGCGCAGAGAAAGCGGAAATAAGCAGTCCCTCTCCGTGTCTCCCCACACAGCTCTTACAGCAAATTGTGCTCTTTTTATTATTATTTTTAGTACATAGGATTGAAGCATTAGGTCTCCGGAGCTGAACCACATTCATTTCAGCAAAAACATACGATTCCCAGCACACTGAGAAATGACAATATTACAATATTATTGGACACGGGTCTAGAAAGTTATCTAATAACTAAACAAGAACATAACTATATGTTCAATCTAACACCACAGGTAGCTACATTTAATACACTACCAAAAGTCCATAAGAACCCAGTATGCCCCCCAGGCCGCCTAAAAGTGTCGGGGATAGGGAACTTAAATGAGGGACCCAGTGTCTAATAAAGGATACACAAGACGTTCTGAGGAGACTAGAGGATATAATGAAAAAGGTACCAGTTTTGATGTACTGTAGAATCTCTCTACATATCCAACATCCAGTATGTACTTGTAAGGCTTGGGGAGACGCGCCGCCCTCGGCGCACTCCCAGCTTACCTGTTCCAGCTCTCCCCGCTCCTGCCTCCGCAGTCCCCAGTGCCCAGCAATACTCTGGCGTGCATGCGCGCGCATCCACGCGCATCCACTCCTGCCTCTTAAAGGCATACTGCCCCAAGCACGGAAGACACGCGCAAGAACACGCGCAAGCGTGCACGGATGCATGCATGCTCCACTCAAGCTACACCCCAAGGGAGCTCACCTGATCTGCTCACCTACCTCCTATCACTGGCTTACCTGGCACACACCTCCACGCCGCCGTTCTCCCATTGGACCCTGTCACCTACATATGCTCAGCTGTGCCACTGCACTTTGGCTGAGCATAGAATCAGTTGCTGTTCTCATCACTCTCTGCCTCCCTAGTCCTGTCTTGTCTTGCATTCCTGTCCTTGTGTACCGAACCGGCTTCCTCCTCGACTTCTCTGCACCTCTTGCATCCGACCTTGGCATACGGCAATACGACTACTCCGCTCTCTCCGCTCCCGATCTTGGCTTATGGTAATACGACTACATCTCTCTGTCTAACCCCGGACTTGGCTAACAGTACCCACTACTATCCGTACCTCTCCTGCCCCGGCCCGGATATCCAGACTATTCTACACTCAAGACTAGCCCTCGTGGCTGTGGGTGGCGTTATATCCTTTCCCACCTCAGCACCGTGGTCCCGCCTCATTTGTGGTGAGCACAGCGTGACAGTACTCACGCACAACTACTGTCGCGGCCGAGTTTATTCTAACATTTGACCGGTCTCGGCCGCGACAGAAACCGGGCGCGCGCCGAGGTTTCCCGTGCGCGCGCCGGAGCCTTGGAAGATCGGTCCTCCGATCGAGGCACCCCCCTCCCCTATCCGGGTCCACCAGGTCCCCCGGAGCCCCCCACCGCCATCCCCCACATTAGAGGAACCCAGGGCTCCCTCGGGGAGCCCTCGGCACGAGCGCCATGCGCGCACGCTCCCGATGAAGCGTGACCGCGCATCGATGAAGCACGGCACGCCGAGGGAAAAAAACAAGCAAGCCGCGAAACCTCCCGGCTTGCGGCACTAGCCCAGTTAGGATAAAGTGTGCCGCCTCTGTACTTCCTCTTCAATCAGATGATCTACCTCCAGGTACAGGGGACCGCAATAAGCATGACATGTGCCCCAACATACGCGAACCTGTACCTGGGGTGGTGGGAATAACAAACAATAACAAACAATCTTAAGTGATCACCCCCAGGAATTCACGGATAACATCATGCTATTGATACGCTATATACTGTAGATGATATCCTAGTCCTGTGGAAAGGGAGTAGAGACCACTTTTAAAATTTTGTAGAAATAATCAACACAAATACCCACAATCTTAGATTGACTCATGAGATAAGTGAGGAAAAAATTATCTTTTTAGATCTTTGCGTGAGTGTAAACACAGAAGGCCAAATAACTACAGCACACTAAAAAAACTGCGACAAATATTTATTTAAGGGTTGACAATTTCCTAGAATACAGAGAAATTGTTCTGATATCACAGAATTCAAATCACATGCCCAGATCATGACAAAAAAGTTCCAAGAGAGAAGATACAGCCATAACAACATTAAAAAGGCATATCATAATGCTCTGATGTCATCAAGACCCTCTCTTTTACAGGACAAAATAAGAACAAATGAGATGCCTAAAGTGATACGATTTGTAGATATACAGTATACTAAGCACAATGGAGTGAAATTACAGTAGGAATATTTATCAAAAACACTGGCACATTTTGCTAGAAGATAAAGACATAAGTGAAGTGCTGAATGCAAAGCCTGACATGGTTAGCAGATGCTCGAGGAACCTGAAAGATAACCTAGTCCACAGCCACTTTCAGAGGCCAGAAAGTAAACCCCAGATAACGTGGCCACCACAACAACAAACAGCAGGAACGTATAGATGCGGATCATGCAAAGCATGTAAGCATATTAAGCCAAGTAAGACCTTTGAGAACAAGGGAAAGCAGTATTCAATGCGTGGTTTCATTAATTGCAAAAATTCAAGAATCATCTATCTGATTATTTGTATTTGCGGCATGAAATATGTCGGCAAAACGGGACGGGAATTCCGCAGATGCATCCTTGAGCACATTGGTGCAATCAGGAACATCTTGATACCCCAGTGTCGAAACACGTTAGGGGTATACACCATGGAGTGTGCTATCCTTTCAAGGTATTGACAATATCCCATGTGAGAGGCGAGGTGGTAACTGGGACATGCAATTTCTGCAGAAGGAATCCCGGTGGATATACACTCTTTTCACATTAACCACGGAAGGCCTGAATTAAAGTTTTTTTATTTACACCCTTAATTTAAATCAGGCACATTAGAACACTCAGTTTCATAATAAGGGAACAAAGATAACAATAATTAACAAAAGGTATAAAATACCTGAAACAACAGATATATCCTGGGGATATTATACGTCATGGATAGATAATATCTCAGGTATTATTTCAGTTGAGAATGACAACTGTAAACTTAAGATGTTAAGTTACTAAGTCTAAACTTAACAGCAAAAGTTTTTTTTCTTTCCCATCTCTCCCTGTTCTAATATGCTTTCAAGGTTATAATGCATTTTGATACACATAGATACTGTAAACTGCGATCTCTCTCACAGTTTAATTAATGGCTGTGACTATTTCAACCATCTTAGGGCTAATGTATGGAGGAATCAATAACAAATGACACCCTCCTCCAACTCCCCCGTTGAAACCAATGAAACAAAAGCATCGTAAAAATCCCCATGGTTACGGGGGCTTTGTCATTGGTATTCTCCCGTTCAACTGATATCTTCCTACTGTGAGAAGTGTCTCCGTGCAGGTCCTGTTTGGACTGGCAATTATAAAACAACATACCTAATGGTGTTTTCATTATAAAAAGTATTTTTAATGCGTAAATCTGTAACGGAGTGCTCACCACAAACACGGCGGGACCACGAGGCCGAGATGGGGATAGATATAAACATTGGTCGAGGTAGCCAGGTCGGGGTTGGAGAGGTGCGGGTAGTCAGATACTTGCCGGGATCTGGATTGGAGAGATGCGGAACATTGCAGGTATTTTAGCTGTGGTCAGGGTTGGAGAGAAGCAGATCGTCATGGTACTTTGCCGAGGTCTGAGTTGGAGAGGTGCGGATAGTCGTGGGTAGCTGAGGTCAGGAGTAGATAGGAGTGGAGTCCGAAGAATAGCCAAGGTCAGGAACAAAGAGCTAGGAACCGGAATACAAGCAAGACTTTGGAGGCAAGTGTAGCAGTGAACACGTCACACATACTGTAGGAAGGTTTATGTTCAGCCATTTTGCCAGTGGGCTGGCTGAGCATATATTGGAGACAGTGTGTACTTCTGTGTACTTCTGTGTAAAGCAGACTAGAATCATCACGTGACAGATTTAATTGTATAGTACACTTCCTATCTGACTTTACACGTTGTTGTTGTTGTGTAATATACCATTTTATCCTATTTGAGTGAGGAGAGGATGGATAGAGTTAAAGGGAAGTACCATAAGCCCCTTGGATCTCTGGTAACGGGCCTGAAGACGTGGCATCTCACCCCGAAACATTGCCACCTTTTTCTACCTGATTTCTTCAGCACACGGTTGTCATGCAACCTCTTCCCCTTCCCTTTTTCCCCATCACCTTATAGTCATTTCCCTTCCTTCCCTTTCCACCTCCCTCTCTGTCATATTTGGTTTATATAATTTGGTATATCCTTTTTTCATTTACAAGAACATAGCTTTGTATACAGCAATTCATTGTGTATTCATTATATTTCTATTTATTGGCATATATCAGTGTCATATTGTACTTTCATAGTGTGCTGGGAATCCTTTTATGTATTTGTATTATATTTAGGAGGGTTTAGGGTCCCTCCACTATTCCCCTGCACCTACTTCACACCTCTCACATATATCCATTTTAGAGTGCTGCCTATACTCCATGCACTACTTTTCGCATCAATTTCAGGTCCGAGAAACCCTGCATCAGGAGGTACAGGCCTCCGTATCGAGTGTCTGCATCTCCTGCAAGTTTAATTGTCTCACGTCCCAGCCCATGTTACCGGGACATTTAAACTTTCTGTAGATACCGACACCCCATACTGAGGCCTGTACCTAGAGAAGCAGGGGGTCCCCAGACCTGAAATTAATGCGGTTCCGATCCGGAGACGCCTGCTCCAATGTTATGTACTAAAAATAAAAAAAGCAGACATTCCTTAACTTAGTGTCTAACAGCTAAGGTAATGGAGGGGTTGAACACTCAGTGGCACCGATGGTCTGACCTCCTTGCCCGTGTCTCTGCGGGATCCGTGGCGTCACATCCGGTTTTCCAAGATGTCACATCCGGTTTCAGCTCAGGGCTGTCTAACGCGTCTTCACTGTTCTGAATAGGTTTTTATAATTCGTACAACCTGTAAGTATGGTTCTTATATTTTTAAATAAATGTAGCACCTGTTCCCCACACTAAGTGAGATCAGCCGACTACCTGATGTTGCTGGTGTGGTACGTACCTGTGAGGCTGGAATAGGAGGCTCTGAGTTCTCCGCGATGGTGTTGGAGATATCAGGACAGGTTTTCAGGGTGTTTCATCTCTGGTTACAGCACCTACAGCCGGTGAGGATCCTGAGATGACCAGGGTGGTCCATGCTGGCAACTTCTTAGTGACCCAGACTGTTATCCACCCAGAGATATGTTTAACTGAGGATTATTGTCCTTACACAGCAAGTCACCGCATTCCCTATGCATAAGGCCTGCAGGCCCCATCGAGCTCCTTTATCCCAGATGGCATACAGGATAAAGCATACTCCCACTCCTCAGGGGGAGGGGAGACAGACTACCTGACTTCTGGAGAGTGTCAGTATATACCCAGGGGATGGGCTTGTAACCCTGCCCATAACAGGGCAGGTCTGATACTGACAGGCATAACATTTGTTGCACGTGACCCAGCCAATATGCTCCCCAGGATGACACTCTAAGGTTGTTGCTAGGCCCACCCATGGATACAGCCAGTGTATCCAGGCTGCAACAACAAGCTAGGCCTTCATGAGATAATTTACTCTTCACAGCGACTGTACATAACAGAACTTACACTATGAGGGCCCAACAGAAGGATAGTGGTCGGAGGCTATGGTATATAAACATAAAATCTTTCCAATTGATCTGTGCTATGGTATACTCTCTTTTATACTGAGGTGCATCCCTTATGAAAACTAAACAAGCAAAACAAAACATGCACGTTTGCCACAGTTTTGGAATTGCGATTTATAATTCACTGCACTGTGAGTAGGCATTTGTAGGAGCCAAGGCTCTAAATACTCACTCATTAACCAAGGCACCTACAGTGGAGGCAACGTTTATTCTAACATTTGCTGT